>NC_057807.1:397274757-397574757 GCF_018294505.1 Triticum aestivum
AGAGTTTGGTTTTTTCGGGAGATTTCAGGATAGAAAGGCAGCTTTGGAGAGGGGCCGCAAAGATCAAAGCTATTGTGTCAAGTACTGTGCTCAAAACGTCCATCGGGTGCATCCATCTCGCCCCAGTTCATCACCGATCACCAAGCGATTTACATCCACGGCGATCATGGATGACCCCATGAGATATGCCGCCCTATTCTTCCAAATACAATGGGTCGATTAATACGGTATTTTGATATGCTAATCACGCTTCCGTTTCACTAAATTTCCAGAACAATACTACTTACCTTCTACTAATACTGTTCTGTCAACTGCAAAAATCAGAATTATCGCAACATTTTCGTGATCTGTATTCCAGCTTTTAGTATATGGTTTGTTTTAGAAGCAGATAAGTGGTGAAGGGTCGTATATAGGAATACTTGTTATGCACGTCTATCTACACTCTTCTCAGCCTAGAAATCATTATGTGCTTGCTGACTTGTTTTGCTCACATTGCCGCCGAAACTGTGAGCGGTCCTTGCATGTCTTGTGTATTCATTGAAAGCGTCTAAAATATGGAGTTGCAACATGGCTGCTAGCTGCTACTTTCATGTTAACAGAAGAAGGCCAAAGCTCTCATTTTCTAGATATGTCGAGTTTAAATATGAAGGATATTTTAAGAACGGAATTTTCAGCATCATATATCTATAGCAATTGTGTTCTGAAACGGAATTGTTGGCTCCTAATAATAGTGTACTGAATTCTCTCAAGTCCTTCCAGCTTTAGGGACTGCTCAATTGGATCTGCACAATCCAACAAAATAAATGTGCATAGTGTCTGCGACACTTTCTTCGGATCATCACGAAGGTAGTTGTAGGAGTAAAAAAGTACGTCATACTGTTTTTTCAGTACAAGCCAGAGACTATTGAGAAAGAAAGGCTAGGACAGGTAATACTTGTTTTTACAGTACTTGCGCAAAAAGTATGTCATACTGTTTTGTTCTAGATGATTTTGATGAATTTTACAACCTTCTTTTCAGTCGTATACCCCAAGAAAATTTGCTTTCATGGGGCTTATTTAATCCAAGAAAGAACTGTGAGTAGTAGCGAACCAGACATGAAAAGTTTCAGAGAACTACGAAAACTCTGGTCAGTTTTGTCAGGATCTTGAGACCCAATTCCAGGACTCTATTGACTAAGGTAATTAATGATATATCTGTGTGATTTATCCTGTTAAAACTTTTAGTGTTCACTTAGGGGTGAGTGCAACCAGTAACTAAATTTAGACTACGAACTAGAGTAGGACAGTAAAATCAGGAGCAGGATGGAGAACACATGGGACATTGAGGACTAATGGTCAACACTTAAATCTTTCTTTACATTCAGTTCAGTTCCAAGTAGTCTGATACATAGATGGAGATGCGAGTGCTGATTTGGGGTTGATTTGGTAATTATATATTTTCCTTGATGACTGTCATTTTGTTGTCCTACATGTGCCATATGATATGCATAACAACTTGAGAGCACCTTTGCTGCTCTTGATGTGCTTCGTCATGCAGTTTTTTAAAGTGCACAAGAAAGCTTGCGAGTGATGACAACTACTATGACCTACAAACCTTGAATCAAGGTTTTTGGGGTTGAACATAGGGCACAGCGCGCTCTCCCATCTACCCAGTGAAGCGTATGAAAGAAAAAGCTACAATATACAAATCGTCACCGTCATTCAGTTTGTCCAAAACTGAGAAAAGCTCTTTAAAAAAACTGGGAAAAGCTCACGTGATGGAATGAGATGAGATTTCAATATCATGATTGTGTTTTATAATTTGAATGACCAAAGTAGATGATCCAGTCAGCCCGTGTTTGACAATATGACGGGACAAGCTTGTTGATCCATTATCTGGCCAGGAAAATACAATAATTCGGAGGGCTTAGGTATGGATAATAGATCTGACCTAATCTAGCAAGGTGAGTGACTCAATTGCACATGTGCAAAATGGAAGTTTAAACTTACTTGAATCTCTTGTAGGGTTTGGGGGAGATTGTCAGCGAGCCACTGATGAAAGTCCTTTTGCAATGACAATGATAGAGAAGATTTGCAAGATCTCGCTTGGCGTGGGGCAACTTGTGTACTCCTGGATGGGGGCGCCGTCCGGTGGCAGTGGGGTGTGGCAGTTGCCACAGCTGGGCACAGCCGGGAGGCGTTGGTGTCACCATTGTGCTACATCACACATTTTTCTCGCGGCGATTGTGTTACTGTTGTTGTTATCAACAACCTACCATGACGGTCCGGGAGGTGATGAAAGTTAGTTGCAGAGGCTACACTCAGATATATGATCTTTGCGGTGAAGAAAAACATGAACAATAATGCAACTATCCCCTTTAATGGGATTATTCCATCATTGGTTATCTGATTTAATCAGAACAGGAATGCACCTGCTATGTGACTGACACAAAAATTATTGGAGGAAGTTTGCTCTCATGCTTACACAATTTTTTTATTCCTTTTCCACTATTCCTCACTGCAACCTCATGGTAGCACTATTGTTGCTTTGTAACCTGATATAGCTTTTTGATAATCTATTTATTTACTTGTATGAGCTTGAATTCTAATTCTCATTTCCATAGACCACAAGTTGTATGGGCTTATTTAACCTACTATCATGTACCCATTATTCAGTTATGTCTATTGCATTTTGTTTTTCATTAGGCTTGAAATTTTAGACCTGAAATTGATCTTCGTCAAAATTAGTTCAACTGAATGGAGCAAATATGTGATTTAGATATAACAATTCACTGATTTTACAGGGACAAGAAACCTTTTTTTGATTGTTGTTGTCATCTTCCCACACCTGCGGTAAGTACTAAAGTAGTATACTGAAATATGAGACATGTTTGCGAAGTGTCCTCTCCTTTTAGTGATTTACAGTGGTAGTATTATTGATCTCCCATGTAGTGTGCTGACCAATGAGCAACTTAAATACCTTTCCAGTAATTAAGTTGGGTAAAGAGAAAGCAGAGAACGGAATCTTGGTGAAGACATCTCAACAGAGATGAGATAATGTTGCCCAAGCTGATTATTGCTTGGTTTTTATATCCCTTTTCAGTTGTATTTTTATGCATTATCGACTAGGAATAGAGAATATCTCACAATCAAATTTCAAGTGCCTGTACGAAACTCATAACATGGTTGGGCACTGTTATCCAAAACATATGTTACATTTTTCTCCATCATAATGCAACCTTTATTCGGATCATATTTTTTCTTACCAATTCTTTATTCATTTATATTACATTTATTTTCTGCTCATAGTATGTTTCTTGAGAAATCAATGGACCCTATGCCCATCATTGATCTAATCATGATTTGTCGTTATTTACCTTTGCATGTGCAAGCAAGACGTGCATTGCACGTGCAAGCTTACTAGTAATTATATATAGAACACGTGTTTTTGAGATGGCAGAGAATTTTCTAGTAGCGGGGGTGGTGGCAGGCCCGACCCTGAAAGGAGTGAGGCAGGGGCGGAGTCCCGAGCTTTCCTTCTTGCTACATTTTTCTTCTTGAGTCTGTGATTCCCAAAATAGGCGTACTTGTTCTCCCTAATTTGCTTCCTGCTATGATTAAATTTGGGATCTCTACCTAGTACGATTAGAAACATACCCCCTCTATTTTTATTTACTCCGTATATTAGGTTTGATCAAAGTCAAAGTTTATAAACTTTGACAAAGTTTATACACAAACTATTAACATATAGAGTAACAAATATATACTACTAGATTCTTTATTGAATATACTTTCACAACATATAGATTGGTTATTGTAAATGTCCACATTTTTTTTATAAACTTGGTCAAACTTGATGGAGTTTGATTTCAGTCAAATCTAATACCCAAAGATTATAAAAACGGAGGGAGTACCAGTTATATGCGATTAATTAGGGGTAATTATAATGAAATCGTTCCTTTTATCCTTCCTTAATGCACATCAATAGTAGAGTACAACCAGGATCAGATTGCCACATATAGTCAAGCCGTTGCCACCCATGCGACCATGTTGACTGTTCGAGAGACAAGATCACACCGTGAAGGCACAATTATATAAGTTGCAAAGAATATGAGGCATGTCTTTGATCTTCATCTACATAGGTAGTCTATGCCCTATAAGATTTACCATGATGATTCATTAAAATTTATAAATGATCATCAACATTGCCTCTTCATTGTTGCGAATGGCCATTGATAATTAATATATTAAATACTGTTAATGCATATATATTATTGGGGTTATCATTTTTTATTTTAGCGACATGCCAATACTTGTTATGGAGGAATAAACAAATGTTATCCATAAGATGAGGGCTTTACACAGTTCAGTGTTAACATCAACATGGATGATAACAAAGTGAGTGATCATGGGCATTCAAATCATCTACTAGTCTTGACAACCCACCAGTTTTTTTATAGATTATTGTGATCCAAGAAATTAGGATAATATTAATGGGACATATTAGTGAAGAAGAGACTTATAAGAGAAACAAAAATAATGTATTCCCTTTTGTTGTCAATTCAACATATTTTCTTGTGTTTTCTTATGTTTAGTTTGAGGGCCCTGGATCTAGTGCCCCCCCCCACCCCGGCGAAATCACAGGATCCGCCTAGGTGGTGGGGTGAGATGGGGGTGGAGGTGTCTTAAAAGGACACCATAAGGGTAATTTAATTATTAAGATACAAGAGATCCACTATCGTGTAAGGTAAATATAAGACATGTTATCATGTCTTGGGCGAGAGAATAAAATCAAAGCTACTCCTATATTGATAAATACATAAACATATCTGACAACAAACAACAAATATTAAGTTAGCGGGAAACCTAATATGTGGAATAGACTTACATGAGTGACGCTAGCAATGCGATGCCATGTGAAAAAAAAGTCAGCTAATTCGACAAATCATGAAGCCTAGAAGAGGATGATAAGATGGAGTAGTTTAATTTTTATAGCTTTCTGGCACTTCCCCCTCCTATGTTGAAACTTGCAAAATAACATAGGAAAAGGTATAAGATAGTTGACATAATATGTAAGACATGGTTAATAATGAACAATTGAAAGATGATGAAAAATGGATGTATCAAATGTCTGAGAGAGGATGTTTTGCTTTCTTCTTAGAATTTCTAACAATTGAAAGATGTTAATAATGAACAATTGAAATATTTTTTTCTAACAGGAAAATTTGGGCGAAACCAACACAAAAAAGTGTCATACCAAATTACAATCTCTACCACTCAAATGAAGTATAATTATTTAGATATAAGTGGTGTAGTTTTTTTATGAACATGTACATAGATTTAACCGTACAATTATTAATATAATATTTTTATATGAAAAATTCTCTCGATTTATAGATAAGATGTAACAACAGCACGCAGATTCATCGAAGTAAAAAAAGTATTACAACCAGATCAATGGATCACCTAGCTACGACTACAAGCACCGGAACGAGTCAAAGGTGAGCCACCGTCATTGCCCCTCTGTCACCGGAGTGGGGCAACTCTTGTACAATCGAAAAGTCGTCGTGCTAAGGCTCGGAGTAACAACTATTGCTCATGAATAAAAAGTGTAGATTAGAAGGACTGTACCTACAAACACACCAACCACCATGAGCATTGACCATATTAGAAGGATATGCCGGAGACCAAAGTCGACCCAATCCAACCAGATTCAACGGAGTCCAAAGCTGACCAGACCCAAGTAGATCCACTAAAGGCACACATCCATGTGTCGTCTGACCGTGCTAGACGCACATTCGGAGCCGCCTCGAGGCACCGACCAGGACACCGACAACTCAACAACCCTAACTACAGGAAAGAACCCCAAACTACTACTACCACCAGTTCCACAATGCCCCTGTCCCCCGACGCCGTCGAGATTGGTGGAAGAGAAGGGGGACCGACGATGCGACGAGAGGAGTGCACGTGGCTAGGGTTCACCATATAATTATGCGGGTCTAAGGAGTATGGTATACTCCCTCCATTTTTATTTACTTTGCATATTAACTTTGCTTCGGGTCAAACTTTCAAAAACTTTGACCAAGTTTATACAAAAAAATAACATCCACAATACAAAATCAATACCATTAGAATCATCATTTAATATATTTTCATATCATATATAATTTTTATTGTGAAAGTTTAGATTGTTTTCGATAAACTTTGTCAAACCTTGGAAAGTTTGACTTAGGTCATAGTTAATATGCGAAGTAAATAAAAACGCAAGGAGTATTTAGGCAATATTATGTAGATCTAAGGCCAATGGATCATTTTTTCTGGAATACCCACACACATGCATGTATCGTGGATAGATGTTCTGCCTTTTCTTCCGAATTTGTACCACATGTCTTTATACATTTTCTTGCGAGAAATCTCTCTGTACATTTTAGATAACGTACTTTTAGTAAGAGTACATAATAGTACCTGAAAAAAGAAATATGATTTTATCTCCAAGCATTTTCTCCGCGTTTCCTCGGCGGTTAAGGCAAACTCTTCCTTCCACACTTTGCCGGCGAGCCCCTAGATTCATCCCCCCTTTGCCCGACGCTTTGATGGCCGATGGCGGGGATGGGATCCCGCTGCCCTCACTTCAGATCTTTTAGTCCTCGCAGGTGTGGCCAAAAAAGAAAAAAAAAACACTCGAGACGGCAAAGTTTTTTCTTTAATGAAAACGTTGATGTTTGTTGACCAATGTCTCATGACTGCTCGGCCAGGAGGTTTTGCACGTGAGTTTTTAGTTGTCACCCAAAAATACGGGACGGGAATAGCGAATAGGCCCGGAAGCCCGGAAGCAAGGCCCTAAACTTGTAGCCGCTTCCCACCGCCTCTCCGTACCCCGCTCGGCCGGCCGCACCGTCCGCGTCCACTATAAATAGCACCCAGTGGCCGCCCCAGCCTCGACACACCTTCCCATCGAAAACAAACCCAAACCTTTTCGAGCCGATCGCCTCGAAAGAGCAAACCGCCCGTGCCTCGTAACCTAGGAACTCCGTCGATCTGAAACCCAAGGCCGCAACAGCCAGAGCTTCGTCCTCCAAGAAGCGTGAGTTTCCCTGTCTTCGCCCTGCGATTTTGTAGTACGCGTCATGCCCGCAATGTTTTGTTCTGGATCTCGATTTAGGTTCTCCGGGGTCCTTTTTGGCAGCGGGGGATCGCGCTCTGCTTAGGCAGGGGATTTCTTTCTTGGGTCTCGTCCTCCCCTGTTCTACATGATGTGCTGGGATTCTTTTATTTTAGGGAGAGATGAGAATCTCTTGGTGCGTCTGATCTTGCTAGGGCTTCTCGCGGGGGCGGTGATCCGAGAAAAACGTCGCTTATGCATCCATTGTTTGTTGGTGTTTAATTGTTGATGATGCCATGAAGCGTGAATCTACAGTCTTTCATACTCTGTTTTGTCTGCTGTGTTGTCTTTGTTTATGATAGTCAAACCTTCCCAGCCTGCAAAACGCAGCGTATTTTATGGAAACGTCTGGTCATTTGTACACTTTTCCAACTTTTCCGCAATAGGCTACGCAATTATGTTCACCGGGCGGGCTCTGGTTTGCATTGATTTTTTATTTGATGTCTTTTAATTACGCATTTAGTGCCAATTATAACACATTTTGTCCTGGAGGAAAACCTGGAGATAAAAATGCAACACATTTTTTTGTGCTTTAGGTATCTAGTAGTAATATGGTTGACATATCGGATGCTACTGCTTTTCTGTGCCCACATTACACTCCAAATTGTTAATTCCTTTTGTTCTATAGTTAATTGATAGGCTCGATCTTCTAAAAAGATTACGGAATTGATTCTAGGCCAATCCTAAGGAATATGCAGTGTGTCTAATTCAAGTGGTTCATGATTGTCTAAACATATTTGCTTTAACCATCTAAAAGTATGCTCATGAGCTCATGTGTTTGCTACTACTCCCAATCGACTGTACTATTAACCATATGAATTATGCTCATCAGCTAAATAGGCGTTTGCTTCTTCAGGTCTTAATAATGCCGCATGTTACTGCCATATTACTCGAGTCACTAACTTTTTTTCTTCTCTCATCATCAGCACGAAGGAACGAGTGTGAATGTTCTAATGATGTCAAAAGCCGGCAAGAAGTCTAGTAGTAGTAATTCCATGTACGAAGCTCCCCTCGGTTACAAGATTGAGGACGTTCGCCCTGCCGGAGGAATCAAGAAGTTCCAATCTGCTGCCTACTCCAACGTAAGCACCACAAGACTTAACCAATGTAGTTACATAGATGCAAATTTGAATATGCTCATTGATGCATTTGATACTCTTGTTTCTAACAATTACACTCTGATCTTTGTTTTGCAGTGCGCCCGCAAGCCCTCCTGATATTCCCTTCGCATGCCTTTCAACGTAGCATAGGATTCTTTACTGCAATTTCCCTTTCCTTTTGTCCAATAAACCTTTTGTCCAATAAATCTCCCTTGGCTGGCTGCTTCCTCCGCTACTTGGCTTGTCCTCTCCGATCTCCTCTGTCCTCTATCATCCTCCCTTCTTCCTCGCGACACTTGATCAGATGGAAATGTCTTTGGCTGACTGCTGGGCCCCTGCCCCCGCCTCCCCTATTGGGTTTGAGGGCTACGAGAAGCGCCTCGAGATAACTTTCTCCCACGCGCCTGTCTTTGTGGACCCGTGCGGCCGTGGCCTTCGCGCCCTCTCTCGACACCAGATCGACTCCTTCCTCGATCTTGCACGGTGCACCATTGTGTCCCAGCTCTCGAACAAGCAGTTTGATTCTTATGTGCTCTCGGAGTCGAGCCTCTTTGTGTACTCCCACAAGGTTGTCATCAAAACCTGTGGAACAACAAAGCTCCTGCTGTCGATTCCCCGCATCCTTGAGCTTGCTGCGGAGCTGTCGCTGCCACTTCTTTCAGCCAAGTATTCCCGCGGGACGTTCATCTTCCCCGGCGCGCAGCCGGCGCCGCACCGCAGCTTCTCGGAGGAGGTGTCCGTGCTGAACGGCTTCTTTGGTGGCCTCAAGTCAGGTGGCAATGCATATGTGATGGGTGATGCGTTCAGGCCCAAGAAGATGTGGCACGTCTACTACGCCACGGAGGAGCCTGAGCAGCCCATGGTGACGCTCGAGATGTGCATGACTCGGCTGGACGCCAGGAAGGCCGCGGTGTTCTTCAAGAACTCTGCCGACGGCGGCTGCTCCTCGGCCAAGGAGATGACCAAGGTCTCTGGCATCTCTGCTATCATCCCCGAGATGGAGATCTGTGACTTCGACTTCGACCCGTGCGGGTACTCGATGAACGGCGTCTCCGGCCCTGCAGCCTCCACCATCCACGTCACTCCTGAGGAGGGCTTCAGCTACGCGAGCTATGAAGCGATGAACTTCAACCCTGGCTCCCTGGTTTACAGTGACCTGATCAAGAGGGTGCTGTCATGCTTCCGCCCGTCAGACTTCTCCGTCGCCGTCACCATCTTCGGTGGCCAAGGCTTCGCCAAATCATGGGCGGCCGGTGCGGAGGTCTGCTCCTACCTGTGCGACGATCTCGTCGAGCAGGAGCTTCCGGGCGGTGGCCTGCTCATGTACCAGAGCTTCAGTGCAGTTGCCCCTGGCGCCGTGTCCCCGAGGTCGACCCTGGATGATGGCTGGAGCAGCGACGGGATGGAGATGGCCGCGCAGGGCGAGGAGGCGTGCGTCTGGGGAGTGGAGAAGAAGGTGACCGAGAAAGGTGTCGCTGCCTGAGAGAAATCTGCGGTTCCAGAGACGTCTGAAGTCTCTGAGATGGTGTCCTGCTATAGTAGTTTCGGTTAAGCAGCTGGCCGGGTGATCGGCAAAGCGTACTGTATCCCGTGTTACTGCTTTTATTATTTTTCGGTTGTTATTCCTGCCGAATAAGTGCTCTAGATGGTCTGCTGCGTCTGCCATATAGTGAGCAAAAGAGTCTATTCTGGGGAGAATGTACTAAATATTTATGTCTGTCGCCAATGCTCTTGTGGGGAGGACGATATTGTAACTTACTGCTACCTCGTTCATAATATGAGAGTGTTTTTGACACTATGTTCAATCAAATGTTGGAGTTCTCCGTTAATCTTGTCCGACATGCGAGTTGTGTTTGCCTGATATTGTAACCAGGCTTCTTATTTGTCTTGTGTCAGTCTTCGGCATACATTGTACTGAATATTGTCTAGAAGAGAAGCCAAAGGAAATTGTACTGTGGTCAATTTTCTTTTGAGTTAGTTGGTTTCTGCTGGTTTATGTGCCATGTCAGAGTAGCTCTGCTGAATTGAGTTTTTGTCTTTCTTTATGACACGCTGGCGTCCTCCCTTCTTCTCCTCACGTGCCTAAAACTATCACTCAACTGAACATGGAACACTAGATAACTGGACTAGAACCCACCGAACTGAGTTTATCACTTCCGTACGTAGTTAAAAGCTTAGTTGGTCAACACTTGAACTGAAATATACTCTCAGTGATCTTATCTAGTGAAAAGAATACTGTCGCTTAAATAATTAAGGCTTTTACAAATTGCACATCAAAGCACCAGTGGTCTAGTGGTAGAATAGTACCCTGCCACGGTACAGACCCGGGTTCGATTCCCGGCTGGTGCATCTCTCACCTTTTTTATATTCATTTCCTTTTGGGACATACGCTATACTTAATCAAATTTTAAGGATTGGGTTTCGGTAGACAACTCGAACATTCATGCTTGTGCACGAAGTTACCAAATCCCTAAGGGCAATTCTGTCCATGCATGACACATTGGTCGTTCTCCCCCTCTTCCATCCACAACAATGACACCTGGTCACCCACCCTTCCCTTGTTCCGCCCTGTAGGACGCGGCTCAGGCCGTCGCCCGCACCCACACAGCCCCCCAGCAACACGCATCATCCGAGGGCAACCGCTTTTGCCGACGTTGGTGGGCTGGTTTCGCCGTCGTCGTACCATCCCCACGGCCATGCCACCCCCTTGCCTTCACCATCGCCGACAATGCTCCCAAGCCCGGCGTCCTCGCTTGACGGTCACCGCCACGGTCGCCTCCACGCCGACCGGCCTGCTGCCTGGTTTGGGAGAGGCGCGGGGCTCTTGACCGACCTCGGTAGACAACTCGAACATTCATGCTTTTTTATATTCATTTCCTTTTGGGACATACGCTATACTTAATCAAATTTTAAGGATTGGGTTTCGGTAGACAACTCGAACATTCATGCTTGTGCACGAAGTTACCAAATCCCTAAGGGCAATTCTGTCCATGCATGACACATTGGTCGTTCTCCCCCTCTTCCATCCACAACAATGACACCTGGTCACCCACCCTTCCCTTGTTCCGCCCTGTAGGACGCGGCTCAGGCCGTCGCCCGCACCCACACAGCCCCCCAGCAACACGCATCATCCGAGGGCAACCGCTTTTGCCGACGTTGGTGGGCTGGTTTCGCCGTCGTCGTACCATCCCCACGGCCATGCCACCCCCTTGCCTTCACCATCGCCGACAATGCTCCCAAGCCCGGCGTCCTCGCTTGACGGTCACCGCCACGGTCGCCTCCACGCCGACCAGCCTGCTGCCTGGTTTGGGAGAGGCGCGGGGCTCTTGACCGACCTCGGTAGACAACTCGAACATTCATGCTTGTGCACGAAGTTACCAAATCCCTAAGGGCAATTCTGTCCATGCATGACACATTGGTCGTTCTCCCCCTCTTCCATCCGCAACAATGACACCTGATCACCCATCCTTGCCTTGTTCCACCCTGTAGGACGCGGCTCAGGCCGTCGCCCGCACCCACACACCTCCCCCAGCAACACGCATCATCCGAGGGCAACCGCTTTTGCCGACGTTGGTGGGCTGGTTTCGCCGTCGTCGTACCATCCCCACGGCCATGCCACCCCCTTGCCTTCACCATCGCCGACAATGCTCCCAAGCCCGACGTCCTCGCTTGACGGTCACCGCCACGGTCGCCTCCACGCCGACCGGCCTGCTGCCTGGTTTGGGAGAGGCGCGGGGCTCTTGACCGACCTCGGTAGACAACTCGAACATTCATGCTTGTGCACGAAGTTACCAAATCCCTAAGGGCAATTCTGTCCATGCATGACACATTGGTCGTTCTCCCCCTCTTCCATCCGCAACAATGACACCTGATCACCCATCCTTGCCTTGTTCCACCCTGTTGGACGCGGCTCAGGCCGTCGCCCGCACCCACACACCTCCCCCAGCAACACGCATCATCCGAGGGCAACCGCTTTTGCCGATGTTGGTGGGCTGGTTTCGCCGTCGTCGTACCATCCCCACGGCCATGCCACCCCCTTGCCTTCACCATCGCCGACAATGCTCCCAAACCCGGCGTCCTCGCTTGACGGTCACCGCCACGGTCGCCTCCACGCCGACCGGCCTGCTGCCTGGTTTGGGAGAGGCGCGGGGCTCTTGACCGTCCAGCTTCTCCCACCACGTTCGCAAGATATTTGACGTTTCGCCCGCAAGGTACAAATTGATAGTGGAGATGGGTACTTCTTCAACAACTTCATTTGCAATTTGGACGATTCGTTGTTGGACGATAAGGAGTCCGTGGTTGCTATTTTGGTCGTCCATGACCATATTGCTAGGTAGTGGCCGAATTTTAGGGGCTCGATCCCGCGCCATGCTCTGACGTTGAATCGTAACACGGAGAGCGGCCATTTCTTACTCTAGGAAGACTGCTTCAAGTCCACTTCCCCCACTCTTCAAACACAAGCTATTTCGTCGCCGCTTCTGGATGGTTGTTAGATATGTGTTCAATGGTATTCGGGAGGGGGTGGTGACATACGATGATTATTTCATATCCAAGGAGGATGCCTTGAGAAAGGTTGGCTTCTCCTCTTATCAGAAATGCATTGTAGCTATTCAGATGCTTGCGTAGGGAACACCGGATGATCTTATTGATGAGTATGTTCCCATGAGTGAGTCCACGTGCCTAGAATCCATGTACTAGTTCTACAAGGCCGTGGTAGCAGTGTTTGGCCCGGTGTTCTTGAGAGAGCCAACTGCTGCAGATGCAACTCGGTTGTTGGTAATCAATGTAGATAGGGGCTTTACAAGGATGGTTGGTAGCATAGATTGTATGCACTAGACGTGGAAGAACTATCATCTGCTTGGCAGGGGCAGTATAGGGGTCATGTGAAGCTTGCACTGCCATACTTGAGGCAGTGGCTACACAATATCTATGGATTTGAAACTATTTTTTCGGCACGACCGACTCTCACAATGACATCAACGTGCTTCAATGTTCTCCAGTGTTCGGAAGGCTTGCAGAAGAAAACTTCACAAAGGTCAATGTTGAGATCAATAGCCACCACTACAACAAATGATACTACCTAGCTGATCGTATCGACCAGGGGTTTCAATTTCAGGGTGAAAATGTTGTGTCTGAGCATGGAGGAGTGACAATGCTTGCACACCTCACCTAATTTCATCATGAAATTTATGATTAGGCAACTCACATTCAACTACAAGATGATTTGGTTGAGCATATGTGGGCTCACCTTGGCAAACAATACATGTATTAGATCTTTTCTTTTAAATGTATCCGTGACAATTTAAATTCCATTTGGTTTGTCAACTATGACTTTTTTATTTGGTTGTGCAACTATTTCGTTTGAACTTTTCATATGTATGCAAAAAGTTCAAAAATTGGCTGCATACCGGCTGCGCAGATGAAAATGTGTCTGCCCACGTATTGACCACCCAAACATGAACAGGGACGGACACCGCCCAAAATGTCGACTCCAACGGACAAAATTTGTATCCGTTTGTGTTGGCGTGTTTGTTAGGACATTTCCCGTCTTTGTGTTTTGGTGATGATGACAACTATCTTTGTGGTCTAATCGTGTGCAAAGTTCTTCAGGTACTCTATGTTTAAGTACAAGTCGGTTAGGCATTCCCTCTGGACGAAAAAGATCGAAGACGGTGTTTTCTGCGTGTTTATTTCTTTGGTCGTAGGAAACCCGTACTATTAAGAGTGAATCCACATCGGAAGGTATTGGGTAAATCAATGCACGTACACATTTCTCTTCACCCACCGTTCCATTCCGGTTGAGTAGAGAGAGGTCCCCTTTCTCCTTCTAACCAGTGTTTTTACCTCCTAGCGGTTGTACTGCCCTCTAGGGCGGTTGTACCACATGCCCTGTTATTCTGACTCAACCACCTACCTAGGGGTGATACCCTAGGGTTGCACCTCCCAGGTACATGCCCAGCGGTAGTACCGCTGCCCCCGGGCGGTGGTACCGCCTCTGCTATGGGAAAACCCAGGAGGTGCCTGACGGGCGGTTGTACTAGCTAGGTACCACCCAACCGCCGGACTTTGTTTGTGATGGGGCGGTCCTTGGGTGGTGGTGGCCCGGTTGTCCCGGTTGTGCTCTGCTAATCGGTACTACCGGTGTCCCGAGTGGTTGTACCGCTCTGGACCTAGTCATCTCTGGTTCCAGGGTCAGGCAGTAGTTCCGGTGCAACTACCGCTCGACCATCGCCCATAGGGGTGACTCCCTTCTATTTCAGAGCGGTAGGCGAGCGATTGGTCTGGTTACTCATTGTTAACCGGTACTACCGCTCGTGCCACCCGTTGTAACACTTGCTAGGGTTACTGCTGCCTTCCCGTGAATCCCGGTTGTACTGGGGTCTTGAGCGATTGTATCGCTGCAGTGTAAAAACTGTTGTAACGGTTGGAAAAAGGGGGTCCGTGTATAAAGGGGGTTTCTTCTACCTACCTCCTAACCTCTTGCATCTCTCTCTCTCCTCCATTAGTGCCCTTCAAGCTTTTTTGCCTGATCTCTCTCTCTCTCTCTCTCTAGCCACTCAAACTCGTTGATTTGCTAGGGATTGAAGGAGGAGACCTATCAATACTGCAGGATGGTGCTAAGCGACACTACAATCAGAGACCCTTCGAAAAACTGTGTGCGATGCAATAATCTCAAACGGTGGTGTTAGAGAACCGTCAAAAATGTCCAAAACATTTGCAATGACCGATGCATCAAACACGGTTCCGATTTTAGTTGCATGTGCGATGCAGAGCATACGGTTGATCCAGAAGAACTGTTTGCGATGAGGAAGAACAACAGAAACGTGCAGCCATATCAATGTGTGTGCGATATACTCCCTCCGTTCGGAATTACTTGTCTCGGAAATGGATGTATCTAGAACTAAAATACGTCTAGATACATCCATTTCTGCGACAAGTAATTCCGAACGGAGGGAGTACGACATACAGTTCCCTCCGATGAATTGTGTGCTATTAGGGAATGCAACAGAAACGACCAGCCAGATCAAGGTGTGTGTGATATACGGCATACGGTTCACTCAGAGAAACTGTTTTCGATTAGGCAAGAGAACGGAAATGGTTCATCTTAACAAGATGTGTGTGATATGCGACATTTGCAATCAACCAAAAGAACACAAACGATTCATGTAAACCAGATCTGTGTGTTACGTAGCAAACAACCCACTTGAATGAACTATTTGCGATGAGAAATTATAACACACATGGTTACTATAGTAAGTTCATGTGCGATTCTGTTCGTAACAAAAGCTTTGAAAAATGCAAACTAGTTGCTTGCGTATAAACAATTATCAAAAAGTAACGAGATAGACTTTCTTCAAGCCAACATGTGTTCAGAAAACAAACAATGTCAAAAATTACAAAGCAAAGACCTCGATATTAACTAGATGGGATGGGTCAGTACAAAGGTTTATAGTTGTCACATCCCTGGTCCTGTTATGCACTAGGCTAGACCTCATGTGAGCATCATGTTTAAATTCAAATGAAATTGAATTGAGGAATTTTCAAAGCCTCAGAAGACCTCTAAAAATAACCAACATTTAAATTTCATCAAATGAGTCCAAGAAAATGTTCCTGTTATTCCATGGAAATATTGGTGAGAGGTAAAATTTAAACCAATATTTTTGGAGTCACAGAGATATTTATTTTGGCCATTTGAATTAATCCAATAACTATTTGCTTTGGATTTATATTTAATATTTATTAAATATGACTCCAAATAATTCTGGAAGTTGTGAGTGGCTTTGTATATATTTTAGTAAGCCACATAATAAACTACAGAATTTATTAAAATGGTTTAGTTGCTAAACTAAATCAAAACAAATACAGAAAAAAATAGAAAATGGAAACTAAAAAAAGAGAGAAGGAACTACCTGGCGCTCACCTGTGCTGGCCCAGCCCCCCCTGCCAGTCCACTTGGCGGCCCAGCCCACCAGGGGCACCGCTGTCTTCAACCTCTGCCTACTGGCAGAGGCGTGTCGACGCGCCCGTGCCCGGGCCTCCACCTCCTGCTTCGCCGTGGCAGCCTCCCCGACATCCTTGCGACGCCACGGAGACACCCAGAGCCTCCCCGCGTTCTCCCCTCTCCCTCTGGACCGCTCCTCCCCTCTGGCTCTCTCACTCGCGCGACCGAGGACCGCCGTCGCCGCCGCTCGTCGCAGCCGTAGCCACCACCGTCGTTCCACCCCACCAGAGTGACCCAAGGCTCCGCCTCGACGCCCCCGACCTCTCCATGGAGCTACGCAACGCCGGGAGCCCTGCATCGCCGCCCACGTCGCCGTTCCCCTCCTCGGCCACCGAAGATCGTCGCCGTCGATTCGCTGCACTCCGGCCGCCCCCGAGCCCGCTAACCATCCCTGCAGCTCCGCGGTGAGCCGCTGACCCGATTCCCCCTTGCCCCGTCGTCCCTAGCATCCTGTAGTTGCCGTCCCCTTGAGCTCCGAAGCTCGCCGCCGCCGTGCCTCGTCACCGCCGTGGCTGGAGCCGTTGTAGCTCGAAGCCGAGCACACCACCGCACTCAACACGTCTCCAGGAGCCCGTAGCCGCCACCAGCTTCTCCCCACGTGCCCCCTAGCACCAACCCCACACCCACCCGAACTCCGACCGCCGCCAAAGCTCATCGCCGGCATGATTCCGGCAACCCCCGCGCCCAACTCCGCCTCCTCTTGATGCGGAAGAGCACGGGCTATGTCCCGGTGGTCTCCGCGTGTCCAACCGCCACCTGTAGCATGTTTCTGAGCCGCGCCGCCGTCGTTCTGGTCGCCGCCGGCGAGGTTCCGGTGACGCTGACATGGCGGATTAGATTAGTACTAATTACGCTATTAGTCTAACGCTATGACAATGACAGCTGGGCCCCGCGTCTAATTAACTCTAGGTTTATTTTCTGTTTAGATTAGTTTAATAAAGTGGGGCCCACAAGTCAGAGTTGGCTGTGCTGACGTGTCCGTTGACCGGACCCACCTGTCATACACCCGAATCAGCCCCAGTCACTGACTAGTGGACCCCACTGGTCAGGTTTGACCACCAGCAGCGTCTGTTGACCTGCTGACGTCATAGTGACGCAATGCTGACGCAATAAGTATTTTCTGGATTTATTAATATTCAGGAAATTCCAGAAAATGCCTAAAACTTCTAAAAATCATAGAAATTCAACCGTAACTCCAAATTAAATAATTTATATATGAAAAATTATCAGAAAAATTCAAGGAATCCATCTGTACCATTTTCATGCATGTTAGAACAACTTATAGCTGCTGTTTAGCACAAATCATATTGAATGGCATTTGAATAATCACATATGGAGTTTAAATTTGAATCTTGTATTCAAACCAACTTCATTTAATCTGTTGCTAGTTGCATTAGCTCAAACACATTCATTTTGCCATGTCATGATCATGCATCATATTGTGCATTGCATTGATTGTGTTCCTTTCTGTGTTGCCGGTATTTGTCCCCTCTCGATAGACGTGATACCGATGACGTGATCGTTGACACTGATGAAGACTCAATGTTATCTTCAGAAGTGCCAGGCAAGCAAAACCCCCTTGTTCATTCCGATACAATCCTACTCTCTCGCTCCTGCTCTCTTTCAATGCATTAGGACAACACCGATTCATCTGTTACTTGTTGCGGTAGCTGAACCCCTTTATCCTTTGCATGACCTGTCATTGCCACAGTAAATAGATGAAACCCACTAGCATGAGTAGGAGTTGTTTGAGCCTTGTTGTGCCTACTCATTCATGCTTGTTTGTCATGCCTGCTACTGCTTAGAGTTGAGTCAGGTCTGATTCATTGGGGATGAATCAGAGGCGTGTGAACATGTCCTACTGTGTGTGAGCTAAGTGTGTGAACACGATTTGGTAAAGGTAGCGGTGAGAGGCCATGTAGGAGTACATGGTGGGTTGTCTCATTGCAGCCGTCCTCAGGAACTGAGTTCTGTGCCTGTGATCCATGAACAGCTACTACCACACATTGGGATCCTTAATTGACTCTCTCGACTTATTAATCAACATGATCTCTGTCCAGGAGTTGCAACTAGTTTCTGGTGTTTGTAGGTAGTGTTAGTAGTCTACCAAGTGGCACCCGGTACAGGTGGGCTTGGGACAGACTAGGCACAGTGGCCCGGTGTACCAAGTGGCACCCGGTTGGTGGGCTTGGGAACCCTGCACACATCGTTTGGGGCCGTGAGCGACACCCCGGCCGGATCTCCTTGCGGATGGAACCCGAATAGGCGATAAACCTGGACTAGAGACTTGTTCGGTTAGTCAGGTCGTGGCCGACTCCCTCGCCCGGCTTCCGCTTGAAGGTTGCCGAGGTACATGACGTGTACAGGGCGGTAAGTGGCGAAAGCGTGTGTCAAGAAGTACACCCCTGCAGGGTTAACATCATCTATTCGAATAGCCGGATTCCTCGGATATGGAAACTTGGACCCCTTGCATAGTTCATAGACAAGTGAAAGTGGATACTCTAAAATACGCAAGATAAGCGTGAGTGCTATGGATGGCGTTCTCGTAGGGAGACGAGAGCGGATCCATAGTGGTGTATTGATATGGTGAATATGTGGACTCGTGTGCGCCACCTCAAAAGAGTTACTTGCAGTCGTAGTTTAGGTTAGCCACCGAGTCAAAGCTGGCTTGCTGCAGTTAAACCCCACCATCCCCTTTATTGATAATGATGCATATGTAGATAGATCTGATGTAAGTCTTGCTGGGTACATTTGTACTCACGTTGCTTAATTTATGTTTTTGCAGAGAGACTTCAGTCTCACTAGTAGTTCCACGTGGACTTCGATGTTTAGCTTGTTACCTCAGCTACGATCTTGTGCCCTCGGCAAGATCTGGTAGATAGTCAGGCTTTCAACCTTTTTCATTTGTAGACGTCTGTACTCAGACATGATAGCTTCCGCTCGTGCTTTGACTTGTATGCTCTGATTGTTGGGTCATGAGACCCATGTTTGTAATGTCTCGCTCCTCGGAGCCTATTGAATAAACTACTTGAGTCGTAGAGTCATCTTGTGATGCCATGTTGTATTGCACATATCGAGCATATTGTGTGTATGTTTGAAATGCTTGGTATGTGTGGGATCTGACTATCTAGTTGTTTATCTTTAGTAGCCTCTCTTACCGGGAAATGTCTCCTAGTGTTTCCACCGAGCCATGGTAGCCTGCTGCTGCTCCGGAACACTTAGGCTGGCCGGCATGTGTCCTTCTTCGTTCCTGTGTCTGTCCCTTCGGGGAAATGTCACGCGATGAATACCGGAGTCCTGTTAGCCCGCTACAGCCCGGTTCACCGGAGTCCTGCTAGCCCAGTGCTACAGCCTGGATTCACTCGCTGATGACCGACACGTTCGATGCTGGGTCATGGATGCCTGTCCCTGTAAGTTTGTGCCACTTTGGGTTTACGACTAGCCATGTCAGCCCGGGCTCCTTACCATATGGATGCTAGCGACACTGTCATATACGTGTACCAAAAGACGCAAACGGTCCCGGGCAAAGGTAAGACGACACCCGTGGGAATACCGTGCGTGAGGCCGCAAAGTGATATGGGGTGTTACATGCTAGATCGATGTGGCATTGAGTCGGGGTCCTGACAGCGTTGGTATCAGAGCTTGACTGCCTGTAGGATTACCAAGCCAAACTGGTCGAAGTTGAGTCTAGAAATTCTTTAGTTATATAAGGGAATTGATTGTGGGATGGAACGTAAGGCTCTTTTTACTCCTTATACCTCATGGCCTTCTGATCTGAGTCATCTTATCTTTCCTACGGGGATTAAGAACTAGGCTATCTCTTCTTTCTATCAGGATCACGTGTTACTAATCCGTAGACTTATAGATTGTTGGATTAAGCCTCAGTTCAGTTTCTACCTCCGTATGTTAACTGTTGATCTCGGAACCTTGATATTGTGCTTCTGAGTGGTTATGCCACCATTTTTGTGAATGTCTCAAATCTTTTCTGAGCATTTACAGCCGTTATGCTGTCCGAGTCATCCCAGGTTTCTAAAGAGTCTGATGCATTCGCAGAATCCTTTCCCTCTGGTTTCGATGTTCCTTTATGCCAGCTCAATCACACTAATTGTTGAGTTAAGGTATTCTATTGCCTTGACATTTATGTTGGAGTTATTATTATGACCCTAGGTGTCTTAGGGGATCATCTAGTGGTCTAGCCATGATCTGTGTTCCCAGTGTGATGATTCTGGCCTTTATTCTCGGAAGCATCCCGTGACGCTACTTAGTAGTAGGTATTCTATTTCTGGGTTTTGAACCCGAGATTCACTCTACCTACTTCATGTTGATAGTAATTGCTAGCGCCTTTAGGATATTAGTAACCTTTGCGATAGTCCTTGAAGTCCGTGGTATCTTCTTCTTCCAGATACCATGAACTACTTATGGCAGAAGTTCCTCGTTGAACTAAAATATCACAACAGGATTATTCTTGAGGAGTTCTCCATTCATAAATCGTGACTCTGCCAGTTCTACCTTTCTGCATTGGTTATCCGGAAGAAATATGTTGAACTTGGTTCGACATACTAATCTATGCATCCACAACTCAGAAAATTATATGTTCCTTTGAGTTGTTCTCTTTAGTTGCATTCTGACCCTCGTCTATCAATTGATAGTCAAGAGTATGCGTGCGTTCGTTTATCGATGCCTATTACTCTTGTGGTCCGTCAAGCCATTCTATCGCAGAATGACTAGGAAAAACAAACTCCAGTACCTCTTCCATATCCAGGATTGGGTCAAAGAAGTTGTGCTCCGCAGATCAAATTGCTAATCCAGCTTTTGTTCTGTTCTACCTTGGAGTATTACCATCTTTATATCGGGATTGTTATAGGAATTGCACACCATCCTATGAACTCTTGGTACAGTGATACTTCTTGCCATCATTAGTCATTCATCGGTCTTCGTGTTGATGCAACCGGAATACCGACAAATGAATTGTGATGTGTGAAATCAATACGCCTAGCAACCTCGTTGCTGGGTAGTTAAAGGA
Organism: Triticum aestivum; assembly: GCF_018294505.1. Classification (NCBI taxonomy): domain Eukaryota; kingdom Viridiplantae; phylum Streptophyta; class Magnoliopsida; order Poales; family Poaceae; genus Triticum; species Triticum aestivum. The sequence continues at coordinate 397,296,024 of NC_057807.1, forward strand.
CAATAATTTCATTCTTAGTGTGTTGGTTTTTGAATCATCCTTGTAAGACTGATCGTGCTACCTAGTCCTTATTTCGGTGCACCCTTCGATTGATGAGTTAGGATCTTGTCAAGTCCTCACTCATTTGATCATATCGTCTTGCCCTCAAAAGCGAGATTGTTCTCGAGCATTAGTAACATACCGGTGGTTCGTGACTTTCCAAATATCTTCTTGGAAGTGTTACCGGGTTGTTTCCTGACTGTTATGTTGAGCTCGTGATCAAGTTGGTTTCTTGTGAACCACCCTTTCTCCAAGAATCTGTGTTGGATATCCCTGAGCTAGTTGGTTAAGCTAGACAACAACTTGGAGAGTTGGAGGATAAAAGCTTGCCTGACTTAGTTCGTTCCAAAGGGATAATCTTGTGTAGTGTGTGTTGAAGAAAGATGATATCTTCATCGATTGGTCCCTGTGATCACTTGCTGGACCTATTGTCTTATCAATCCTTTGATTTGAGTGTGGGCTATCGTCAATCAAATCAGTACCAACGATGCTCGTAATGTTGTCTTACTCGTGGTCGATCCCTCGAGCATATACCATTACATCTTTTGGTCTGACCAATACTATCACCGTGTTCACTTAACTATGGAATTCCTTTTAAAAGGGAACCTGGATGAATTGTTGTTGAGCCCATCGACAACATCCTTATCTTCTCCATGATTCTGTTGGACATTAAGCTAGTGTTGGAAACTTTGTAAACAATGCCTTCGAGTTCCGTCTCTGAGGTATATGTTTGGATGAAAGAAGTGACTTCCTTTGATTCACGTGCATTTGATGTAAGTTGCCGCCGTGAATTCGAGAAAGCATGTTTTTACCTCCTCTGGAACCATCCCAAGTCAGTTATGCACGTGCGAAGTATTCTGTGGTTTGATAGACTGATCATCTTCATTCCATATGTGTATCCTAGCACACCAAGCCACTGACTGATTTGTTCAAGGAGAAGGAGTATCTTCATAAGAGCTAATCCGGACTTATGAAAGAACTTCGATATCCTCGCTGATGGTTCCCAACCAGAACTCGGTAGTGTTTTATTGTAAGACTACCATGTGGGCATGCTTGTCTGGGACAACGTGTTCACATGTTTGTAGCAGAACCAGCTCATGTTTTGGAGCTTGCTATCGTAGTTCATCTCCCGAGAATCCCGCAACGTCATCTCGTCGATTTGTGTTGCAAACTTTCATTTTTCTTCCTAGACTCGATGAGTCTGGAATATCCTGACACCAAACAGATCTGAGTCTCAGGCAGATATGATGGTTGGAATATTTCCCAAGAACTATAATATTGGTCCCTCGATAACCGGTAAAGTGGATGTCGTGGCCAACACACCCAGCCGGAAGACCTACTATTGTAGTATCTTGATTGAAGAAGTTGGCCACCTTCCCATAAGGACTTCGTAGGATTTACTCCCTAGTTGTGCCTTATGATTTTTGTGTTCCCGAAGTCCGACCTTACTTGATGTTCTAGTTATCAAACCATATCTATGAATGGGTTACACTAGCACGTCAAGGAGAACATTAGAAGCGGAGTGCTAAATGTCTCTCGGTCGATCATCCAGATTTTGTTTCCTTGGCCTCGCTAGGGTGAAATCTGAGTTGATGTTATCCTCCTATGCATCTGCCTCGTCCATCGTTGTTCATCATGGTGGTATGTTGTGTTGCCAGGATCCTTGACACGGATGTTGGTAAAACCTGGATGAATATGGAAATGCTCAAGTTCTTGAGAGCACGCACAAGCGCTACGTGTTATCATCGGCACTAGCTGGGTTTGCTCTCAGTTTCCTCGGCAATGCTATGATCTATTCAAACAGTGAATTCACTCTCTATTGTTGGGTTCTTCCCCAGTTACCAGAATCATTCCCAGCATTTGCATTTTGTTCCCAGCTTGCACCGCCAATGTGCCATTCTACCATGGGTCTCTTCCATTTCTGGTGATAAGCAAATTCATTCATTGCGTTGTCTTCAACAAGGTAATACACATCATCCAAGTCCGAGTATGCCATTCTACCGACCCCCTCCAAACGATCGCTCGAGAATTGCCTTAGGCTGGTTTAAAGAGTTTCAATGATCTCTGAATCAAAGGTAATTCTTTTTGCCACTTAAGGGGATATATCTACGAGTCACCATCCCTAAGTTGTCTCGTTATGGTATCATAGCAACTCAACTCCTTGCTACTTGACAACCGTTCACCACCTCTTAGGTGTGGAATTGTTGCCTACCTAGTGAACCTTCGTCATTTGCTCCACTCCATCCCTCTAGATGTGTGTTTTGTGTCTCAGCTCGAGTGATGTTGCTATGTCTCATTCCGTGAGTTAATCCTGAGTTGTTCGATCTTCGAAAGATCAGTCCTTCTAGAGTCCCCTTCCCCTCTCGTTGTCATGTTAGTTGGAGTTCTCAGAGGAAGACGTCGAGACAAAGATGGTGATCGAAACAACGTTCCTATGAAGTGCAACCTGGATCGTGAAGATTGTGCTAGTTTGCGTTCTCCCTTCACCTTACCCTAAGCTTGAATCTCGGGACGAGATTTTTGTTTAGTGGGGGTGAGTTGTCACATCCCTGGTCCTGTTATGCACTAGGCTAGACCTCATGTGAGCATCATGTTTAAATTCAAATGAAATTGAATTGAGGAATTTTCAAAGCCTCAGAAGACCTCTAAAAATAACCAACATTTAAATTTCATCAAATGAGTCCAAGAAAATGTTCCTGTTATTCCATGGAAATATTGGTGAGAGGTAAAATTTAAACCAATATTTTTGGAGTCACAGAGATATTTATTTTGGCCATTTGAATTAATCCAATAACTATTTGCTTTGGATTTATATTTAATATTTATTAAATATGACTCCAAATAATTCTGGAAGTTGTGAGTGGCTTTGTATATATTTTAGTAAGCCACATAATAAACTACAGAATTTATTAAAATGGTTTAGTTGCTAAACTAAATCAAAACAAATACAGAAAAAAATAGAAAATGGAAACTAAAAAAAGAGAGAAGGAACTACCTGGCGCTCACCTGTGCTGGCCCAGCCCCCCTGCCAGTCCACTTGGCGGCCCAGCCCACCAGGGGCACCGCTGTCTTCAACCTCTGCCTACTGGCAGAGGCGTGTCGACGCGCCCGTGCCCGGGCCTCCACCTCCTGCTTCGCCGTGGCAGCCTCCCCGACATCCTCGCGACGCCACGGAGACACCCAGAGCCTCCCCGCGTTCTCCCCTCTCCCTCTGGACCGCTCCCCCCCTCCTCTGGCTCTCTCACTCGCGCGACCGAGGACCGCCGTCGCCGCCGCTCGTCGCAGCCGTAGCCACCACCGTCGTTCCAACCCACCAGAGTGACCCAAGGCTCCGCCTCGACGCCCCCGACCTCTCCATGGAGCTACGCAACGCCGGGAGCCCTGCATCGCCGCCCACGTCGCCGTTCCCCTCCTCGGCCACCGGGATCGTCGCCGTCGATGCGCTGCACTCCGGCCGCCCCCGAGCCCGCTAACCATCCCTGCAGCTCCGCGGTGAGCCGCTGACCCGATTCCCCCTTGCCCCATCGTCCCTAGCATCCTGTAGTTGCCGTCCCCTTGAGCTCCAAAGCTCGCCGCCGCCGTGCCTCGTCACCGCCGTGGCTGGAGCCGTTGTAGCTCGAAGCCGAGCACACCACCGCACTCAACACGTCTCCAGGAGCCCGTAGCCGCCACCAGCTTCTCCCCACGTGCCCCCTAGCACCAACCCCACACCCACCCGAACTCCGACCGCCGCCAAAGCTCATCGCCGGCATGATTCCGGCAACCCCCGCGCCCAACTCCGCCTCCTCTTGATGCGGGAGAGCACGGGCTACGTCCCGGTGGTCTCCGCGTGTCCAACCGCCACCTGTAGCACGTTTCTGAGCCGCGCCGCCGTCGTTCTGGTCGCCGCCGGCGAGGTTCCGGTGACGCTGACATGGCGGATTAGATTAGTACTAATTACGCTATTAGTCTAACGCTATGACAATGACAGCTGGGCCCCGCGTCTAATTAACTCCGGGTTTATTTTCTGTTTAGATTAGTTTAATAAAGTGGGGCCCACAAGTCAGAGTTGACTGTGCTGACGTGTCCGTTGACCAGACCCACCTGTCATACACCCGAATCAGCCCCAGTCACTGACCAGTGGACCCCACTGGTCAGGTTTGACCACCAGCAGCGTCTGTTGACCTGCTGACGTCATAGTGACGCAATGCTGACGCAATAAGTATTTTCTGGATTTATTAATATTCAGGAAATTCCAGAAAATGCCTAAAACTTCTAAAAATCATAGAAATTCAACCGTAACTCCAAATTAAATAATTTATATATGAAAAATTATCAGAAAAATTCAAGGAATCCATCTGTACCATTTTCATGCATGTTAGAACAACTTATAGCTGCTGTTTAGCACAAATCATATTGAATGGCATTTGAATAATCACATATGGAGTTTAAATTTGAATCTTGTATTCAAACCAACTTCATTTAATCTGTTGCTAGTTGCATTAGCTCAAACACATTCATTTTGCCATGTCATGATCATGCATCATATTGTGCATTGCATTGATTGTGTTCCTTTCTGTGTTGCCGGTATTTGTCCCCTCTCGATAGACGTGATACCGATGACGTGATTGTTGACACTGATGAAGACTCAATGTTATCTTCAGAAGTGCCAGGCAAGCAAAACCCCCTTGTTCATTCCGATACAATCCTACTCTCTCGCTCCTGCTCTCTTTCAATGCATTAGGACAACACCGATTCATCTGTTACTTGTTGCGGTAGCTGAACCCCTTTATCCTTTGCATGACCTGTCATTGCCACAGTAAATAGATGAAACCCACTAGCATGAGTAGGAGTTGTTTGAGCCTTGTTGTGCCTACTCATTCATGCTTGTTTGTCATGCCTGCTACTGCTTAGAGTTGAGTCAGGTCTGATTCATTGGGGATGAATCAGAGGCGTGTGAACATGTCCTACTGTGTGTGAGCTAAGTGTGTGAACACGATTTGGTAAAGGTAGCGGTGAGAGGCCATGTAGGAGTACATGGTGGGTTGTCTCATTGCAGCCGTCCTCAGGAACTGAGTTCTGTGCCTGTGATCCATGAACAGCTACTACCACACATTGGGATCCTTAATTGACTCTCTCGACTTATTAATCAACATGATCTCTGTCCAGGAGTTGCAACTAGTTTCTGGTGTTTGTAGGTAGTGTTAGTAGTCTACCAAGTGGCACCCGGTACAGGTGGGCTTGGGACAGACTAGGCACAGTGGCCCGGTGTACCAAGTGGCACCCGGTTGGTGGGCTTGGGAACCCTGCACACATCGTTTGGGGCCGTGAGCGACACCCCGGCCGGATCTCCTTGCGGATGGAACCCGAATAGGCGATAAACCTGGACTAGAGACTTGTTCGGTTAGTCAGGTCGTGGCCGACTCCCTCGCCCGGCTTCCGCTTGAAGGTTGCCGAGGTACATGACGTGTACAGGGCGGTAAGTGGCGAAAGCGTGTGTCAAGAAGTACACCCCTGCAGGGTTAACATCATCTATTCGAATAGCCGGATTCCTCGGATATGGAAACTTGGACCCCTTGCATAGTTCATAGACAAGTGAAAGTGGATACTCTAAAATACGCAAGATAAGCATGAGTGCTATGGATGGCGTTCTCGTAGGGAGACGGGAGCGGATCCATAGTGGTGTATTGATATGGTGAATATGTGGACTTGTGTGCGCCACCTCAAAAGAGTTACTTGCAGTCGTAGTTCAGGTTAGCCACCGAGTCAAAGCTGGCTTGCTGCAGTTAAACCCCACCATCCCCTTTGTTGATAATGATGCATATGTAGATAGATCTGATGTAAGTCTTGCTGGGTACATTTGTACTCACGTTGCTTAATTTATGTTTTTGCAGAGAGACTTCAGTCTCACTAGTAGTTCCACGTGGACTTCGACGTTTAGCTTGTTACCTCAGCTACGATCTTGTGCCCTCGGCAGGATCTGGTAGATAGTCAGGCTTTCAGCCTTTTTCATTTGTAGACGTCTGTACTCAGACATGATAGCTTCCGCTCGTGCTTTGACTTGTATGCTCTGATTGTTGGGTCATGAGACCCATGTTTGTAATGTCTCGCTCCTCGGAGCCTATTGAATAAACTACTTGAGTCGTAGAGTCATCTTGTGATGCCATGTTGTATTGCACATATCGAGCATATTGTGTGTATGTTTTAAATGCTTGGTATGTGTGGGATCTGACTATCTAGTTGTTTATCTTTAGTAGCCTCTCTTACCGGGAAATGTCTCCTAGTGTTTCCACCGAGCCATGGTAGCCTACTACTGCTCCGGAACACTTAGGCTGGCCGGCATGTGTCCTTCTTCGTTCCTGTGTCTGTCCCTTCGGGGAAATGTCACGCGATGAATATCGGAGTCCTGTTAGCCCGCTACAGCCCGGTTCACCGGAGTCCTGCTAGCCCAATGCTACAGCCTGGATTCACTCGCTGATGACCGACACGTTCGATGCTGGGTCATGGATGCCTGTCCCTGTAAGTTTGTGCCACTTTGGGTTTACGACTAGCCATGTCAGCCCGGGCTCCTTACCATATGGATGCTAGCGACACTGTCATATACGTGTGCCAAAAGACGCAAACGGTCCCGGGCAAAGGTAAGACGACACCCGTGGGAATACCGTGCGTGAGGCCGCAAAGTGATATGGGGTGTTACATGCTAGATCGATGTGGCATTGAGTCGGGGTCCTGACAATAATACAAAGGTGTATAATAAACCTTTACAGTTGCCCATCCAACTAGTTAATATTGAGTCCACTTCCCATCTGGTCACCCATCTCATGACTACTCCAGCCTCATCACACTTAACTTGGGAGTTCTGTTAGATGAGCTATCGGTAGGGAAGTTGGTCCTTGCTGCTGTAGATCCCCCTTTACAGCCTTTATTGTGCAACATGGTGAGCCTACGCATTGGAGGACAGCTTGCACGCCTCTCGGTCAGCCTGCACACCGGACTGCGCTCGCATGCCTCCCGTTCAGTCAAGCAGCTATCCGCACGACACCTCCTATAGCCATTAGAACGAAGACACATGGCGTCATTTGAATGGTTAACATAACACACACGATTTGAATTATACAAACGTTTGCGAGGTTAGAGTGGTAGCTATTTGTTTGAAAATGCCTTTGTTGGCTGTAATTCGAGTGCTTCTTCTCTCAAAATGGACACGAAAAATACCACAACATGTCGGGTGCCATTCCATAATAGCATGCCAAGTTTCATGACTTTCAGACGAGTTTTGGATTTGCTAGAATTTAAAAACAAAGTATCTCAATGTTTTGCCGACAATCAACAGTGCCCTAGTGTTTGAAATTCATTCCAATTTCTTGCATGTGACCTAAGCATGTGCCCAAGGACAAAGATTTGATTTTTCAACCAATTTATATGCACTGGAGCATGTGCATCTAGTTCAAATTTGAATTATGCACATAAAATGCCTAGAAAACCAGTTAATGTATAAAAATATCCAAACAAACCCTGAAAAATTGCAAAATTTAACACAACACTCCTGTTGTTCTAAGTTGACACTAGAAAAATTTTGAATCCAATAAGAGGTAGCGGATATCGTATCGTCCCCGAAGGTGGGACATTCCTATCGAAACCATCAGGCTTGTCGTGAGAAGCTCTGGTTTGTGAGAAGCTTATACCCAAACCTGCCCCAAATGGGACAAAAAATTACCATGGCATGTTGATGCCGCTCCATGATAGCATGCCAAGTTTCATGAATTTCAGATGAGTTTTGGATGACTAGAATTTAAAAACCAGGAATCTCAATGTTTGCGGCCGAGTGACGGTGGCAGGATGTTTGACATTCATTCCCATTTCTTGCATGGGACCTAAGCATGCAACCAAGGACAAAGATTTGATTTTTCAACCAATTTATATGCATTAGAGCATGTGCATGTAGTTAAAATTTGAATTATGCACATAAATGCATCGAAAACTCAATTAATGCATAAAAATGTCCAAACGAACCCCGAAAAATCCCAAAAATTGACACAACACTCATGTTGTGCTATGTTGACACTAGAATTTTTTTGAAAGAAATAAGAGGCAGTGGATATCGTTTTGTCCACAAAGGTGTGACGTTCCCTACCGAAACCATCAGGCTTATTGTGAGAACCTTTGGTTTGTGAGAAGCATATCCCCAAACCTGCCCCAAATGGGACAATATTTTTACCATGGCATGTTGATGCCGCTCCATGATAGCATGCCAAGTTTCATGAATTTTAGACAAGTTTTGGATTTACTAGAATTTGAAAACCAGGAATCTCAATGTTTGCGGCCGAGTGACAGTGGCGGGGTGTTTGACATTCATTCTCATTTATTGCATGGGACCTAAGCATGCAACCAAGGAGACATATTTGAATTTTCAACCAATTTATATGCATTAGAGCATGTGCATGTAGTTTAAAATTGAACTGTGCTCATAATGCATTAAAAACGAAATTGATGCATAAAAATGTCGAAACTGTCAGGACCCCGACTCAATGCCACATCGATCTAGCATGTAACACCTCATATCACTTTGCGGCCTCACGCACGGTATCCCCACGGGTGTCGCCTTACCTTTGCCCGGGACCGTTTGCGCATTTTGGCACACGTATATGATGGTGTCGCTAGCATCCATATGATAAAGAGCCCGGGCTGACATGGCTAGTCGTAAACCCAAAGTGGCACTAACTTACAGGGACAGGCATCCATGACCCAGCATCGAACGTGTCGGTCATCAACGAGTGAATCCAGGCTGTAGCACTGGGCTAACAGGACTCCGGTGAACCGGGCTGTAGCGGGCTAGCAGGACTCCGGTATTCATCGCGTGACATTTCCCCGAAGGGACAGACACAGGATCGAAGAAGGACACATGCCGGCCTGCCTAAGTGTTCCGGAGCAGTAGCAAGCTACCAGGGCTCAGTGGAAGCACTAGGAGACATTTCCCGGTAAGAGAGGCTACTAAGAATAAACAACTAGATAGTCAGATCCCACACATAGCAATACACATTACACGTACGCATAACATGCAAGTATGTGCTGTACAACATGGCATCACAGCATAACTCAACAATCATATAGATAAAGGCTCAGAAGAGCCATCATAGCATTTATTGCAAACAGGGGTCACAAAACCCATCATACAGAGCATACAAGCAATCAAGCGGAAGCATTACATGTCTGGGTACAGACATCTACAAATGAAAAGGCTGAAGAGCCTGACTATCTACAACATCCGATCAAGATCGTAGCTGAGGTACTAGCTACTAGTCGAAGTCCATGAGAACCCTAGTAAGACCGAAGTCTCTGCTGCAAAAAACATAAATAAAGCAACATGAATACAAAGGTACTCAGCAAGACTTACATCAAATCCTATCATACATGCATTTGTATCAAGAGGGTAATGTGGGGTTTAGTTGCAGCAAGCCAGCTTTGACTCTGTGGCTATCCTGTTCTACGACTACCAGAAACTCTAGAGGTGAGACAACGTACACGAGTCCACTAATCACCATACAATACACTACTATGGATTCATCCCCGTCTCCCTACGAGAAGGCCATCCATAGCACTCACACAAATCTTGAGCATTTTAGAGTATCCACTTCAAGTTGTCTATGTACCATGTAAGCATCCAAGAAGTCCATAACCGTGTACCCGGCTATTCGAATAGATCATGTTAACCCTGCATGGGTGTACTTCTTCACACTCGCTCTCGCCACTTACCGCCATGTACACGTCACGTATCTCGGCAACCTTCAAGCGGAAGCCTGGCGAGGGTGTCGGCCACGACCTGACTAACCACACAAGACTCTAGTCCAGGTTTATCGCCTATTCGGGTTCCACCCGCAAGGAGATCCGGCCGGGGTGTCGCTTACGGCCCCAAACAATGTGTACAGGGTTCCCGAGCCCACCATCCGGGTGCCACTCGGTACACCAGGCCACGTGTGCCTAGTCTGTCCCAAGCCCACCCTGCCGGATGCCACTTGGTAGAAAAATAACACTACCTACAAACACCAGAAACTATTTGCGACTCCTGGACAGAGACCAAGTTGGTTAATAAGTCGAGACGGGTCGAGTTACCGGAACCCAATGTGTGGTAGTATCGAGTCATTGGACAACATACATAGAACTCAGTGCTTAAGGACGGTTCCAGTGAGACAACCCACCATGTACTCCTACATGGCCTCTCACCGCTACCTTTACCAAATCGTGTTCACACACACATCACTCTCAGCATCAGAACATATCGTGACACTCCAATTCATTCCCAATGAATCAGACCTGACACAACTCTAAGCAATAGCAGGCATAGCATGGTAGGAACACATCAGTGGCTTCAATCAACTCCTACACATGCTAGTGGGTTTCAACTATTTACTGTGGCAATGACAGGTCATGCAGAGGAATGGGTTCAACTATCGCAGCACAAAGTAGCAGATGAACCGTTGTTGTCCTAATGCAGTAACTGAGAGCAGGAGCGAGAGAGTAGGGTTTTATCGAAATGAACAAGGGGGTTTGCTTGCCTGGTAAATCAACAGGGGAGGCACTGCTTCATAGATAGGCACTCTGGAACAGACTCCGGAGCAGGACCTATCGAGAAGGAACAGTGTCGGCAATCAATACACAAACATATGCAACAATATGATGCATGAACATGGCATAAAGATGTGATGTTGTTTGAGCTAATGCAACTAGAAAACATTTGGTTTGAAGTCCATTTGAACCAAAGGTTCAAATGCACCTCCAGAATAAGCTCCTATATATGCCATAATGTGTTTTCTCATATACAGCATGTATAAGTTGGTTTTTCATGCATGAAACTAGTACAGATGGAAAGATTGCATTTTTCTGATAATTTTTCATATATAAATTATTTTAATCTGAGCTACGGTTGAATTGTTATGAATTTTTGAAGTTTAAATCAATTTCTGGAATTTCCTGATTAATTTAAATCCAGAAATCATATTATTGCGCCAGCATGACATCATCACTACATCAGCGGGTCAACGCGGCTGTCCAGGGTCAAACCTAACGTGTGGGGTCCACACGTCAGTGACACTGGGGTTAACCCCGAGTCAAACCTGACTGATTAGCTTTGACTAAGCCCTCGGGCCCACTCGTCAGCGTCAGTAGGTGGGGATTAGTGCCTAATTAACAAAGCCACGTCAGCCCGCCGGAGTTCTGGCCGGCGGCGACCAATAGCGCGGCGGCGACTCGCCGGACTTGCGCTACAAGCGGCGTTTGGTCGCGCGAAGACCACCGGGGCGTAGCCCGTCGTCGTCCGCAACCAGGGGAGCTGGTGGGGGGCTGCGGGGGCGCCGGAGCTCGCCGGAGCAAAGCTCGCGGCGGCGGCTGGAGCTTGACTTCGAGCGAGAACGGGCTGCGGGGCACGGGGAGGCCACCTGAGGGGCTCGGCGGCAGCCTCGTGGCACTGGGAGCGCGAAGAGATGCTCGGTTTGGGCGGAGGCGGGCCGAGACGGCGACGGCGACATGGACGGCGGCGAGAGGCTTCGGCCGTGGTGGGGAACGGCGCTACGGCATGGGAACGAGGGGGAGAAGAGAGAGGAACGGTGGCGGAGCTCACCGCGGTTGCAGCGGGCGTCGAAGCGGGCTCGGGGACGCACTGGAGACGGCGAATCGACGGCGATGGTGGTCGGGGCCCGAGGAGGAAGACGATGGCGACGACGGCTCCACAGGGCGTCCGGCATCTTGTGGCTTGACGGAGAGCTTCAGGGCGAGGGGGCGGAGCTCCTGCGCGTGTCGGGGAGGCGAGGGGAGGCCGTGGCTACGGTGATGCTCGTCGGCGGCGGTGATTCTCGGGTGAGAGAGAGGGAGAAGGGGAAAAGCACGGGAGAGAGGGGGGTGAGGCCAGGGGATCGGGGCGGCACCGAGAAGAAGCAACCCGGCGTCGCGCAGGCAGGCAGGCGAGCTGGTGGCGTGGCGCGGTGGCGCGCGCGCGCGCCGGGCATGCTCCCCTCCCTCTGTCGAGGACGAAGACGACAGAGGAGGGGGCGGGCTGGGCCGCCTGCTGGCTGGGCCGGCCTGCTGCTGCTGGGCCAGAGGCGCCAGGCAGAAGCCCAGGTAAGGTTTCTCCTCTTTATTTCTGTTTCCTATTTTTTTTCTGACATTTGTTTTGATTTAATTAAAATATTAAATCATTTAATTACCTTATGCCAATTTTTTGCAGGAGCTAGATATATTATTCCAGAGCTCCTTTATAAATGGCATAATTTTTGGACCATATTAATATATATAACTAATATATTTCCAATGCAAGTATTTATCGAATTAATCCAAATGGCCAAAATAAATATCCATGAGCTCCTAAAAATATTGTTTTGATTTTTATCTCTGCCCAATATTTTCAGAGAGCAACATGAGCATTTTCTTGGACCCTTTTGGAGAAATTTTTATTTGGGTCATTTTCAAAAATGATTCTGAGGGTTCCATCAATCCTCATTTCAATTTTAAATGAAATTTAAACATGATGCACAAATGACTAGCTAGTCTAGGTCATACCAGACTAGGGATGTGACAACTCGCCCCCACTTGAAAGAATCTCGTCTCGAGATTCAGGGGTTGACGGAAAGAAAGTGGGGTACTCCAGTCGAAGACGATCTTCTCGCTCCCAAGTAGCTTCTCTCTCGGAATGATGAGACCACTAAACTTTGAGAAACTTGATGTTCTGACGTCGAGTGACACGCTCTGCTTGATCAAGAATGCGAACCGGGTACTCTCGGTATGTGAGGTTATCTTGGAGATCAAGCGTTTCGTGGTCCACTCCGCGGATGGGATCCGAGAAGCAACGCCTAAGTTGAGAGACGTGGAAGACATCATGAACTCGAGAAAGATGTGGGGGTAGTTCCAACTGGTAGGCAACCTCTCCTCGTTTAGTGAGAATGCGAAAAGGACCAATGTAACGAGGAGCCAACTTGCCCTTGATACCGAAACGATGGGTACCCTTCAAAGGAGTAACCCGAAGGTAAGCCTTTTCGCCAACTTCATAGGTCATATCCTTATAATGATGATCATACTGACTCTTTTGACGAGACTGGGCTGTTTTCAAATTCTCACGAATGATGCGAACTTGCTCTTCTGCCTCCTGGATCATGTCCGGTCCAAAGAATTGTCTTTCACCGGTTTCTGACCAGTTCAAAGGTGTTCGACATCTTCGTCCATAGAGAACCTCAAAAGGAGCTTTCTTGAGGCTGGATTGGTAGCTATTGTTATAGGCAAACTCGGCGAAAGGAAGACATTTCTCCCAATCCATACCGAATGAGATAACGCAAGCTCTGAGCATGTCTTCGAGAATTTGATTGACCCGTTCCACCTAACCACTCGACTGAGGGTGGAAAGCGGTACTGAAGGAAAGATGGGTTCCCATGGCAGTTTGGAAACTCTCCCAGAAATGAGAAGTGAAAAGACTGCCACGGTCTGAATTGATCTCTAGTGGAACACCATGAAGTGACACTATTCGAGAAATGTATAAGTCAGCAAGCTGACTAGCAGTGATACTTTCCCGAACAGGAAGGAAGTGAGCCACTTTGGAAAGACGATCAACGACTACGAAGATAGCGTTATTCCCTCTCTTGGTCCTGGGAAAGCCGGTGATGAAGTCCATACCAACTTTATCCCATTTCCATTCAAGAATAGCTAAAGGCTGAAGGGTGCCAGCAGGTCTCTGATGCTCTGCCTTAACGCGACGACAAACGTCACATTTAGCAATGAACTCAGCGATTTCTCTCTTCATCCTAGTCCACCAGAACCTCTGGCGTAGGTCCTGATACATCTTAGTGCTACCGGGATGAATCATGAGAGGAGATTCATGCGCCTCCTTAAGAATCAACTACCGAAGATGTTGCTTCTTGGGAACCACCAAGCGATTCTCAAAGAAAACAACACCACGATCATCCATAGAGAAACATCCACCAACTCCCTTCTTAATGTTTCTCTTGATCCGGGTAATCCCCGTATCATGCTTCTGGGCTTCTATGATAAGATCCACAAGGGTAGGTTTCGCCACCAAGGTAGAAAGAAATCCGCGAGGAGCTATTTGAAGATTAAGCTTACAGAATTCCTCATGGAGAAGTGGTTGGCCTTGCTGCAACATGAGATTGTTGCAATAAGATTTACGGCTTAGAGCATCAGCCATGACATTGGCTTTGCCTGGGGTGTAGGTAATCCCTAGATCATAATCTGTGATCAACTCCAACCAACGTCTTTGCCTAAGGTTCAGATCCGGTTGGGTGAAGATATACTTGAGACTCTGGTGATCGGTGTAGATCTCGCAACGTTTACCAAGAAGGTAATGTCGCCAGGTCTTGAGTGCATAGACTACGGCTGCAAGCTCTAGATCATGTGTAGGATAATTCTCCTCATGTGGATGCAACTGTCGAGATGCATAGGCAATCACATGACGATCCTGCATAAGAATGCAACCTAGTCCCTGTCGTGAGGCGTCGCAGTAGATAATAAAGTCTTTAGTGAAATCCGGTGGCACAAGTATGGGAGCAGAAGTCAGGCGCCTTTTCAGTTCCTGAAAACTGTACTCACACTGTGGGGACCACTCGAACTTTTTATCTTTCTTGAGAAGTTCTGTGAGGGGTTTGGCTACTTTGGAGAAGTTTTCAACAAAGCGGCGACAATAACTGGCTAGCCCAAGGAAACTCCTAACTTGTTTAACGGTTTCAGGTGGAGTCCAATCGAGAACAGCCTGAACTCTCTCGGGATTGACAGCAATGCCCTTACCAGAGATTACGTGGCCTAGGTAGGTCACTTCTGGCAACCAAAATTCACACTTGGAGAACTTGGCATAAAGGCGGTGCTCTCTGACAAGTCTAAGATGTTCGGCATGCTCTTCCTCGTTCTTCGAGTAAATAAGAATGTCATCGAGGTAAACCACGACGAACTTATCTAAGTACTCCATGAAGATCGAGTTCATCAGGCGGGAGAATGTAGCTGGAGCGTTAGTTAGACCAAAGGACATGACGGTGTACTCGTACTGGCCATAACGAGTGACAAAAGCTGTCTTGGGAATGTCCCCGTTTCTGATTTTGATTTGGTGGTATCCTAACCTCAAATCCATCTTGGAGAAGACTGAGGATCCAGCGAGCTGATCATACAGGTCGTTGATCCTGGGGAGCGGATACTTGTTCTTTATCGTGACCAAATTAACGGGACGATAATCTACAACCATCCGGTCCGTACCGTCTTTCTTCTTAACAAAGAGGACGGGGCAAGCCCAAGGAGAAGAACTAGGACGGATGAAACCCTTTTGCAAGGACTCATCAAGTTGTTTCTTAAGCTCGGCTAGTTCTAAGGGTGCCATCTTGTAAGGTCTCCGAGAGATTGGAGTTGTTCCTGGGATAAGATCTATGACGAACTCTACATCTCTGTCAGGTGGAACACCTGGCAGTTCCTCTGGAAAGACATCCGGAAAGTCACGGACTACCGGGATATCTTCAAGGTCTGGAAGAGGGCTGGCATTAAGAGAATAGAGCTGACGCTTTGCAACTCTAGTGGAGACGGTGACTATCTTGCCAGATGGGTGTGTAAGCTGAACAGATCTTGTGTAACAATCAATCTTGGCATGATGAGCTGTCATCCAGTCCATACCCAAAATGATGTTAATATCTGAGGACTTGAGGGCTACAAGTGATGCAAGGAATACAAGTCTATCAACAAGGATTTCGTTACCATGGCTGATTCTGGTGGTCTGCCATCTAGACCCTGGGGTTTGGATTTCAAGCGAAGTTGGCATATCGCAAAATGACATGTCGTGCAAACAAGCATAGCCTTCAGAAATGAAAGAGTGAGATGCTCCAGTATCAAATAGAACTGATGCTGGGTGACAATTGACAAGGAGTGTACCAAGAACGACATCTGGATCATCATGAGCGTCTTTAGCTGAGACGTGATGCACACGTCCACGTTCAGTGGGAACTGACTTGACACTGATCATCTTGCGTGATGGCTTAATACAGCCAACAGTCTTCTCGGGCTGGGGTGGAGCATAACTAGTCTGAGAGCAATCACGTGCATAGTGTCCTGGCTTCCCGCATGTGAAGCAAGTTCCCGAGGTTAGACGTGGACCCGCACTGACAAACGGTCTACCAGTAGGCCTGGGTGGAACATACGACTGAGCTGGGGGAGGCACCACATGAGATGACCTCGGTGTATAACCGGAAGGAAGAGCGGAGTTTGGAACCCAAATCCGGCGCTTCTGGGAACTAGAGCCAGAGGAAGATCCCAAATTACGGGTGTGCTTACGAGACTCCTCGTAAGTGAGCTGAGCTGTCTCTGCATTGATGGCCTTGTTCACAAGGGCTTGGAATGTATCACAATGATGCAGGTGGAGATCACGGCGCAACTTGGGGTTGAGACCCTTTCGGAACCTAGCCTGCTTCTTGGCGTCCGTGGACACTTCTTCTGTGGCATAACGGGCGAGGTTCTCGAACTCTCTGTTGTAAGCATCAACAGCCATCTTATTCTGGGTGAGACTACAGAACTCTTCTCTCTTGCGATCGATGAGGGCCTGGGGAATGTGATGCTCGCGAAAAGCCTCAGTGAAATCCTTCCAGGTAGGAATCTGGCCAGCTGGAAGCAAAGCCTCATAGTTCTGCCACCAAAGACTAGCAGGACCTTCCAGGTGGTATGTGGCATAAGTGACCTTGTCATCTTCAGCTACGCTCGCGGAAAGCAGCTTATGAGTGATGCTACGGAGCCAGTCATCTGCATCGAGTGGCTCGATGGAATGATGAAAGGTAGGTGGGTGCAAGCGAATGAAGTCACGAATGGTCGCAGACTTATTGGACTGATGTGCGGTGTTCTCCTCGATACGTGCCAACAGACGGTTAGACTCACGCTTGTTCCTCTCCATCTCTAGCATGAACTCTGTCAACGAAGGCTGGTCGGGAGGATCCTCATCCCTACCATCTCCGTGGTTCTGGCTACGAGCAACGGAACTTCGCTTAGCTGATGACATCCTGAGAAATGAACCAAGGACGGAATCAGCATCAACTATGGACTGTAGAATGTAGGACAAGGAATTAGTATCTCTCGAACTCCTAGGGAAATTCCGGCAGCATAATGGCAGTAAAATGCTCAGAATGAGACATCCTACTAAAAATGGGGTGGTAACATACTCATCATCATCACTCAAGGTTCTGAGATAGTACTAAACAGACTACACCGGAAGTACTCGAAAACTGGGGTATGACTCTGATCAACCAATCCTATGGGACTACGGAGTAGTAACACGTGATCCTGATAGACGGAAGAGAAGCCTAGTTCCTTAATCCCGTCGGAAAGATAGGATGACTCAGATCAGAAGGTCATGAGGTATAAGGAGTAAAAGAGCCTTACGTTCCAACCCACAATCAATTCCCTTACATAACTAAAGATTTTCTAGACTCAACTTCGACCGGTTTGGCTTGGTAATCCTACAGGCAGTCAGGCTCTGATACCAGCGCTGTCAGGACCCCAACTCAATTCCACATCGATCTAGCATGTAACACCTCATATCACTTTGCGGCCTCACGCACGGTATCCCCACGGGTGTCGCCTTACCTTTGCCCGGGACCGTTTGCGCATTTTGGCACACGTATATGATGGTGTCGCTAGCATCCATATGATAAAGAGCCCGGGATGACATGGCTAGTCGTAAACCCAAAGTGGCACTAACTTACAGGGACAGGCATCCATGACCCAGCATCGAACGTGTCGGTCATCAACGAGTGAATCCAGGCTGTAGCACTGGGCTAACAGGACTCCGATGAACCGGGCTGTAGTGGGCTAGCAGGACTCCGGTATTCATCGCGTGACATTTCCCCGAAGGGACAGCCACATGATCGAAGAAGGACACATGCCGGCCTGCCTAAGTGTTCCGGAGCAGTAGCAAGCTACCAGGGCTCAGTGGAAGCACTAGGAGACATTTCCCGATAAGAGAGGCTACTAAGAATAAACAACTAGATAGTCAGATCCCACACATAGCAATACACATTACACGTACGCATAACATGCAAGTATGTGCTGTACAACATGGCATCACAGCATAACTCAACAATCATATAGATAAAGGCTCAGAAGAGCCATCATAGCATTTATTGCAAACAGGGGTCACAAAACCCATCATACAGAGCATACAAGCAATCAAGCGGAAGCATTACATGTCTGGGTACAAACATCTACAAATGAAAAGGCTGAAGAGCCTGACTATCTACAACATCCGATCAAGATCGTAGCTGAGGTACTAGCTACTAGTCGAAGTCCATGAGAACCCTAGTAAGACCGAAGTCTCTGCTGCAAAAAACATAAATAAAGCAACATGAGTACAAAGGTACTCAGCAAGACTTACATCAAATCCTATCATACATGCATTTGTATCAAGAGGGTAATGTGGGGTTTAGTTGCAGCAAGCCAGCTTTGACTCTGTGGCTATCCTGTTCTACGACTACCAGAAACTCTGGAGGTGAGACAACGTACATGAGTCCACTAATCACCATACAATACACTACTATGGATTCATCCCCCTCTCCCTACGAGAAGGCCATCCATAGCACTCACACATGTCTTGAGAATTTTAGAGTATCCACTTCAAGTTGTCTATATACCATGTAAGCATCCAAGAAGTCCATAACCGCGGACCCGACTATTCGAATAGATCATGTTAACCCTGCAGGGGTGTACTTCTTCACACTCGCTCTCGCCACTTACCGCCATGTACACGTCACGTATCTCGGCAACCTTCAAGCGGAAGCCTGGCGAGGGTGTCGGCCATGACCTGACTAACCACACAGGACTCTAGTCCAGGTTTATCGCCTATTCGGGTTCCACCCGCAAGGAGATCCGGCCGGGGTGTCGCTTACGGCCCCAAACGATGTGTACAGGGTTCCCGAGCCCACCATCCGGGTGCCACTCGGTACACCAGGCCACGTGTGCCTAGTCTGTCCCAAGCCCACCCTGCCGGGTGCCACTTGGTAGAAAAATAGCACTACCTACAAACACCAGAAACTATTTGCGACTCCTGGACAGAGACCAAGTTGGTTAATAAGTCGAGAGGGGTCGAGTTACCGGAACCCAATGTGTGGTAGTATCGAGTCATTGGACAACATACATTGAACTCAGTGCTTAAGGACGGTTCCAGTGAGACAACCCACCATGTACTCCTACATGGCCTCTCACCGCTACCTTTACCAAATCGTGTTCACACACACATCACTCTTAGCATCAGAACATATCGTGACACTCCAATTCATTCCCAATGAATCAGACCTGACACAACTCTAAGCAATAGCAGGCATATCATGGTAGGAACACATCAGTGGCTTCAATAAACTCCTACACATGCTAGTGGGTTTCAACTATTTACTGTGGCAATGACAGGTCATGCAGAGGAATGGGTTCAACTACCGCAGCACAAAGTAGCAGATGAACCGTTATTGTCCTAATGCAGTAACTGAGAGCAGGAGCGAGAGAGTAGGGTTTTATCGAAATGAACAAGGGGGTTTGCTTGCCTGGTAAATCAACAGGGGAGGCACTGCTTCATAGATAGGCACTCTGGAACAGACTCCGGAGCAGGACCTATCGAGAAGGAACAGTGTCGGCAATCAATACACAAACATATGCAACAATATGATGCATGAACATGGCATAAAGATGTGATGTTGTTTGAGCTAATGCAACTAGAAAACATTTGGTTTGAAGTCCATTTGAACCAAAGGTTCAAATGCATCTCCAGAATAAGCTCCTATATATGCCATAATGTGTTTTCTCATATACAGCATGTATAAGTTGGTTTTTCATGCATGAAACTAGTACAGATGGAAAGATTGCATTTTTCTGATAATTTTTCATATATAAATTATTTTAATCTGAGCTACGGTTGAATTGTTATGAATTTTTGAAGTTTAAATCAATTTCTGGAATTTCCTGATTAATTTAAATCCAGAAATCATATTATTGCGCCAGCATGATGTCATCACTACATCAGCGGGTCAACGCGGCTGTCCAGGGTCAAACCTGACGTGTGGGGTCCACACGTCAGTGACACTGGGGTTAACCCCGAGTCAAACCTGGCTGATTAGCTTTGACTAAGCCCTGGGGCCCACTCGTCAGCGTCAGTAGGTGGGGATTAGTGCCTAATTAACAAAGCCACGTCAGCCCGCCGGAGTTCTGGCCGGCGGCGACCAATAGCGCGGCGGCGACTCGCCGGACTTGCGCTACAAGCGGCGTCTGGTCGCGCGAAGACCACCGGGGCGTAGCCCGTCGTCGTCCGCAACCAGGGGAGCTGGTGGGGGGCTGCGGGGGCGCCGGAGCTCGCCGGAGCAAAGCTCGCGGCGGCGGCCGGAGCTCGACTTCGAGCGAGAACGGGCTGCGTGGCACGGGGAGGCCACCTGAGGGGCTCGTCGGCAGCCTCATGGCACTGGGAGCGCGAAGAGATGCTCGGTTTGGGCGGAGGCGGGCCGAGACGGCGACGGCGACATGGACGGCGGCGAGAGGCTTCGGCCGTGGTGGGGAACGGCGCTACGGCGTGGGAACAAGGGGGAGAAGAGAGGGGAACGGTGGCGGAGCTCACCGCGGTTGCAGCGGGCGTCGAAGCGGGCTCGGGGACGCACTGGAGACGGCGAATCGACGGCGATGGTGGTCGGGGCCCGAGGAGGAAGACGATGGCGACGACGGCTCCACAGGGCGTCCGGCGTCTTGTGGCTTGACGGAGAGCTTTAGGGCGAGGGGGCGGAGCTCCTGCGCGTGTCGGGGAGGCGAGGGGAGGCCGTGGCTACGGTGATGCTCGTCGGCGGTGGTGATTCTCGGGTGAGAGAGAGGGAGAAGGGGAAAAGCACGGGAGAGAGGAGGGTGAGGCCAGGGGATCGGGGCGGCACCGAGAAGAAGCAACCCGGTGTCGCGCTGGCAGGGCAGGCAGGCAGGCGAGCTGGTGGCGTGGCGCGGTGGCGCGCGCGCGCGCCGGGCACGCTCCCCTCCCTCTGTCGAGGACGAAGACGACAGAGGAGGGGGCGGGCTGGGCCGCCTGCTGGCTGGGCCGGCCTGCTGCTACTGGGCCAGAGGCGCCAGGCAGAAGCCCAGGTAAGGTTTCTCCTCTTTATTTCTGTTTCCTATTTTTTTTTCTGACATTTGTTTTGATTTAATTAAAATATTAAATCATTTAATTACCTTATGCCAATTTTTTGCAGGAGCTAGATATATTATTCCAGAGCTCCTTTATAAATGGCATAATTTTTGGACCATATTAATATATATAACTAATATATTTCCAATGCAAATCTTTATCGAATTAATCCAAATGGCCAAAATAAATATCCATGAGCTCCTAAAAATATTGTTTTGATTTTTATCTCTGCCCAATATTTTCAGAGAGCAACATGAGCATTTTCTTGGACCCTTTTGGAGAAATTTTTATTTGGGTCATTTTCAAAAATGATTCTGAGGGTTCCATCAATCCTCATTTCAATTTTAAATGAAATTTAAACATGATGCACAAATGACTAGCTAGTCTAGGTCATACCAGACTAGGGATGTGACAGAAACGAACCCCAAAAAATCCCAAAAATTGACACGACACTCCTATTGTTCTATGTTGACACTAGAATTTTTTTGAAAGCAATAAGAGGCAGCGGATATCATTTCATCCCCAAAGGTGGGATGTACCATATCGAAAACATCAGGCTTGTTGTGAGAGCCTTTGGTTTGTGAGAAGCATATCCCCAAACTTGCCCCAAATGGGACAATATTTTTACCATGGCACCACGATAGCATGCCAAGTTTCATGAATTTGGGACGAGTTTTGTATTTACTAGAATTTGAAAACCAGGAATCTCAATGTTTGCGGCCGAGTGACGGTGGCAGGGTGTTTGACATTCATTCCCATTTCTTGCATGGGACCTAAGCATGCAACCAAGGACAAATATTTGAATTTTCAACCAATTTATATGCAATTAGAGCATGTGCATGTAGTTACAATTTGAATTGTGCTCATAAATGCATTGAAAATGCAATTAATGCATAAAAATGTCCAAACGAACCCCAAAAATTCCCAAAAATTGACACGACATATTGTTCTATGTTGACATTAGAAATGTTTTGAAAGCAATAAGAGGCAGCGGATATCGTTTCGTCCCCAAAGGTGCGACGTACCCTACCGAAACCATCAGACTTGTTGTGAGAGCCTTTGATTTGTAAGAAGCATATCCCCAAACCCGCCCCAAATGGGACAATATTTTTACCACGACATGTTGATGCTGCTCCATGATAGCATGTCAAGTTTCATGAATTTTAGACGTGTTTTGGATTTACTAGAATTTAAAAACCAGGAATCTGGCAGGGTGTTTGACATTCATTCCCATTTCTTGCATGGGACATAAGCATGTAACCAAGGACACATATTTGAATTTTTCAACCAATTTATATGCATTAGAGCATGTGCTTGTAGTTCAAATTTGAATTGTGCTCATAAATGCATTGAAAACGCAATTAATGCATGGAAATGTCAAAACGAACCCCGAAAAATCCCAAAAATTGACACAACACTTGTGTTGTTCTATGTTGACACGAAAAACATTTTCAAAGTAAGAAGAGGCAACATATATCGTTTCGTCCCCCAAGGTGGCACGTACCCTACTGAAACCATCAGGCTTGTTGTGAGAGAAGCTTTGGTTTGCGAGAAGCTTATACCCCACACCTGCCCAAAATGGGGCAATATTTTTACCACGGCATGTCGCTGCCGTTCCATGATATCTTGTCAAGTTTCATGAATTTCAGACGAGTTTTTGATTTACTAGAATGTTAAAAGCATGTATCTCAATGTTAGCGGCTGGGCGACAGTGTCAAGGTGTTTGACATTCATTCTCATTTCTTGCATGTGACCTAAGATTGCAACCAAGGACAAACATTTGATTTTGCAAACCATTTTTATGGACTGGAGCATGTGGTTTAATTTTGAATTGTGCACCTGAAATACCTAGAAAATCAAGTTACCGTATAAAAATGTCCAAAGGAACCCTGAACAATTCCAATTTTTTACGACACACATATAGTTGCATGTTCACTACAGATAAAAGGTCTAGCAATTCAAACACCGTCCATTGCGGCTGTGACCCCATTCTGTAATTCAAATCAAAATTAAAAATCAAGTTGATCCCACATACTTTATTATTACCAACCGTGTGAGATTCAATACAAAATATCCTGGAGCACCATCGGTGTATACTATGCCTATGGCTTACGCGAGAAGGTGCGTCGGATACAGTCCACAGTCGGCATGTCAAGCACACTAGCTCGCTCCCCAAATATCATTTCACTGTTCAATCGTCCCCAGTGAAAGATGGGGACATGGACCCGCGTCGTGAGGTTAACTTCGGCGGCCCACTCTGGTAAGAGCGCGGCCGCAGCCCCCATGCGCGTGCTAACAAGGTGCTTGAGCGCGGCCGCAATCTGCGACTGAGAGGCCATGGCAGCCCAAATGGTCGCTATTGCTTCTTAGGTGGCGGCAGCAACATATGCCTCGGGGATAGCAGCTGGCGAGAGCGGCACAACAGCTGTCCGTTCCACAGCGGCGGCCTTAGCCCTAATGGAGGCTGACCACGACCATGTCGAGGCCGCCCACGCCCAGCTCGTGGCGGCCACGACACAAATCGAGCGAAGCTTCTCCGACAATGATCGGCAACCCACGACCGAAGAGTTGGCAATCGCCGAGAGCGTTCGAGCAGCCGTCCGTTCCTTCGCCTATACCTTGCGATAACGGAGCCCGTCCAAGCCCAGATCGCGGCCGCCCACGCCCAGCTCGTGGCGGCCTTTTTCCAAAGAGATGTCGGACGCGGATGGCAAGATGCTTGCCGAGTATGGTATGATGGATGCCATGGAGCCCCTTCCCCAGTCGACCGTCGGGCGTGAGCTGGACATGGAGGAGGCGGCGGAGTTCGACGAGCACGAGCCATAGTAGTACTCTTTGTTTTGTTTAATTAAGAGCGCCGGTCTTTAATTTGTTAGAGTAATGTTTAGGCCAGCTAGCTCGATTTAATTGCTGAACTTGCTCGACTAAGAAGTGTGGGTGTGCTGTAGTCTCCTTTCTGTACCGAAATTATGCAATGACGTGGATGAGAACTGTGACTAGGGAAATTGGAACCAAATTTTTTGACATTCAAACTGATCAAACACGGGTTAAGCTATCTGAACCGTTTGTGTTGTTCACATATCGTACATAGTTCTGAATAAGGGACCGTGTCTGATGACACTTTGTGCGCCAGTTTTTCGCTGAAGCGATTCCAAATTTTTGGCTTCCGCGGAAATATCTACCTCCCCGTCCCCCCCTTACCAAAAGCCACATTTCCCTTGTTTCCACCTTCCTTTCCAAGTTGAAACCTTCACTCCTTGCTTGCAGCGCCGCCTCCTCGCCGGTGACCCTCCTTCACGCTGCTCGGCCTCGCCTATCCAGGCAGGTAATACACACCCGAACCTCGTCCTCCTCCTCCTTCCCACACGCCCCGACCGCCGGCGCGAGCGTGACACCTTCCACCCAAATCACCTACCCCTCCACCAAATAAGCGCCGTCCTAAGCCATGGTGCATGCAATATATCCAGGATCTCAAGGAGCATTTCGCAGCTGAGAAGCAAATCGTGGCCGCACGCGCGGATGAGGTCATGATGGCTACCATTCGTGTTGACCCCCAGATCTTGGAGGAGCACCTTTTCATTTGCTAGCTACGTGATAACCCACAAGTGTAGGGGATTGCAACAGCTTTCGAGGGTAGAGTATTCAACCCAAATTTATTGATTCGACACAAGGGGAGCCAAAGAATATTCTTAAGTATTAGCAGTTGAGTTGTCAATTCAACCACACCTGGATAACTTAGTATCTGCAGCAAAGTATTTAGTAGCAAAGTAGTATGATAGTAATGGTAACAGTGGCAAAAGTAAAGATAGCAGTATTGTAGTGATTGTAACAGTAGCAACGGTAAAGTAAATAAGTGAACCACAATATATGAAAAGCTCATAGGCATTGAATCAGTGATGGATAATTATGTCAGATGCAATTCCTCATGTAATAGCTACAACACAGGGTGACACAGAACTAGCTCCAATTCATCAATGTAATGTAGGCATGTATTCTGAATATAGTCATAGGTGCTTATGGAAAAGAACTTGCATGACATCTTTTGTCCTACCCTCCCGTGGCAGCGGGGTCCTAGCGGAAACTAAGGGATATTAAGGCCCACTTTTAATAGAGAATTGGACCAAAGCATTAACACATAGTGAATACATGAACTCCTCAAACTACGGTCATCACCGAGAAGTATCCCGATTATTGTCACTTCGGGGTTGTCGGATCATAACACATAATAGGTGACTATAGACTTGCAAGATAGGATCAAGAACTCACATATATTCATGAAAACATAATAGGTTCAGATATGAAATCATGGCACTCGGGCCCTAGTGACAAGCATTAAGCATAGCAAAGTCATAGCAACATCAATCTCAGAACATAGTCGATACTAGGGATCAAACCCTAACAAAACTAACTTGATTACATGCTAAATCTCATCCAACCCATCACCGTCCAACAAGCCTACGATGGAATTAATCATGCACGGCGGTGAGCATCATGAAATTGGTGATGGAGGATGGTTGATGAAGACGATGGCGACGAATCCCCCTCTCCGGAGCCCCGAACGGACTCCAGATCAGCCCTTCCGAGAGAGATTAGGGTTTGGCGGCAGCTCCGTATCGTAAAACACGATGAAACTTCCTCTTTGATTTTTTTCTCTACGAGACGGAATATATGGAGTTGGAGTTGAGGTCGGCGGAGCTCCAGGGGCCCCATGAGACAGGGGGGCACCCAGAGGGGGTGAGCGCGCCCCCCACCCTCATGGACAGGGTGTGGGCCCCCTGGTCTTCATCTTTTGCCAGTATTATTTATATTTTCTAAAACTTATCTCCGAGGATTTTTAGGTCATTCCGAGAACTTTCGTTTTCTACACATAAAACAACATCATGGCAGTTCTGCTGAAAACAACGCCAGTCCGGGTTAGTTTCATTCAAATCATGCAAGTTAGAGTCCAAAACAAGGGCAAAAGTGTTTGGCAAAGTAGATACGTTGGAGACGTATCAACTCCCCCAAGCTTAAACCTTTGCTTAGCCTCAAGCAATTCAGTTGATAGACTGAAAGTGATAAAGAAAAAGTTTTACAAACTCTATTTGCTCTTGTTGTTGTAAATATGCAAAGCCAGCATTCAGGTTTCAGCAAATATTATGAACTAACTATACTCACAATAACACCTCGGTCTCACAATTACTCATATCAATGGCATAATCAGCTAGCGAGCCATAATAATAAAAGTCGGATGACAACACTTTCTCAAAACAATCATAACATGATATAACAAAATGGTATCTCGCTAGCCCTTTCTGAGACCGCAAAACATAAATGCAGAGCACCTTTAAAGATCAAGGACTGACTAAACATTGTAATTCATGGTAAAAGAGATCCAGTCAAGTCATACCCAATATAAACAAATAATAATGAATGCAAATGACAGTGTGCTCTCTAGCGGGTGCTTTTTAATAAGAAGGTGATGACCCAACATAAAAGTAAATAGATAGACCCTTCGCAGAGGGAAGCAGGGATTTGTAGAGGTGCCAGAGCTCGATTTTAAAATAGAGATTGAATAACATTTTGAGCGGCATACTTTCACTGTCAACGCAACAACTATGAGATGGCTGTATCTTCCATACTACATGCATTATAGGCAGTTCCCAAACAGAATGGTAAAAGTTTATACTCCCCCACCACCAACAAGCATCAATCCATGGCTTGCTCGAAACAACGAGTGCCTCCAACTAACAATAGCCCTGGGGGAGTTTTGTTTAATTATATTGATTTGCTTTGATCTTTTTGGATCATGGGACTGGGCATCCCGGTTACCGGCCCTTTCTCGTGAATGAGGAGCGGAGTCCACTCCTCTTGAGAATAACCCACCTAGCATGGAAGATATAGACAACCCTAGTTGAAACATGAGCTGCTCGAGCATACAAAACATAATTTCATTTGAAGGTTTGGAGTTTGGCACATACAAATTTACTTGGAACGGTAGGTAGATACCGCATATAGGAAGGTATGGTGGACTCATTAGAATAAATTTGGGGTTTAAGGAGTTTGGATGCACAAGCAGTATTCCCGCTTAGTACAGGTGAAGGCTAGCAAAAGACTGGGAAGCGACCAACTGAGTGAGCGACAACTATCGGCGTTCTGGGAACGGGGGTAGCCAGACTTGCGTGCCTGCGGCATACGGCGTGGCTCAAGGGGTGGCCCAGTACGGCCCATCTTCATCAACACGAGCTCAAGACCCTCGCGAGGGTCCAAGCCTCACAGGGTGGATGATAGGAAGCTTCCTCAGGCACGGCCTCATCAGGCTGGCTCGTGAGGAGGCGGAGAGATCAAGGCGGGGTACCTCACGAGGTGCCCATGACACAAGCCATGACGACCAAAGCTAGGCAGGCGCTAGGCGGGCGCCGGCCTGCGCAGAGTCCTTGTTTCCTCTTTGGTGCAAAGGGAGCAAGCACAGGCAAGAGTATCAAGCAACAGCAACCATTTCGGTGCAACAAGACCCAGACCAGCAGAACGGCAGGATGGAGGTCATCGTGGAGCCCAAGCCGGCGTCACCACCAGAGCCTTTAGCAGGCGAGGACCGACTTTAGTCAGGATGAGTGTACTAGATGTTCCCCTTCAAAATGGCCAATTGTTGGCGCCCTTCCTGCTCAATATTTGGGAAGAGGCCCAGGGCCTCTGCCTATAAATAGGACTGGCCACCCCCAGGGTAGAGGCATCTGGAGATTGATTAGTGAGATCAAGCAGTAGAACCCTAGCCAGAACCACCAACACAAGAACACCCCTCGCGAGGAAGTTCTTCCTTGTATTGTTCATCATCAGCCCCTGAGGCAATCCACCACACCACCAACTAGAGTAGGGTATTACACCACAATGGTGGCCCGAACTAGTATAAACCTCGTGTCCCTTGTGTTGTTCTTCGCGTAGTTTAGATCCTTGCGAGGCGACGAGACGCATGTAGGTAGGAGGTGCGATCTCCGCGTGCACCCCAGAGTACGAACCTAGAGGGTCTGTTGGAACCCGAAATCCGACATTTGGCACGCTAGGTAGGGGTGCACCGGAGCTTTCCCTTCCATCGACCCGCTCTCCGGCAACACCGTGACTCGCCCTCATGATGGGCAACACGCCGCCCGCTTTGGTCACCAGCGCCAGCGTAGGGGCCAGGGGGCTCCGAGCCTTGGCCCCCGCCCTGCGGCAGGTGTGGTGGCCAAACAAGTTCAAGCCGGAGATGCCGCCACGCTACAACGGCACGACCGATCCGCTGGCCTTCCTGCTGGCGTACGAGGAGGCCATCCTTGAGGCCGGGGGAGACAATAGGGTCATGGCTAACTGGTTTCCCATGGCCCTTGTCGGCGTCCCACGCATGTGGCTGCTCCACCTGCCCGCGGCCTCCGTGTCCTCTTGGGGGGAGCTACGTGGCCTTTTCCTCGCCTAGTACGCTGCACCGGCGCCCCCGGTCATCGCCGCTCTCCTAGGTGGTTCGCAGGCGCCACCTTCAGGCCGCCACATCAAGCCATTCGTCCGTCAGATCGGCGCCGCTTCCGTGCAGCATGGGGCCCCTCCGGGTTGGGCGGTGCCTGAGGTTGATCTGGCCTTCAGCTCGGATGATCACCGCTCCAACTCAGCCTGCTCGGGAGCACTCCCCATGTTGTGCACCCCAACCATCTGCCAGGTGGCCGTCACCAGGACCCTCATCGACGGCGGAGCTGGCCTCAACGTGCTCTCGGTTGAAGCCTTTAGCCTCCTCCACGTATCGCCAGAGCGGCTTCAACCCAGCAGGCCCTTCTTGGGCGTCGGAGGCGGTTCCACCAGCTCCCTGGTGCGGATCCGTCTTCCGGTGACCTTCAACACCTATGACAACTTCCGCACTGAGCTCATCGACTTCGACATCGCCCCCATCGGCCTCCCATACAACGCCATCCTCGGCTACCCAACACTAGCCTGATTCATGACCGCAACTCACCCAGCGTACAACCTCATGAAGATGCCCGGGAGCAGCAGCGTCCTCACCATACCCGGAGACACCGGGGATGCATTGCGAGCGCTCAAGCTCGTTTTCAAGACAGCAGCGGTGGCGTAGCCCACTGGCTCAGACGCCCCTGAGCCTAAGAGGGCCGCACCACCCAAGAAGAAGCAGCTATTCACCCAAGACAAGGCGGAAACCAAGAAGATACTGGTCGATGAGGACAGATCCACTAATGCCACCTTCACCATAGGCGCTAACCTTGAGCCCGAGCAGGAGGAGGCCTTGGTAAAGTTCCTACGCGCGAACAAGAATGTGTTCGCATGGGAACCTGATCAGCTAGCAGGGGTTCCAAGGGGCATAATCGAGCATCACCTTAACATATGCCCCAACGTGCACCCCATGAAGCAGAAAGCGAGACGACAGTCCACTGAGAAGCAGGCTTTCATCGTCCAAGAGACCCGCAAACTGGAGGCGGCAGGGGTCATTCGCGAGGTCCGCTACCCAGATTGGCTGGCTAACCCAGTTGTCGTGCCAAAGAAGAGGGGAAAGGAACGCATGTGCGTCGACTTCACCAACCTCAACAAGGCCTGCCCACAGGATCCATTCCCGCTCCCTCGTATCGACCAGATCGTTGACTCCACCGCCGAGTGCGACCTGTTATGCTTCCTGGATGCCTTTTCTGGTTATCACCAGATCAAGATGGCGGTAGAAGACATGGAGAAAACGGCCTTCCTAACCCTGTGTGGGGTGTACTGCTACACGTGCATGCCATTCGGGCTGCGCAACGCAGGTGCGACCTTTCAGCGGCTGATGCACATCGCCATGGGTCGGCAGCTCGGGAGGAACGCAGAGGCTTACGTTGATGACATTGTGGTGAAGTCTCGGGAGGCAAAAACCCTGATACAAGACTTGGAGGAGACCTTCGCAAGCCTCAACGAAGTGGACCTGCAGCTCAACCCGGAGAAGTGTGTGTTTGGAGTCCCCTCGGGCAAGCTTCTGGGCTTCCTCGTGTCCCACCGGGGCATCAAGGCCAACCCAGAAAAGGTCAAAGCGGTCGAGGACATGAGCCCGCCGAAGACCCTCAGGAAGATGCAAAAGCTCACTGGGCGCGTGACCGCGCTAGGACGTTTCATCTCCAAGTTGGGGGAAAGAGCGCTGCCCTTCTTCAAGCTGATGAAGAAAAAGGGCCCCTTTGAATGGATTGAAGAGGCCGACAAAGCATTCCAGGATCTCAAAAGATACTTAACCAGCCCTCCGGTGATGGTGGCTCCGTGCCCACAAGAGCCCCTGGTGCTCTACCTTGCAGCCACTCCCTACTCTGCCAGTGCCGCCTTGGTGGCGGTTAGGGAGGAGCGTAGGACCAAAGCCGCGGCAACTGCCCAGGTCAAAATGAAGCAAGACCAAGAGAGCCTCACAGAGACCACGACCACAGCCAAGAAGGATCAGTCGCTGCAGGGAAGCACGCTCGGAATAGCAGAAGCCCCTCCCCCGAGCGACCAGCCGCTGGGGGCTCCTTTGCCTCAGGAGGCGCCTCGGCCTTCGGATCATGCTAGCGGCACCAGCTCTCCCAACCTCGTCGAACACCCTGTGTACTTCATCATCACAGTGCTACGGGATGCAAGGGCACGGTACCCCATGCCCCAGAAACTCCTCCTCGCGCTATTGGTAGCCTCGCGCAAGCTGCGGCACTATTTTCAGGGCCATCCCATCAAGGTCGTCTCAGCATACCCTCTGGAAAGGGTGCTCAAGAGCCCTAACTCGGCTGGGAGAGTCGCTGAGTGGAACATTGAGCTTCAAGCGTTTCAACTGGAATTCAGCACCACCAGAGTCATCAAGGGGGCTGCAGTTGCGGACTTTGTGGCGGAATGGGCAGAGGCACCAGGCCTCAAGGCTGGTGAGGATTGATCCCTCTCCCCCGGAAGCGAGGCACCGGGCGGTTGGATCATGTACTTCGACGGGGCGTTCTCCCGACACGGCGCGGGGGCTGGCGCAGTGCTCATATCCCCCACTCAAGACAAGCTTTACTACGCTGTGCAACTCTGTTTTCAGCACGGAGAAAAGGCCTCCAACAACATAGCAGAATACGAAGGCCTGATAGCAGGCCTGAAAGCTGCAGTCGCCCTGGGGATGAACTGCCTCACCGTCAAGGGTGATTTGCAGCTCCTCGTCAACTTCTCCAACAAAGTGTACGAGCCAAAAGACGAGCACATGGAAGCCTACCTCGCGGAGGTCCGCAGGATGGAGAAGCAGTTCTGGGGACTGGAGTTGCAGCATGTGCCTCACGGCACCAACCAAGAGGCCGATGACATCGCCAAAAGGGCATCCAGGCGACTACCTCAGGAACCTGGCGTCTTCGAGGAGCGGCTCTTCAAGCCCTCGGCGGCGCCATCACTGTCAATCACGGTACAACCTCGGGAGGAGCTCCCCCAGCCACCTGCCTTGGGAGCCCCGGCCTACGACCCGGTCTCAGGAGCGCGCTTGCTCCTAGCGCTGGAGCCTCACGAAGGATGCTGGATCACAGAACTCAGGAGTTACCTGACGCAGGGGACCCTTCCTGAAAAGGAGGAGGAAGCAGAGCGTGTGGCACGGCAGGCCACGACATACTGCATCAAGGATGGAGAGCTCTACCGGAGACGGCCAAATGATGTGTCCCTATGTTGCATTTCTAGGGAGCAAGGGAAGGAGCTGCTGGCAGACATACATGGTGGAGACTGTGGGCATCACTCGTCGTCACGGACCCTCGTTGGCAAGGCGTTCCACAGCGGGTTCTATTGGCCCACGACACTCAGTGACGCCGTGGAACTGGTGAAAGCTTGCGAGGCCTGCCAATTCCATGCCAAGCAGATCCATCGGGCGGCAGGAGGCCTGCAGACCATACCCCTCTCATGGCCATTCGCAGTCTAGGGGCTGGATATCCTCGGCCCGTTCCCTCGGGCGCCAGGAGGCTATCGCTACCTCTATGTTGCCGTGGACAAATTCACCAAGTGGGCTGAGGTAGAAGCTGTCTGCACCATCCCCGCAGGTTCCGCGGTCAAGTTCATCAAGGGCATCGTGAGCCGGTTTGGGGTGCCGAACCGCATCATCACGGACAATGGTTCGCAGTTCACCAGTAACCTCTTCAAAACATACTGTGCTAACCTTGGAATGCAGGTATGCTACGCTTCGGTAGCACACCCGCGGAGCAACGGGCAGGCCGAGCGAGCCAACGTAGAGGTCCTGAGAGGCCTCAAAACCAGGACCTTCAAGAAGAAGCTGGAAGCCTAGGGCAGGGGCTGGTACGATGAGCTTCAGTCTGTACTGTGGTCCATCCGCACGACTGCGACTAAGCCGACCGGCGAGACCCTGTTCTTCCTGGTTTATGGAGCTGAAGCCATTCTCCCTCACGAGGCCAGGTGTCGTTCCGCACGGGTCCTAGCGTTCGACGAGGCGCAGCAGGACGCCATGCAAGGCACGGATCTCGTGCTGGGGGAGGAGCGTCGTCGAGAGGCCCCGCTACAAGCAGCAAGGTACCAACAGGCACTGCGATGATACCACTGCCGCAACATCTGCCCCAGGACTCTTGAGGTAGGGGACCTCGTGCTCAGGCGGGTTCTCTCCAGGGAGGGACTGCATAAGCTCTCTCCCATGTGGGAGGGCCCGTTCAAGGTTGTTCATGTTTCCAGGCCCGGCTCCGCGCGCTTGGAGACCCAGGAGGGGGTGCCCGTCTAGAACGCGTGGAACATTCAACATCTCCGAAGGTTTTACCCCTAAAAAAGGCCCGATGCCTGTGAAGAAGGTGACTGCTTGTGAAGTTGTTGCGTTTGGAAAAGGGCCGGTGCCTGTGAAGAAGGCGAATGCCTGTGAAGTTGTTGCGTTTGGAAAAGGCTCGGTGCCTGTGAAGAAGGCGAATGCTTGTGAAGTTGTTGCGTTTGGAAAAGGCCCGGTGCCTGTGAAGTTGTTGCGTTTGGAAAAGGCCCGGTGCCTGTGAAGAAGGCGAATGCCTGTGAAGCTGTCGCGTTTTGGAAAAGGCCCGGTGCCTGTGAAGAAGGCAAACGCCTGTGAAGCTCGCCGCCCGTGACACTCTCACGTAATAATGAGTGGGGCTGTACATGCCCCGGAGTCTCCGGAGTGCCGCCCTCGGGCCTCGGGGGCTCCCGCCCATGCCCAGTGGCAGCACTTAGCTCTGCGCTGGTGAGAAGACGTCGAAGACTAGATTAGGTGCCGGACGCGGCTTTTTCATTTGCTTTCTGCAGTTGGCTTGGTCGTTTCTATTTGAAGGTTTACTGAAGTTGTTACCATTTTGAGATCGCGACCCTTCATCCATTTCACTTATTCGATTCATTTTCCCTCGCGTAAAGCCTCATGAGGGAGGAACTCGGGCACCCTCGCGAGTGTTTTCTGCCCCGGTGGTTTGGAGTACCCCTATCCAAGCCCGCTGCGAGAGCGCCCCTCCCAGTCCATGCCCCGCGGGCATCGCGACGAGATCATACAATTTGGGTTGGTTGTCCCTGCTACCAGGGCCGGTGGCTGCCCCAATTGACTAACCCCTGCAGGGCACAAGGCACACGATGAGGCCCTTGCCTCGGGAGGAGAGGACCACAACGAGCTTCCCCCCAAGTTAAGTGATTTCCATGCATAAAGACGAGGACGAAAATAGAGCGCTGAAATAGTAGAAACAACACGCCAACTAAACAACAACGGTTCGATACGCCCCCTCGGGGCACCAGACTACATTCTCTGTTTGCGCAGGAAAGAAGGAAAAGCAAAATGGGCACGACTCGCCCGACGCCAACTCTCGGTAGGAACTCATGCTGCCTCCGAAGCTCAACCAGACTCTACCTCCCGCTTCACCGAAACGCGGTGCCCGGCCGACCCAACGCCCTCTCCCAGGCGAGCGCGACGATGAGGGGCCTGGTCACGGCCACCGCTGGAGGAGCTGCCATCCGATGGAGAGTCACCGAAGCATGGCGAGCCCCGGGCGCCGCTGCCCACGCGCCTCACACCGCCTTCATCCCGACAAACGCCCGGGTTGGGCGCCCGACCGCGGTCATCATCTTCGGGGCAGCATCCGGCGCGATGACCGTCTTGCCCGAACATCTTCACGTAGAGGGTGGCATTGCCGTCGAACTTAAAGTGCAGAGTGCATCATCGACTCAAGCCGCACGCGCGGGCAAACGTTTGCCAGCCGCGGGTCAGAGCCACATCCCCGGCGATGGAGACCTCTAGAGTAGCCCACAAGGCCCGGCTGCAGCAGCCATTAGCCTGAAGCCAAAGGCCGCCCGGGGCGCCAGTCAGAAGTTCCCCTACAAAGAAGCGGGGGAGCGGAAGCCAGGTGCTGGTCGGGTCCGCCGAATACATGGTGAACTCCGGCAGCACCTCCACCGAGCGAGAGCGCGGCCTTGGGGGTTGCATAGCCCCGACATACCTCTCGTGGGCAGCCAAGCGCTCACCGCCATGCAGAGGAGGGATTCCACGACCACTAGTGGTCGCAGCAGGGGCCCTAGGGTGCTTGCGAGGCCGGCCCCGTCCGCGCTTGGCCGGTGGAGAGCCCGGTCCTTCCCGGCGAGCCTTACCTTTCTCCGCGGTCGAAAATCTCTTCGGCGAGGCCATGGGATGGCGAGAGTCCAAGAAGGAGATGGAGAGCAGCAGGAGAGGATGGACTGGAAAGGCCCTCGCCGTTCCATACATATAGTCGGAGGATGCCAACCGCCGGCCTCCACGATCACAGGTAATCACGACCGTTTTTGCATGCAGGGACTTGTCAATTCGTGCAGTTGCCGAGGCGTCGTGGGGAAGCGGGGACGCCCATGTACAATCAATCGCCATGCGGAGCCCAAGGCCATAGGCGGTTGGGGCCCGCGGCGCTTCGCACTTGCCCCTTCGCTTCTCTGCTAAGCCAAGTCCAGGCGCGCCTTGGGCCCGAGGGCTACTGTCGGCGTTCTGGGAATGGGGGTACCCAGACTTGCCTGCCTGTGGCCTGCGGTGTGGCTAGAGGGGTGGCCCAGTACGGCCCATCTTTCATCAACACAATCTCAAGACCCTCGCGAGGGGCCAAGCCTAGTAGGGCGGACGACAGGAAGCTTCCTCAGGCACGGCCTCATCAGGCTGGCTTGCAAGGAGGCGGAGAGATCAAGGCGGGGTACCTCACGAGGTGCCCATGACGCAAGCCATGACGACCAAAGCCAGGCGGGCGCCGGCCTGCGCAGAGTCCTTGTTTCCTCTTTGGTGCAAAGGGAGCAAGCGCAGGCAAGAGTATCAAGCAAAGGCAACCATTTCGGTGCAACAAGACCAAGACCAGCAGAACGGCGGGATAGAGGTCATCGTGGAGCCCAAGCCGGCGTCACCACCAGAGCCTTTAGCAGGCGAGGACCGACTTTAGTCAGGATAAGTGTACTAGATGTTCTCCTTTAAAATGGCCAATTGTTGGCGCCCTTCCCGCTCAATATTTGGGAAGAGGCCCAGGGCCTCCGCCTATAAATAGGACTGGCCACCCCCAGGGTAGAGGCATCTGGAGATTGATCAGGGAGATCAAGTAGTAGAACCCTAGCCAGAACCACCAACACAAGAACACCCCTCGTGAGGCAGTTCTTCCTTGTATTGTTCATCATCAGCCCCTGAGGCAATCCACCACACCACCAACTAGAGTAGGGTATTACACCACAATGGTGGCCCGAACTAGTATAAACCTCGTGTCCCTTGTGTTGTTCTTCGTGTAGTTTAGATCCTTGCGAGGCGACAAGACGCTGGTAGGTAGGAGGTGCGATCTCCGCGTGCACCCCAGAGTTCGAACCTACAGGGTCTGCCAGAACCCAAAATCCGACAACAACAGTCATGAACATGCACTAAAATTAATTCACACCGAGTACAAGCATGAGTAGGATATAATCCACCATGAACATAAATATCATGAAGGCTATGTTGATTTGTTGCAACTACATGCGTGAACATGTGCCAAGTCGAGTCACTCAATTCATTCGAAGGAGGATACCATCCCACCATACCACATCATAATCATTCTAATAGCATGTTGGCACGCAAGGTAAACCATTATAACTCATAGCTAATCAAGCATGGCACAAGCAACTATAATCTCTAAATGTTATTGAAAATATGTTTACTTCATAATAAGCTGAATCAGGAACGATGAACTCATCATATTTACAAAAACAAGAGAGGTTGAGTTCATACCAACTTTTCTCATCTCAATCAGTCCATCATATATCGTCATTATTGCCTTTCACGTGCACGACCGAACGATGTGTATAATAATAATAGTGCACGTGCATTGGACTAAGCTGGAATTTGCAAGCATTCAACTCAAGAGAGAAGACAAAGTAATATGGGCTCTAAGTTAAATAAACAATCATGCATATGATAGCCACTAAACATTTTCAATATGGTCTTCTACTCTCGACCCCCAAAGGAAAGAAAAGAAAATAAAACTATTTACACGGGAAAGCTCCCAACAAGTAAAAGAAGAACGAGAAATATTTTTGGGTTTTCATTTTAATTTCTACAACAAGCATGGAAATTAAACTAACTATTTTTTTTGGGTTTTTCTTAAGGTTTATCAAACTCAAAAGAAGAAACTAGAAAAAGAAAATTAAACTAGCATGGATAATACAATGAAAGAGTATGAGCACCGATGACTAGAATAGTGTGTGAACATGAATGTAAAGTCGGTGAGAAATACGTACTCCCCCAAGATTAGGCTTTTGGCCTAAGTTGGTCTAATGCCAAGGGAATCCTGGCTGATATCCGTAGTTGTAACTAGGGTCGTACTGAGATGCAGCAGCAAACGCCTCCTGAGTTGCGGCATGTTGGCGAGCCGCCTCCGCTCTCCCCTCGTGCTTAGCTGCTTCCTCCCTGGTAACAACATATCTTCCTTTTGCCTGGTTATCAAAAAGGAAAGGAGTAGGAAGAGTAACATGGACATCGCTATCTCTGTCAAAGATTAGTCGATACTGGAGGAATTGTTCATTCCTCTTAAGAAAATGATGTTGGACCATAGCGTCATAATATAAATAAGCAGGAGGTAACATCATATCCCCCTCTCGTGGGGCTATACCAAGATAATTTGCCACACGGGTCGCATAAATTCCTCCAAATAAATCTCCAGCTCTACCAGTTTTATGCAACCTACGTGCAACTATTGCCCCCAAGTTATAATCCTTATAACCTAACACAACACTCTTGAGGACACAAAGATCAGGCACACACATATGACATGCTTCATCTTTACCGTTAATGCATCTACCAATGAAGAGAGCAAAATAATGTATAGCAGGAAAATGAATGCTCCCTATGGTAGCTTGTGCTATATCCCTAGATTCTCCCACAATAATACTAGCAAGAAAGTCTCTAAATTCAGATTTGCGGGGATCATTAACATTTCCCCACTGCGGAAGTTTGCAAGCAGTTGTAAAATCTTCTAAGTGCATGGTATAAGATTGATCATAAATATCAAACAGGACACTTTGAGAATTACGCAAAGATGAAAATTTAAACCTTCTCACGAACGAGTCAGTTAGATAGTAGTACTGAGGACACTTATCTTGCATGAAGTCCTCAAGATCGACATTAAACACATATGTATCAATTCATCCTTAATGCCTGCATTGACCATAAACTCTTCTGACGGCCATTCACAAGACCGCACTTCAGCTTCCCTTGGTGGTTCATCGTCTTGCTCACGCATAGCACGCCTAGGTCCTTTCTTTATTGAGGAACCACCTTGGTACATTTTCCTGAACATATTTCTTTTTCTGCAATATTTCTAAACTTTTTACTAACTTCAAAATAAAAGTAAATAAAACTAAACAAGATTGGTAGCAACTACTCCTACAAGTGCCTAGAGCCTATATCATGCATTAGAATTACTTGGGACCTCATAAATTTAACATGCAAGCTCAAGAACAGGATCACCAAGACAGCAAGGATTTGCAATGAATAAAGCACTAGAACAAAAACTAATTGGACCAATGGAGGAGTCACATACCAAGCAACAATCTGTCAAAGCAGTTTTGTGCATGGAGCTTTGAGCAAGGAGATCGAAAATCGCAGCAAAATGAGCTAGAACTCGTGCTTGAGCTGGATGGGGATTTTTTGGGGAAGAAGATGGAGTGTGTGGGTGCTGGCATAAGTGGAGGGGGTCCACCAGGGGCCCACGAGACAGGGGGGCGCCCAGGGGGTGTGGGCGCGCTCTCCACCCTCGTGGCCAGGTGGAAGACCCCCCTGTAGTGTTTTCAGTGCCTAAAGTCCTCAAATATTCCATAAAAAATCATACTAAATTTGCAGGGCAATTGGAGCACTTTTATTTTCGGGATATTTTTTATTGCATGGATAAATCAGAAAACAGACAAACTATTTTATTTTTGCTTTATTTATTTTAAATAACAGAAAGTAAAAAGAGGGTACAAAGGGTTGTGCCTTCTAGTTTCATCCATCTCATGATCATCAAAATGAATCTACTAACAAGGTTGATCAAGTCTTGTGAACAAACTCATTCCGAATAACACGGAACCGAAGAAATTTCGAATAACACTAGGTTACCTCAACGGGGATATGAACATCCCCAACAATAAGAATATCATACTTTTTCTTGACAGCAGGGAGAGGAAATTCAAAACCTCCAATGATGATTGATGGAATTTTCCCAATAGAATTTATGCTGTGAACTTGAGGTTGTTTCCTCGGAAAATGTACCGTATGCTCATTTCCATTAACATGAAAGGTGACATTGCCTTTGTTGCAATCAATAACAGCACATGCAGTATTTAAAAAGGGTCTACCGAGGATAATCGACATACTGTCGTCCTCAGGAATATCAAGAATGACGAAGTTTGATAAGATAGTAACATTCGCAACAACAACAGGCACATCCTCACAAATGCCGACAGGTATAGCAGTTGATTTATCAGCCATTTGCAAGGATATCTCAGTAGGTGTCAACTTACTTAATTCAAGTCTACGGTACAAGGAAAGAGGCATAACACTAACACCGGCTCCTAAATCACATAAAGCAGTTTTAACATAATTTCCTTTTATGGAGCATGGTATAGTGGGTACTCCGAGATCACCAAGTTTCTTAGGTATTCCGCCCTTAAAGGTATAGTTGGCAAGCATGGTGGAGATTTCAGCTTCAGGTATTTTCCTCTTATTTGTAATGATATCTTTCATATATTTAGCATAAGGGTTTGTTTTAAGCATATCGGTTAAGCGCATGCGTAAGAAAATAGGTCTAATCATTTCAGCAAAACGTTGAAAGTCCTCATCATCCTTTGTCTTGGATGGTTTAGGAGGAAAGGGCATGGGTTTCTAAACCCATGGTTCTCTTTCCCTACCATGTTTCCTAGCAACAAAATCTCTCTTATCATATCGGTTGTTTCTTGATTGTGAGTTATCAAGACCAACAACAGGTTCAATTTCTATATCATTGTTATTACTAGGTTGAGCATCAACATGAACATCATTATTAGCATTATCATCAGGTTCATGTTCATCTCCGGATTGTGTTTCAGCATCAGAGATAGAAGTATCATTAGGATTCTCAGGTGTTTCTACATTAGGTTCACTAGAAGCATGCAAAGTACTTTCATTTTTCTTTTTCTTCTTCTTAGAAGAACTAGGAGCATCTATATTATTATTCTAAGAATCTTGTTTAATTCTCTTAGGGTGGCCTTCAGGATACAAAGGTTCCTGAGTCATTTTACCAGTTCTAGTAGCCACTCTAACAGCAAAGTCATGTTTATTATTTAGTTCATCAAGCAAATCATTCTGAGCCTTAAGTACTTGTTCAGCTTGAGTGGCAACCATAGAGACATGTTTACTAGTGAGTTTAAGTTCACCTTTACTCTAGCCATATAATCACTGAAGCATCCAATAATATAAGCATTATTTTTCAATTGTCTACTAACATAACCATTTAAATTTGCTTCTTTATCCATAAAGTCATCAAATTCATCTAAGCATGGGCTATGAAATTTAGTAGAGGGAATTTCAACTTTATCATATCTATAGAGAAAATTTACCTTTACTACCTGTGTCGGGTTATCAAGACAATGTGTTTCTTCAACATGTGGTATATTAAGACCATGCATTTCTTCAATAGGACATAAATTCTTAACATCTTCAGCTTTTATACCTTTTTCTTTCATTGAGTTCTTTGCCTCTTGCATATCTTCAGGACTGAGAAATAGAACACCTCTCTTCTTTGGAGTGGGTTTAGGAATAGGCTCAGGAGTTGGCTCAATTGTTTCAGGAATTCGCTCAGGAATTGGCTCAGGAAGAGTCCAATTATTTTCATTAGTCAACATATTATTCAATAGTAATTTAGCTTGGTCGACTGTTCTTTCCCTGAAAACAGAACCAGCACAACTATCCAAGTGGTCCTTGGAAGCATCAGTTAGTCCATTATACAAGATATCAAGTATTTCATTTTTCTTAAGAGGATGATCAGGCAAATCATTAAGTAATCGGAGAAGCCTCCCCCAAGCTTGTGGGAGACTCTCTTCTTTGATTTGCACAAAGTTATATATTTCCCGCAAGGTAGCTTGTTTCTTATGAGCAGGGAAATATTTAGTAGAGAAGTAATAAATCATATCCTGGGACTACGCACACAACCAGGATCAAGGGAATTAAACCAAGTCTTAGCATCACCCTTTAATGAGAACGGAAATATCTTAAGAATATAATAATAGCGAGACTTCTCATCATTAGTAAACAGGGTGGCTATATCATTTAACTTGGTGAGATGTGCCACAACAGTTTCAGATTCTGCCATAGAAAGGATCAGATTCAACTAAAGTAATAATCTCAGGATCAACAGAGAATTCATAATCCTTATCAGTAACAAAGATAGGTGAAGTGGCAAAAGCAGGGTCATGTTTCATTCTAGCATTTAGAGTCTTTTATTTCAGCTCAGCTAACAATTTCTTAAGATTTGATCTATCATTGCAAGCAAGAAAGTCTCTAGCAGTTTCTTCATCCATAACATAACCCTCAGGAACAATAGGCAATTCATAATTAGGAGAAGAACCTTCATCATCACTTTCATCAATAATTTCATTTTCAATAATTTCATTCTCCCTAGCCTAAGTAAGTTGTTCATCAAGAAATTCACCCAATGGCACAGTAATATCAAGCATAGAAGTAGTTTCATCATAAGTATCATGCATAGCAGAAGTGGTATCATCAATAACATGCGACATATCAGAGTTCATAGCAGTAGCAGGTTTAGGTGTCGCCAGCTTATTCATAACAGAAGGAGAATCTAGTGCAGAGCTAGATGGCAGTTCCTTACCTCCCCTGGTAGTTGAGGGATAAATTTTAGTTCTTTGATCTTTCAAGTTCTCATAGTGATCAACAGATATAAATGCCAAGTGACTCAGAGAATAGAGCTATGCTCCCCGGCAATGGCACCAGAAATTAGTCTTGATAACCCACAAGTGTAGGGGATCGCTGTCGGTGTCAAAACCGGCGGATCTCGGGTAGGGGGTCCCAAATTATGCGTCTAAGGCTAATGGTAACAGGAGACTGGGGAGATGATGTTTACCCAGGTTCGGGCCTTCTCGATGGAGGTAATACCCTACTTCCTGCTTGATTGATCTGGATGATATGAGTATGACAAGAGTTGATCTACCACGAGATGGAGAGGCTAACCCTAGAAGCTAGCCTATGGTATGATTGTTGTTGTGTCCTATGGACTAAACCCATCCGGTTTATATAGACACCGGAGGGGGCTAGGGTTACACAGAGTCGGTTACAGAGAAGGAGATCTACATCCGAATCGCCAAGCTTGCCTTCCACGCCAAGGAGAGTCCCATCTAGACACAGGACAAAGTCTTCAATCTTGTATCTTCATAGTCCAACAGTCTGGCCAAAGTACATAGTCTGGCAGTCCGGATACCCCCTTATCCAGGAATCCCTCAGTAGCCCCTGAACCAGGCTTCAATGACGATGAGGCCGACGTGTAGATTGTCTTTGGCATTGCGAGGCGGGTTCCATCTCTGAATACTCCAAAATAAATTCCGAACACAAGGACCGTATCCGGCTCTGCAAGACAAATTCCACATACCATCATAGAGAGAACAATAATCCATGAATCCAATCCGCTGGCAGCTCTTCGTAGTGTGACGTCACGCCATGGCCCGGCTCTTATTCGAACCGTTTTTACAACCAGCTACTGCACACATCGCGAGGCGGATTCTTTGGCACGTCCTGTCAAAGTAGAGATCATGTCCCCCTTATCGCGGGATTCTCATTAATACGGGTGTGGGTAACCCAACCATGCCATCAATCGTGGCGCTTTGGGGAAATGAGTAATTTTGACAGGCAAGTGGGGAGGCACACATTCTTTCACCGTCTTTATAAAGGGATAAGGATCCCCCGTTTTCACCCACGCCTTCTTCCTCCTTTGCTCATCCGTCCTTGCACTCTCGAGCCCTAGTGCCCAAGTTCTCACCTTCTCCGTAGGACCATTCACAGCATGTCCGGAGCGGGAGGCAAGTGGATGGCCTCCTACATCATGGAGGAGGATATCACCAAGCTTCGGGCGGCCGGATACCTAGCCGAAAACATCACGCACAGGCTTCCGACGGAGGGACAGATGACCCCTACCCCAAAGCTTCGGGAGAGAGTAGTATTCCTCCCTCATTTCATCCGTGGACTAGGATTTCCACTCCACCCGTTCGTCCGCGGGCTCATGTATTACTATGGGCTAGATTTCCACGATCTAGCCCCAGACTTCGTCCTCAACATCTCGGTGTTCATCGTCGTGTGCGAGGCCTTCCTCCGCATCAGGCCCCACTTCGTCCTGTGGCTGAAAATCTTTTGTGTGAAGCCGAAGATCGTTAGCGGCTAGCAGGCGGAGTGCGGAGGCGCCATGGTGGGCAAAATGCCTATTGTTACATGGCTTGACGTCTCCTTTGTGGAGACCGTGAAAGGGTGGCAATCAGGGTGGTTCTACATCACCGAGCCGCGCGACGCCAATTGGGTGGCGGTCCCCATATTCCGATCAGGAATCCCCATGCGGCTCACCTCTTGGGAGAAGAAGGGCCTAGCCTGGGGCGAACCTGTGGAGCTGACCGGACT
Organism: Triticum aestivum; assembly: GCF_018294505.1. Classification (NCBI taxonomy): domain Eukaryota; kingdom Viridiplantae; phylum Streptophyta; class Magnoliopsida; order Poales; family Poaceae; genus Triticum; species Triticum aestivum. The sequence continues at coordinate 397,339,226 of NC_057807.1, forward strand.
CGAGACCTGCATAAAAAGTATGAGGGACAAGAATATCAAGCTTGTCAATGTGGTTCAGGTCATGCTCGTCCGCCGGATTCTCTCGTGTCAAAGACGGGCTTTCAATATGTGGGAGTTTGATCCAGCCGAACACCAGATGCTACACGAGCTTTTCGACACGATGCATAAGGACGTCTGGAAGGTGCTGTTCAAGACCGGCGAAGTTTCTCCCCCCATTTCCGAGGACCGCGGGCTTAGTGCAAAGCGCCTCGCCAATTCGGTAAGTCCTCTAACCATCAAAAGATGTACCTGTCCCAGCATATTTGTGGGAGGATTTTAAGTCACCATGCTGACAAAACAGGATTACGTGAAGACAGCAGAGCAGATCGACTATTCGGCTCTGCTGCCCGAAGACCCAGCGACTGCACTCCTAACAGAGATGCTGGCTCTGGCACCTTACAAGGTGACAGAGAAGAAGGCCGAAAAGAAGGCCACGGGGACCAGGAAAGGTCTTAGGCACGAGGTTGCACCGGATGCCTTGCCCGGAGACGATGAGGCGTACTCCTCCCGTGAAGGGGGGGGGGGAGAAAAAGAAGAAGAAGACAACCGCCCCATCTGGGGAGGCCGAAGGGTGCAGGAAGGCGGTTGTAGGGACCAGAAAAGGTCTCTAGCGCAGGGCCGTGATTGGATCGTCATCCGAGGATGACGAGGCAGATTCCTCCCACGGAGATGGGGGGAGTCATGAAGAAATGCCCCCTCCCCGCACTGGGGAGGAGAAGAAAAGGAAGGCTGCCTCGCGGGAGGAGGCCAGGACGCTGAAGAAAGGGAAGGCGTCCCTTCCGGATCACTCCACCACTGCCGCCTATAGTGAAGAGGAGTGGCTGCCCGGGCGCAAGCCCCGGGCGGAGTAGTGAGTATCCGCACTCTGTAATATTTTCGTGCGACTCTAACTTTATGGTTCATAATAACACCGAACACGTGTATGCAGCCTGGCCAGGTCCAATCTCGGGGCATCTTCTTCGGATAGGTCCTTGAGTGCGTCGGAGATGGATTCGCTCCCGACGGCCACCTCCCCACGACCTGCAGATGACACCGAGGTGTTGTCCCAAAGGATATCAGAGCAGGGGGCAACGCTTCCGGAGACGCCCCAAGGCAAAATCCCAGATGCCGGGCACATGGGGGGGGGGGTAAGATCCCCATGGATTATGCGTACGGGAGCCACAACAAGTCTGCCTCTCCGCCGGTTACTGCACCAGAGCCTTCACAGGTTCCGGATTGAAGCGAGCAGCCCCTCGTTAAGGAGGGCGAGCCGGCCATGCCGATGACCTCCGTCCAACCGGAGGCGTCGGTTAATTTGCTAGAAGTTCTTCACAGCGCTTCCATCAATGAAGAGCACCGTACTCTCATGGGTACGGTGATTGAGAAGGTCCGGTCCGCCAAAAGTAGATTGACCGAAGCCTGCACCGGCCTTCTAACAGGCTTTGAGGTAAGTAAAAAAGCATGAGAAAATATCACCCAATAGACAGTTGCCCCTGATACTCTGTTTGGTGTTCGGAAAGAAAAAGCCAAATGGAGGGTCAATTAATAATCCGCAGGAGTCTGACAGTTGTTGTCTATGGTAATGAGCAGGCGCTGCTGTTGACCATCGCTGCACGCACATCGGAGGTTGCCGGACTCAGGCAGGACCTGGGGCAAGCCACAAAGGAGCTCGGCCTCATGAAGAGGCAGCTTGAGGAGAGCAAAGGTAAGTGATACCCCGTTCAGGTGTCGTGTAGGGAAGAAAAATTGGTTATGCTAACAAAAAGCATCATGATTTTTAATAGGGGCGGCGACCGAAGTGGCAACCCTGAAGAAAGCGCTATTCAAAGCTGAAGCCGAGCGTGAGAAACAAGATGCTCGGGTGGGGGAGGTACAACAAGAGCTCCAGGAGTTCGGCAAGAAGTTCGAGTCCTTGGAGCATGACTTCAAGACGCAAGCGTCCGAGCTTGCCAAAGCCCTCGAGGGTGCAAAAGATGCCAAGGCCGAAGCCCAAAAGGCCCTCCAGGAAATCTAAGCAGCCAAGAAGATAGCGGCGGGTAAGGCATTTATTATGCAAAGCAAGCATGTGGAGGAGACATTCCGCATTCGGAGCTCTCCAGGGGCATTCGTAGATCTACCACGCAACATCTTAGATGTTGCGGAGTTCTACCGTGCTGAAGAGGGGAGCTCGATGGAGAAGCTCTTCTGGTCCCAGTATACTGGAGCCGAACACCCAATGTCTCTGAGTGACCAACTAAAGCAGTTGGTCGAACTCCACCGGGCGACCGAATTGGCCATGAAGGAACTCATAGTCCGGATGTGGATTGGTGGGCCCCTGCCCGATAGCTACTTTGGCCTTATAAAGGGGATGGTAAGTGCTTGCTCACGGCTTGAGGTTATCAAGCAGTCCGTCTGTATTGAGGGTGCCCGTCGGGCCTTTGCCCATGCGAAGGTGCATTGGGCCAGATTGGACGCTGAGAAGCTGGTGAAGGAAGGACCCCCATAGGGTAAGGAGCACCGCTGCCCCGAGAAATATTATGATGGCATCATGAAAGGCGCTCGCGTTGTGGCCGATGAATGCCCCAAGAATGTAATCTTTGAGTAAATGAACGCGTGTCGTCTTTGTAATGTAAAAACGAGTTTTGTGTATGCTATATAACGCTTTGTTGATTTAAAATGTTACCTTCTATGCGGCCGTTTATAAAATTCTGAGAGTAGGCCAGTCGTCGGCTTCCGCCCCCGTGTAGCTAGTACTGGGGTGTTTGTGGAAAACCCAAACACTCTTTATCCAAGTTCTTGGTCCTTTAAGGAGGTGTTCAGCACAGCGAACAAGGCAATCGGACTATACAGCTTTATAACTCTCACTTGGCCATAGAAGTCTATAATATTAAACTTCGGCGAAGCCCCTACTATTCGGAAGGCCGAACTGGGGCGCTATACACGCCTAAATCGAACAAGGCCGATTCCTCGCCTTAAGCAGAAAAGATCTTTAAGGATTTAGTACCTCTCGAACAGCGACCAGCTCTCGCCGCATCATGACAGTCAGTTTTCGGCTTTCTCTACTGAGGTGCTCGTCCGGAAGAACCGGGACACAATCGCAGTAGTTCTCCCTACACTACCTTAGCTGATATAACAGAACGTAAGGTACCAAAACAAGGGAGCCAGGCTAACCCAACTATTGACCCAAGACATGATTCAGAGCTGATGCATATAATGCTATAAGTTCGGGGTGCCGCACTATCGAAAGTGTTTGGACTTTTATTGCCATATTATGGGTCTCAGTAGAAAGCCCCTGGCGAACGGATCATACCAAAGTGTTCGGATCCAACATTGAATAAATATTCAAGGAAAATATGAAGATAGTAATAAGAAGGTGACGCTGTATACTATTTCCCATTGTTATTTGGATAATACGGCAAGGCATATTTGTACAATTAATGCATTAAGCAGAGAAAAATAGGACTATTTGACATGTCCTATCCAAGGGCAGGCTGCATGCGGGTATGTAAAAACAGGTATAACAATCATTGAAAGAGACCACATGGGTATTCCCTTGTGTGCAAAGCCTCTTGCCTCCTTGGTGTTCCCCTCAGTGATGAGTCTGATAGTCCGGTTGTCTGAAGGGGCTTCCTGAAAGTAGGGTCCTGAAAAGAAAGAAAGTTGAAGGATGTGCGGGCCTCGTGGGGGCTGAACCGCACTGTGAACTGCATTGTCGACTTGCCTCCGCATATGCCCATGGTATTTTAAGTGCGTTGTTGTGTACGCGTGGCACAAATGCCTCCTCAATGGGGCTATTGCGGAGGCCGAATTGCTAATCGAGCTCTTGGCGTGCCTGACCATCCTACTGTGGGGTGCTCCAGACTCGCTTGATGGTGTTCGGGGTTGTTGTTGCCGAATGGGCTGTCTGTCGAAGAATGTTGCTTTGTACTTCGGCCGCAAGGGCCGCAGTATGCTCTTCTGTATGAAGGGAGTGGTCTGTGTTTCCGTTGACTGTTATAACCCCGCGGGGTCCTAGCATTTTGAGCTTGAGGTATGCATAGTGCGGTACTACATTGAATCGAGCGAACGCAGTTCTTCCCAGTAGTGCATGATACCCACTACGGAAAGGGATGATGTCAAAGATTAACTCCTCGCTTCGGAAATTATCCGGAGATCCAAAGACCACTTCCAGTGTTATTGAGCCCGTACAGCGGGCCTCTACCCTTGGAATTACACCTTTAAAGGTGGTTTTGGTTGGCTTGATCCGTGAGGGATCGATGCCCATTTTGCACACTGTGTCCTGATAGAGCAGGTTCAGGCTACTAGCATCGTCCATGAGGACTTGTGTGAGATGTAATCCATCGATGATTGGGTCAAGGACCAATGCGGCTGAGCCGCCATGACGGATGCTGGTGGGATGGTCCCTACGATCAAAGGTGATCGGGCAGGATGACCATGGGTTGAACTTTGGGGTGACGGGCTCCATCGCATAGATGTCCCTAAGTGCACGCTTTCGCTCCCGTTTGGGGATGTGGGTGGTGTAGATCATGTTTATTGTTTTCACCTGGGAGGGAATTTCTTTTGTCCCCCAGTGTTCGGACGCCGGGGCCTCCTCGTCATCATCGTTGTGCAACCCCTTGTCCTTGTTCTCGGCATTTATCTTGCCGGCCTGTTTGAACACCCAACAATCTCTGTTAGTCTGATTGGCTGGTTTATCGAGAGTGCCATGAATCTGGCACGAGCGGTCGAGTATGCGGTCCAGACTGGACGATCCCAGATTGTTTCTTTTAAACGGCTTCTTCCCTGACCGGATTTGGAGTTGCTGTATCTGGCATTGACTGTCGTATCTTCGGTATTGTCACCATTGTTCTGACGCTTATGTCTATTGCGCCGTGGCTTTCCGTTACTATCGCGGACATTTGAAGTGCTAGAGTTTCCTGGCGCGATGTTACTGCGAGCCAGCTAGCTGTCCTCGTTGGCGCAAAAGTGGGTCATTAGTGTCGTGAGGGCCTCCATGGACTTCGGTTTTTCTTGGACGAGGTGTTGGGCAAGCCACTCGTCGCGGATATTATGCTTAAAGGCCGCCAGGGCCTCAGCGCCCGGACAGTCGACAATTTGGTTCTTTTTAGTGAGGAACCGAGTCCAGAATTTCCTGGCTGACTCTCCGGGCTATTGGGTAATGTGACTTAAGTCATCAGCATCCGGTGGTCGCACATAGGTGCCCTGAAAGCTGTTGAGGAATGCATCCTCAATATTTTCCCAACTGCCAATGGAGTTTACTGGCAGGCTATTCAGCCAATGTCTGGCTGGCCCTTTAAGCTTGAGGGGGAGATACTTGATGGCATGTAGGTCATCACCGCGGGCCATGTGAATGTGGAGAAGGAAATCTTCAATCCAGACCGCGGGGTCTGTTGTGCCATCGTATGACTCGATGTTGACAGGTTTAAACCCTTCTGGGAATTTATGTTCCATTACTTCATCAGTGAAGCAGAGGGGGTCTGCGGCGCCTCTGTGCCGGGCTATGTCACGACGCAGTCCAGCTAGGTCTGGTCGGTTATGTTCGGCCCGGCCGGATTTATTATTAGTGTATTCGGCATGACGGTCAGCGTCATGTGTTGTGGCGCGCCCTCGTGATCCCTAGATCGATCTTGGTTGTCCTGCGTTGTTTTCCAATGTGTCTTGCAGGTCCTGCGTATTGCCCCAGGACGTAGTGAACTGGCGTGGGGGAGCGGGCTGGTACGTCGTTTTATCCCGGCCACGAGGTGGCCGGTCAGCCTCATCTTGTGCTGGTAGTTCAAGCTCTTCGGCCTCTTCTTATAGCGATTTGTGCTTTGGGTATCCCCTGATGGGGGGCTCGAGTCCGTATTCCTCGGCCGCCAGGACCTCGGTCCATCTGTGTGCGAGCAGATCTTGATTAGCTTGGAGCTGCTGCTGCTTCTTTTTAGGCTTATTGCAGTGGCTATAAGCCGACGCTTGAAGCGCTCCTGCTCTATGGGATCCTCCGGTATGCCGAATTCGTCGTCACCTAGGCTCACCTCGTCTTTGGAGGGAGGCATATAGTTATCGTCCTCCAAGTATCCGTCAGTCGCCTGTTCATCTGGCCTGACCTGCACATTTACTTGTTTGGCCTGCTCGAAGGTAGGCTGGTCAGGATTGTATTCCTCTTTGGCACCATCTGGATTATTTTCTTCTCTAGTGCCGGTGTTGCTGTGGCGGGGCTTGGAGCGGCGCTGATGACGCCCATGCTTTGATTTCTTCCCTGAGGGGTTATCTCCTGTTGCCTCATCGCCATTGTTTTCTTTGGGAGTATCCACCATATATATATATCATATGAAGAGGTGGCAGTCCAGCGCCCTGTGGGCGGTTGTTCCTGTTCTTCTCCCGCATCATCGTCTATACTGTCGATGTCTTCGGAGTCGAAGTTCAGCACATCGGTCAAATCATCAACCATGGCTATGAAGTGGGTGGTGGGTGGGTGACGAATTTCTTCGTCGCCTGTTTCCCACTCGAGCCGAACATAGTTCGGCCAGGAATCCCCTGACAGACAGAGAGAGAGACCTTAATGAATTTAGCACATCGCCAAAGGGGGAGTGCTGGAAGATATCCGCGGTGGTGAATTCCATGACCGCATGCATGCGGTCCGGAACCAACGACCGAAGATAAGTCCAGGGGTCCGAAGACACAGATTTCCTTAGAAGCGGAGTCTGTGTTCGGCTCCAACGCCGATAGGTGTACGTCCTCCGTGGTGGGGTCCATCCACCCGTCCAAGGATGGCACAATCTGCTCTGGATCAAAGTCCGGAGCCATGGCGGGGGCGATATCCTGAATACTGTCTGATGACAGATCTAAGTCATGCGCGTGGCGATTGTTCGGCGCTCCTGCCGTGGGCTTGAATCCGTCGAAGATCAAGTCTCCACGGACATCGGCAATGTAGTTTAGGTTCACGAACCTGGCCTGATGGCTAGGGGCGTAGCTGTCAATCTGCTCTAGATGGCCAAGCGAGCTGGCCCGCAGTGCGAAGCCGCCGAACTTGAAGATCTGTCCGGGGAGAAAAGTCTCACCCTGGACGGCGTTGTTGAAGGTTGGAGAAGCCATCGAGCCTTACAGCGACAACACAGAGGAACTCTCAATGAAAGCACCAATGTCGGTGTCAAAACCGGCGGATCTCGGGTAGGGGGTCCCGAACTGTGCGTCTAAGGCTAATGGTAACATGAGACTGGGGACACGATGTTTACCACGGGCCCTCTCGATGGAGGTAATACCCTACTTCCTGCTTGATTGATCTTGATGATATGAGTATTACAAGAGTTGATGTACCATGAGATCAGAGAGGCTAACCCTAGAAGCTAGCCTATGGTATGATTGTTGTCGTGTCCTATGGACTAAACCCTGCGGTTTATATAGACACCGGAGGGGGCTAGGGTTACACAGAGTCGGTTACAGAGAAGGAGATCTACATCCGAATCGCCAAGCTTGCCTTCCACGCCACGGAGAGTCCATCCGGACAAGGGACGAAGTCTTCAATCTTGTATCTTCATAGTCCAACAGTCCGGCTAAAGTACATAGGCCGGCAGTCCGGATACCCCCTTATCCAGGAATCCCTCAATCACAACAGCTTTCAAGGGTAGAGTATTCAACCCAAATTTATTGATTCGACACAAGGGGAGCCAAAGAATATTCTTAAGTATTAGCAGTTGAGTTGTCAATTCAACCACACCTGGATAACTTAGTATCTGCAGCAAAGTATTTAGTAGCAAAGTAGTATGATAGTAATGGTAACAGTGGCAAAAGTAAAGATAGAAGTATTGTAGTGATTGTGACAGTAGCAATGGTAAAGTAAATAAGCGAAGCACAATATATGAAAAGCTCGTAGGCATTGGATAAGGGATGGATAATTATGTCGGATGCGATTCCTCATGTAATAGCTATCTTATAGGGTGACACAGAACTAGCTCCAATTCATCAATGTAATGTAGGCATGTATTCCGAATATAGTCATACATGCTTATGGAAAAGAACTTGCATGACATCTTTTGTCCTACCCTCCCATGGCAGCGGGGTCCTAGCGGAAACTAAGGGATATTAAGGCCTCCTTTTAATAGAGAACCGGACCAAATCATTAACACATAGTGAATACATGAACTCCTCAAACCACGGTCATCACCGAGAAGTATCCCGATTATTGTCACTTCGGGGTTGTCGGATCATAACACATAATAGGTAACTATAGACTTGCAAGATAGGATCAAGAACTCACATATATTCATGAAAACATAATAGGTTCAGATCTGAAATCATGCCACTTGGGCCCTAGTGACAAGCATTAAGCATAGCAAAGTCATACCAACATCAATCTCAGAACATAGTGGATACTAGGGATCAAACCCTAACAAAACTAACTTGCTTACATGGTAAATCTCATCCAACCCATCACCGTCCAGCAAGCCAACGATGGAATTACTCACGCACGGCGGTGAGCATCATGAAATTGGTGATGGAGGATGGTTGATGATGACGATGGCGACGAATCCCCCTCTCCGGAGCCCCGAACAGACTCCAGATCAGCCCTCCTGAGAGAGATTAGGGTTTGGCGGCGGCTCTGTATCGTAAAACGCGATGAAACTTCCTCTCTGATTTTTTTCTCCACGAGACGGAATATATGGAGTTGGAGTTGAGGCCGGCGGAGCTCCATGGGGCCCACGAGATAGGGGGCGTGCCCAGAGGGGGTGGGCGCGCCCCCACCCTCATGGACAGGGTGTGGGACCCCTGGTCTTCATCTTTTGCCAGTATTTTTTATATTTTTTGAAACTTATCTCTGAGGATTTTCAGGTCATTCCGAGAACTTACGTTTTCTACACACAAAACAACATCATTGCAGTTCTGCTGAAAACAACGTCTGTCCGAGTTAGTTTCATTCAAATCATGCAAGTTAGAGTCCAAAACAAGGGCAAAAGTGTTTGGAAAAGTAGATACGTTGGATACGTATCAACTCCCCCAAGCTTAAACCTTTGCTTGTCCTCAAGCAATTCAGTTGATAGACTGAAAGTGATAAAGAAAAACTTTTACAAACTCTATTTGCTCTTGTTGTTGTAAATATGCAAAACCAGCATTCAGGTTTCAGCAAATATTATGAACTAACCATACTCACAATAACACCCCGGTATCACAATTACTCATATCAATGGCATAATCAGCTAGCGAGGCATAATAATAAAACTCGTATGACAACACTTTCTCAAAACAATCATAACATGATATAACAAAATGGTATCTCGCTAGCCCTTTCTGAGACCGCAAAACATAAATGCAGAGCACCTTTAAAGATCAAGGACTGACTAAACATTGTAATTCATGGTAAAAGAGATCCAGTCAAGTCATACCCAATATAAACCAATAATAATGAATGCAAATGACAGTGTGCTCTCCAGCGGGTGCTTTTTAATAAGAAGGTGATGACTCAACATAAAAGTAAATAGATAGGCCCTTCGCAGAGGGAAGCAGGGATTTCTAGAGGTGCCAGAGCTCGATTTCAAAATAGAGATTGAATAACATTTTGAGCGGCATAATTTCACTGTCAACACAACAACTATGAGATGGTTGTATCTTCCGTACTACATGCATTATAGGCAGTTCCCAAACAGAATGGTAAAAGTTTATACTCCCCCACCACCAACAAGCATCAACATGGCTTGCTCGAAACAACAAGTGCCTCCAACTAACAACAGCCCTGGGGGAGTTTTGTTTAATTATATTGATTTGCTTTGATCTTTTTGGATCATGGGACTGGGCATCCCAGTTACCGGCCCTTTCTCATGAATGAGGAGCGGAGTCCACTCCTCTTGAGAATAACCCACGTAGCATGGAAGATATAGGCAGCCCTAGTTGAAACATGAGCTGCTCGAGCATAAAACACAGAATTTCATTTGAAGGTTTGGAGTTTGGCACATACAAATTTACTTGGAACGGCAGGTAGATACCGCATATAGGAAGGTATGGTGGACTCATTGGAATAACTTTGGGGTTTAAGGAGTTTGGATGCAGAAGCAGTATTCCCGCTTAGTACAGGTGAAGGCTAGCAAAAGACTGGGAAGCGACCAACTGAGAGAGCGACAACAGTCATGAACATGCATTAAAATTAATTCACACCGAGTACAGGCATGAGTAGGATATAATCCACCATGAACATAAATATCATTAAGGCTATGTTGATTTGTTGCAACTACATGCATGAACATGTGCCAAGTCGAGTCACTCAATTCATTCAAAGGAGGATACCATCCCATCATACCACATCATAATCATTCTAATAGCATGTTGGCACGCAAGGTAAACCATTATAACACATAGCTAATCAGGCATGGCACAAGCAACTATAATCTCTAAATGTTATTGAAAATATGTTTACTTCATAATAAGTTGAATCAGGAACGATGAACTCATCATATTTACAAAAACAAGAGAGGTTGAGTTCATACCAGCTTTTCTCATCTCAATCTGTCCATCATATATTGTCATTATTGCCTTTCACTTGCACGACTGAACGATGTGTATAATAATAATAGTGCACGTGCATTGGACTATGCTGGAATCTGCAAGCATTCAACTCAAGAGAGAAGACAAAGTAATATGGGATCTAAGTTAAATAAACAATCATGCATATGATATCCACTAAACATTTTCAATATGGTCTTCTACTCTCGACCCCCAAAGGAAAGAAAAGAAAATAAAACTATTTACACGGGAAAGTTCCCAACAAGTAAAAGAAGAACGAGAAATATTTTTGGGTTTTCATTTTAATTTCCACTACAAGCATGGAAATTAAACTAACTAATTTTTTGGTTTTTCTTAAGGTTTATCAAACTCACAAGAAGAAAACTAGAGAAAGAAAATTAAACTAGCATGGATAATACAATGAAAGAGTATGAGCACCGACGACTAGAATAGTGTGTGAACATGAATGTCAAGTCGGTGAGAAATACGTACTCCCCCAAGCTTAGGCTTTTGGCCTAAGTTGGTATAATGCCAAGGGTAGCCTAGCTGATATCCATAGTTGTAACTGGGGTCATACTGAGATGCAGCAGCAAATGCCTCCTGAGCTGTGACATGTTGGCGAGCCGCCTCCGCTCTCCCCTCGTGTTCAGCTGCTTCCTCCCTGGTAACAACATATGTCGGTGTACAAAAGTAGGGGCTCTGCTTTTGACCCCTTTACTTGTGCACGGATAGTCAGAGCCTCCCGCCACGGTCACACATAGACACGGCAGGAAAGGGAAGCCGGAGGGAAGCCGAAGCCACAAGGACTAACGAAGCAACAACAAGGAGCAAGGCCACAAAGATCAGATAGGCATAGCAAGTTCCCCCGGCAAGGACACTTGCCGGGGCAGCCTCAGCAGCCCCAGCAAGGTCCTTGCCGGGGCAGCTCACCCATGCCAACCGAGCGAGCCGCCCTTGAGCCCACCAACACTAAACATATGCATTGGGACAAGGCTCGGGAGGCACCTCTGTGATGGCATGCATATCTTTGTGAAGACATAGAATGCTCAAGATCAAAGGAGGATAGGAAGGCAACCATCCTCACCGAAGAAACCCACAGGACCCCCGGCAAGATCCTTGCTGAGGAAGCCAGCACGCCACAGCAAGACCCTTGCCGGGCCACCCGACAAGGCCCTCGCCAAGCGCACTGGCAAGGCCACTGCTAGGCCCGCACCAGCCAAGTCCTCACCGCCGTTCGCACGTAGCTGCCAACCCAACCAGCTGGGCAGGCACCTACGTGGCAGCATGCAAACCTTCGCGGAGGCTCCACCACCGCGCCACCTTAGCTGCCTGCCTGCCTACATGGCACCGCATGCATCGCTGGCCAGGGCGCGTGTCGAAGCGAGGGGGAGCGGCGACGGACGGGACGGGCCTCGCCCCCGTCCCCGATAAAGCGAAGGGACAGCTAAGCCTTACATTAAATGTGTCTTGTCCTATAACACTAGCCATAACCTCGCAATGCTGTTGCACTTTCCACCTCCTGTGTGCCATTGTGGCAGCCCCTTTCGCCTATAAAAGGAGGCCCATCGCACACAGAGAAGGGATTCGACTCTTTTGAACCCCACAGCACCCAGAGCTAGTTGGAGAGCTCAAGAACACTAATATATCCACCAAAGCAGGATCGTAGGGTTTTACACATCTTTGCGGCCCAAACCTGGGTAAATCGCTCTGTGTCGTCTGCTAGTCCTTCTCTCCTCACGATCCCCGTACCCCGCAACCGTAGAAGGGATTCCAGTGATCCCATAGGTGTCATTTCCCACCGACATATCTGGCGCACCAGGTAGGGGGCGCTATTGTGAGAATCTGGCCTAGCGGTCGACCTGACTGTTCTCCATCGCCACGTCTCCTGCGGAGGAGGCGACCAAGAAGGCGATGCTGCCCGCGGCACGAAGGACGCCGAGGCGGCGATGAGAGAGCTAAGTCATGCTGAATTTTGAGCTTGTCTCCTTAAATATAAGGTTATTGTCCTCGACGGTTCGGCCTTTGTATGGAAAGCCTGTACGCAAAGGGGCCCTCCTGCGATCGGCAATGCCCTTGTTGTGTTTCGAGTCCACTCAACAGTTCAAGCGGCCACGTCGAGAGCGGTAGAGTAACCTTTCGCCATCAGCAACGCTCTCGGTTCTGACTCGAGTCAAGCTCGACAGATCGAGCGGCCGCGGCAAGGGCGGTAAGGTGCTTCGTCCGGCAACAAGCACACCCGGCAGGCTAATGAGGATCCGTCCTCAAAGCACCACCTTGGGTTTACTTGCCGGCAAGCTTACCCAATTGACGTGGGGTGGACATACAAAGGAAAACCGAACAGGAAAATAACATGCATAGTTTCAGGAGCATCACAAAGTTATATTACACAAATTGCCGCCGCGGTTCTAACTAAAGATAGATTTGTCTTGCTCATGAACCTGCAGCTGCAACGGAGAACATGATGCCTATTCCCGGTGCTGGCCCTCCACCCTCTTGATTTTGTCGATGCGGCTGAGGATGGGCTGGATACGCTCATTGAGCGCCACGGTGTCGACACCCTCCGGCAAGCTCTTCAGCCCAGCTCCAAAGTCGAGGTCGGGGTGCCAGTGCGCGATCTTGGTGAGCACCCTGGTCATGGTCCCCCGACAGAGTATCCGGGATTCCTCGGCCAGGGACGCCGCCTGGTTGGAGTGAAGCCGCTCCAGCGTGCCGACGACCTTCTCGAAGTATATGGTCAGGTTGACGTTGGGGCTCAGGCTCGCTTCTGGGGCATACCCCATCTCCAGCATCCCCATGATGACCATCTAGTCAGCGGCTGAGTTTGCAACGGTGGCAAGGCGCCCGAGCCAGCGCTTCTCGCCCGCCTTGTGATCTTTGAGGTTGGCAGTCTCGTTCCTCAGTAGCTGCTTCTCCTTCTCCAGCTCCTTTGTCAGGAGTCCCTCCCGGGTTAAGGCCCCCGATAGCGTCTCTTCGAGCTCTCCCAGCTTTAGCTTGAGATCTTTGATGAAGGCGTTGGCTTTGGAGAGCTCTCCATACTTGCTGATGAGTTTGCGCTGCACCACTGTCAGGGTGCCATTGAGCGTATGCTTCTCCTAGGCCAGCTCCAGAGCTTTCTCCTCCAGCTCCTTCACCTTGCTGGCATGGGCCTGAGCCAGGGCGTTGAGTGCCTCCTGATGCCTCCGCTCTAGCTCTTGGGTCCGCTGCAGGACGAGTTTGTCCACCTCCTCGTCCTTGCCACGGAGCGTGGCGGCAAGCTTCTCCTCGCACTCGGCAAGGTCCTCCTCCTGGCTCTTTAGGGTGGCCTCGTGCTGGGACCCGACGACGGCGGCTTCATCGGCCAGCCACTTCACCGTCTCCTGGGCCTTCTCGATGTCGGCCAGCTTCAGGGCGAGCTCCACCTCACGGTTGGCCAGCTCACCCTGGGTGGCCTTCAGCTCGTCCTGAGCCTGGCGGAACCAGTTCTACGCCTCGGCGACATGCCCCCCGAAGTCCTCCTCCATCTTCTCCACCACCGCCGTCCTGGACTTGGCCTTGTCCAAGCGAGCACGGTGGAGCGTCTGGAGCTTCCGGAAGCTGACATCCATGGCTTGGAGCAACTGCTCCTCCTGGGCCGGCACCACCAATGCCTGGCTCATCAACAACCTCGAGCCCGGTGGTGGAAAGCGCCTCCTCGTCAAACGCCTCTCCCTCGAAGGGAGCCCTGGTCCTCGACGCACCGAGAAGATGGACGAAGAGGTCGTCACTGACCCTCAGGTACCTGCCAGAGCCTGAAGCAGCAGAGGAGGAGGGCAGGTCAGCAAACGCCCCCTCCTCGGTAGTGGCCTTGCCGGCTCCCTTGGCAGGCCCCTTGCCGGGCTCTTCGGCGGGCTCCCTGGCGGCATCCTCGGCGGCACCCCTGGCGCTCTCCTCGGCAGCAATCTTCTCTGCCTCCGCCGCGGCCTCCGCGGTGACGTCCTTGATGGTGGTGTCGATGTCCTCTGAGGAGGGGCCTAGACACCAAGAAAGAGACGGGTTGAAGCCAAGATCGAAAGCCATTGAGGGAAAGAGGAAAAGAAGAATGCAAACATAAGAGAAGGGAGAGTAGCCTACCCGTTCCAGGCCGAGGGGCGGAAGCCCCTTCTCCGCCAAGGTCTGGCGTCGAGGCAAAGCCGCCGGCGCCCGCGTTCTCCTCCCCCTCCTCCGGGTGCATGGCCTTGGTGCTTGGTGTCCTTGCCGGGCACGCCCCTTGGGGCGGTGTAGTCGATGGGGGCGGCATGATCGGAGAAGCCCTCTGTGGCTCCTTTTGGTGCTGCTCCTCTCCTGCATCCACGACACAGTTAACACTGGAGCATCGACCATGACGCACGTTGGTAGAGGGCGGATGGTGGAATTACGCCGGGGGCTGGGCTGGGGGCTGCTGTCCGGGCTGCTCGACACCACCAGTGGCGTACTAGAGGTGCCTGCCGGGGGCTGGCCACTCGCCGAAGTCCTAGCCCTCTTTATCCTCTGAGCCAGCGTCTCCACACCCCTGCAAGATGAAGACAAGTAAGCAACACCATCGGGGAGGAGTGTAAGGAATGAGGGAGGAAAAGCAGGGGCTTACTCTTTGTTCTCTTCCTCCTCCTCCTCCGCTGCTTTCCTCTTCCGCTCCGGGCTGAGATGCCCGAGCTCTCTCTCCGGGCTGAGAGGACCGAAGTCGAACAAGTCACCCCCGATCCCTGCACTGATGTTTGCCGGCGAGGGGGAGGCGATGGCGCCCGGGCGCGCTTGGACGATGAAGAAGCAGGTGTCCTCTTCTTCGACGCCATGGCTTTTGTCGTTTTCTTCATCGTCACTGCCCTCGTCTAGCGCACGGATGCCTCCTAAGCTGGACGCAGCTGCACGGCCTGCTCAGAGCGGATCGGGTCGCCGGAGGTGGCCCACGCAGGACCCGCCTTTTTTTGGTAATCGGGGGATCGGCGGTCGCGGCCCTCTCTTCCTCGCCCTCCTCCTCCGACGACCCGTCGGCAGCGTCCTCGGCGAGGGGAGCCCCAGTGTCGGTGCCGCTGGCCTCCCCAGCGGCTGCAGCCCACCGAGCGAGCTCCCTCTCCTCCGCCTCCGCCGCGGCCTTGTCCACCACTCTGCCGGCACTGCCAGCCGCCTTGGCGAGCTTTGCCTCCTCCTCAGCAAGCCCCTCCTCCTCCACCCTGGTGGCAATATAACCCAGCTCCACTGGGGAGGTGTCCTGGATGAGCCGCGGCTCGTCGGTGATGTATATCTCGTGCAGAGTGTCGAAAAACTCCTGCATCACAAGCTCATTCGGCTCGACCCAGTTCGGGTCAAGGCCGTGCGCGTTGAAGAGCGGCATCATGGCGATGATCTTGTTCCGGCGAGAGTTGTTGCTCAGCGGGACCACTCCTGCCGGCAGCTTGAAAACAGGCTCCTTGTCGACCTTGCCGGCCTTCACGGCGGCCCTGGCAAGCTTGTCGGACCGCTCGACCTTGCCCACATCGTCGACCTCGAGCTGGAAGATTCGCTGGCAAGGGTGGGCGTGCCGCAGCACCGTCACGTGGTTGTCGAGGCCGGGATGGAGCCTCATGATGTCAGCGGCGTTCACGTAGAGCCAGGCCGGCCTCCCCTTGTCGTGCAGAGGGGCAATCCAGCGGCGGATGAAATCCGCCCCAATCATCTCAAGGGTGAGCCTGGCCTGGGTGAGCCGGAGAATCCTGGTGGTGGCGATTGTGAGCTTCACATCGTCGTCGTCGACGTCACCCCAATCGCTGCCACGTACCGACGGCTTCTGGCGAACCTCGCAGAATGCTGGCGGGTCCTTCTCCTCAATCCAGCACCACCGGCCCCGCCATTCCTCCCACCTCTCCTTCGTGGCGCTGTCCGGGTACGCCCCCTTGGCCCTCGGGATCCAAGCGATGCAACCAGGAATGGCGCCCCCTTTCTGGATCCGAGGGAAGAAATAATGGCGGAAGAGCGCCGTGCTAGGATGCACCCTGATGAACCCCTCGCAGAGATGGGCGAAGAGGGCCATGCACGCCACGACATTCGGAGTAAAATCCAAGAGGCGGAAGCCGTAGGTGTGCATGATGTCCTTGAAGAAATTAGAGAATGGGGGACAGAGCCCACAGGAGAAATAATCGACAAAGAAGGGGTACCGATGCGGGGAGGGCCCGGCACTGGCAGGGACGACGGTCGTGGCCGGATGCCCCGTGTTCTCTCCCCCCGTCTTCACGCCCCACAAACACTTGAACATCTCCCGGACCTCAGGCACGCCAACCGTCGATGGGAAGTAGGCGGACTGCACCCGCCGCACCACCAGCTCGCTCTCCGGCTATTCCAACACGCCGACATCCTTCGCCACTCCCTTGCTCTTGCTAGTCTTAGGCGCCATGGCGGCTGCAGGAGGGAAAATGGTAGAGGATGGCGGAAGCACGGCGGCGATGGGCGAAAGCAGAGAGGCTGGAGAAGAAGGGGGCGGCGGTTCTGAGATTGGAGGAAGGCGCAGGGAAGGGGTAAAGTGAGTAGAGTGCCCGCGGTTATTCCTTTTTATGGGGAAGGCGCGGGCCGCGTCCTTTCCCATTAACTGCGATGCAACACATGCGTGTGGGCGCTGCCCCACGCATGCCTCCCATGTCATGCGCGCACACAACCCCCACGTCGTGCATCCAACGCTAGTCGTGGGGAAGCACAGCGAGCGGAACAGTGGCCGCGGTAAAAATCCGTCCCAACTGCCCGCGCACCGTTCTGGGCCTGGCCCAATAACGTACTGCGCCTATGTGCGTCCCAGGCCCGGGGGCTCCTATCGGTGTACAAAAGTAGGGGCTCTGCTTTTGACCCCTTTACTTGTGCACGGACAGTCAGAGCCTCCCGCCACGATCACGCACAGACACGACAGGAAAGGGAAGCCAAAGCCACAAGGACAAACGAAGCAACAACAAGGACCAAGGCCACAAAGATCAGATAGGCATAGCAAGTTTCCACGGCAAGGACCCTTGCCAGGGCAGCCTCAGCAGCCCCAGCAAGGCCCTTGCCGGGGTAACTCGCCCACGCCAACCGAGCGAGCCGTCCTTGAGCCCACCAACGCTAAAGAGATGCATTGGGACAAGGCTCGGGAGGCACCTCCGTGATGGCATGCAGATCTTTGTGAAGACATAGAATGCTCAAGATCAAAAGAGGATAAGAAGGTAACCATCCTAACCGAAGAAACCCACAGGACCCCCGGCAAGATCCTTGATGGGAAGCCAACGCGCCATGGCAAGACCCTTGCCGAGCCAGTCGGCAAGACCCTTGCCGGGCCACCCGACAAGGCCCTCGCCAAGCGCACCGGCAAGGCCACTGCCAGGCCCGCACTAGCCAAGTCCTCACCGCCGTTCGCATGCAGCTGCCAACCCAACCAGCTAGGCAGGCACCTGCGTGGCAACATGCAAACCTTCACGGAGGCTCCACCACCGTGCCAACTCAGCTGCCTGCCTGCCTACATGGCACCGCATGCATCGCTGGCCAGGGCGCGTGTCGAAGCGAGGGGGAGCGGCGATGGACGGGACGGGCCTCGCCCCCGTCCCCGATAAAGCGAAGGGACACCTAAGCCTCACATTAAATGCATCTTGTCCTGTAATACTAGCGATGACCTTGCAATGCTGTAGCACTTTCCACCTCCTGTGTGCCACTATGGCAGCCCCTTTCGCCTATAAAAGGAGGCCCATGGCACACAGAGAAGGGATTCGGCTAGTTTGAACCCCACAACACCCAGAGCTAGTTGGAGAGCTCAAGAACACTAATATATCCACCAAAGCAGGATCGTAGGGTTTTACGCATCTTTGTGGCCCGATCTGGGTAAATCCCTTTGTGTCATCTGCTAGTCCTGCTCTCCTCACGATCCCCGTGCACCACAACCGTAGAAGGGATTCCAGTGATCCCATAGGTGTCATTTCCCACCGACAACATATCTTCCTTTTGCCTGGTAATCAAAAAGGAAAGGAGCAGGAAGAGTAACATGGACAACGCTATGTTTGTCAAAGATTAGTCGATACTGGAAGAATTGTTCATTCCTCTTAAGAAAATGATGCTCGACCATAGCGTCATAATCTAAATAAGTAGGAGGTAACATCATATCCCCCTCTCGTGGGGCTATACCAAGATAATTTGCCACACAGGTCGCATAAATTCCTCCAAATAAATCTCCAGCTCTACCATTTTTATGCAACCTACGTGCAACTATTGCCCCCAATTTATAATCCTTATAACCTAACACATCACTCTTCAGGACACAAAGATCAGGCACACACATATGACATGCTTCATCTTTAGTGTTAATGCATCTACCAATGAAGAGAGCAAAATAATGTATAGCAGGAAAATGAATGCTCCCTATGGTAGCTTGTGCTATATCCCTAGATTCTCCCACAGTAATACTAGCAAGAAAGTCTCTAAATTCAGATTTGTGGGGCTCATTAACATTTCCCCACTGTGGAAGTTTGCAAGCAGTTGTAAAATCTTCTAAGTCCATGGTATAAGATTGATCATAAATATCAAACAGGACACTTTGAGAATTACGTGAAGATGAAAATTTAAACCTTCTCATGAACGAATCAGTTAGATAGTAGTATTGAGGACACTTATCTTGCATGAAGTCCTCAAGATCGGCATTACGCACATATGTATCAAATTCATCCTTAATGCCTGCATTGACCATAAACTCTTCTGATAGCCATTCACAAGACCGCACTTCAGCTTCCCTTGGTGGTTCATCGTCATGCTCACGCATAGCACGCTTAGGTCCTTTCTTTATTGAGGAACCACCTTGGTACATTTTCTTGAACATATTTCTTTTTCTGCAATATTTTTGAAATTTTTAATAACTTCAAAATAAAAGTAAATAAAACTAAACAAGATTGGTAGCAACTACTCCTACAAGTGCCTAGAGCCTATATCATGCATTAGAATTACTTGGGACCTCATAAATTTAACATGCAAACTCAAGAACAGGGTCACCAAGACAGCAAGGATTTGCAATGAATAAAGCACTAGAACAAAAACTAATTGGACCAATGGAGGAGTCACATACCAAGCAACAATCTCCCAAAGCAGTTTTGTGAATGGAGCTTTGAGCAAGGAGATCGAAAATCGCAGCAAAATGAGCTAGAACTCGTGCTTGAGCTGGATGGGGATTTTTTGGGGAAGAAGATGGAGTGTGTGGGTGCTGGCATAAGTGGAGGGGGTCCACCAGGGGCCCACGAGACAGGGGGCGCGCCCAGGGGGTGTGTGCGCGCCCTCCACCCTCGTGGCTAGGTGGAAGACCCCCCTGCAGTGTTTTCAGTGCCTAAAATCCTCAAATATTCCATAAAAAATTATACTCAATTTGCAGGGCAATTGGAGCACTTATATTTTCGGGATATTTTTTATTGCATGGATAAATTAGAAAATAGACTGTCATTTTTCCTTTTCTTCTTCTTAGAAGAACTAGGAGCATCTAGATTATTATTCTAAGAATCTTGTTTAATTCTCTTAGGGTGGCCTTCAGGATACAAAGGTTCCTGAGTCATTTTACCAGTTCTAGTAGCCACTCTAACAGCAAAGTCATGTTTATTATTTAGTTCATCAAGCAAATCATTCTGAGCCTTAAGTACTTGTTCAGCTTGAGTGGCAACCATAGAGACATGTTTACTAGTGAGTTTAAGTTCACCTTTAACTCTAGCCATATAATCACTCAAGCATCCAATCATATAAGCATTATTTTTCAATTGTCTACTAACATAATCATTGAAATTTGCATGTTTATCCATAAAGTCATCAAATTCATCTAAGCATGGGCTATGAAATTTAGTAGAGGAAATTTCAACTTTATCATATCTATAGAGAGAATTTACCTTTACTACCTGTGTCGGGTTATCAAGACAATGTGTTTATTCAAGAGGCGGTATATTAAGACCATGTATTTCTTCAATAGGAGGTAAATTCTTAACATCTTCAGCTTTTATACCTTTTTCTTTCATTGATTTCTTTGCCTCTTGCATATCTTCAGGACTGAGAAATAGAACACCTCTCTTTTTTGGAGTGGGTTTAGGAATAGGCTCAGGAGTTGGCTCAATTGGTTCAGGAATTGCCTCAGGAATTGGCTCAGGAAGAGTCCAATTATTTTCATTAGTCAACACATTATTCAATAGTAATTCAGCTTGGTCGACTATTCTTTCCCTAAAAACACAACCAACACAACTATCCAAGTGGTCCTTAGAAGCATCAGTTAGTCCATTATACAAGATATCAAGTATTTCATTTTTCTTAAGAGGATGATCAGGCAAAGCATTAAGTAATTGGAGAATCCTCCGCCAAGCTTGTGGGAGGCTCTCTTCTTTGATTTGCACAAAGTTATATATTTCCCGCAAGGCAGCTTGTTTCTTATGAGCAGGGAAATATTTAGCAGAGAAGTAATAAATCATATCCTGGGGACTACGCACACAACCAGGATCAAGGGAATTAAACCAAGTCTTAGCATCACCCTTTAATGAGAACAGAAATATCTTAAGAATATAATAATAGTGAGACTTCTCATCATTAGTAAACTTAGTGGCTATATCATTTAACTTGGTGAGATGTTCCACAACAGTTTCAGATTCAGTGTCATAGAAAGGATCGGATTCAACTAAGGTAATAATCTCAGGATCAACAGAGAATTCATAATCCTTATCAGTAACAAAGATAGGTGAAGTGGCAAAAGCAGGGTCATGTTTCATTCTAGCATTTAGAGTATTTTGTTTCAGCTTAGCTAACAATTTCTTAAGATTTGATCTATCATTGCAAGCAAGAAAATCTCTAGTAGTTTCTTCATCCATAACATAACCCTCAGGAACAACAGGCAATTCATAATTAGGAGGAGAACCTTCATCATCACTTTCATCAATAATTTCATTTTCAATAATTTCATTCTCCCTAGCCTTAGTAAGTTGTTCATCAAGAAATTCACCCAATGGCACAGTAGTATCAAGCATAGAAGTAGTTTCATCATAAGTATCATCCATAGTAGAAGTGGCATCATCAATAACGTGCGACATATCAGAATTCATAGCAGCAGCAGGTTTAGGTGTCGCAAGCTTATTCATAACAGAAGGAGAATCTAGTGCAGAGCTAGATGGCAGTTCCTTACCTCCCCTCGTAGTTGAGGGATAAATTTTAGTTCTTTGATCTTTCAAGTTCTTCATAGTGATCAGCAGATATAAATCCCAAGTGACTCAAAGAATAGAGCTATGCTACCCGGCAACGACGCCAGAAATTAGTCTTGATAACCCACAAGTGTAGGGGATCGCAACAGCTTTCGAGGGTAGAGTATTCAACCCAAATTATTTGATTCGACACAAGGGGAGCCAAAGAATATTCTTAAGTATTAGCAGTTGAGTTGTCAATTCAACCACACCTGGATAACTTAGTATCTGCAGCAAAGTATTTAGTAGCAAAGTAGTATGATAGTAATGGTAACAGTGGCAAAAGTAAAGATAGCAGTATTGTAGTGATTGTAACAATAGCAACGGTAAAGTAAATAAGCGAAGCGCAATATATGAAAAGCTCGTAGGCATTGGATCAGTGATGGATGCGATTCCTCATGTAATAGCTATAACATAGGGTGTAACGCCCCGGATACAACTTTCCATATTCGTAACTCCAACTCTTGCCTTTTCCAGAGATGCTATATGATATTTCCTTCGTGGTTGCGTTTTTGTCGTTTGTTTTGCTTTTTGGTCTTGTTATGCATCTCGTCTGATGTCATCATCTGCATTTCATCCTCATGTTTTTCAAAACTTGCATCCGTTCGGGTTTCCCCAGTTCTCTCCATTGCCTGTTCTGAGCCCGACCACACTCGCACGCGCCCGCGGCACCTTCGAAATATTATTTTATAAGTGGTATAAAAATGCTCTCGGAATGGGTTGCAACTTGTCGTGCGGTCTTATTATAGTGTAGACGGAGCGCCTGCCAAGTTTCATCGCATTCGGAGTTTGTTTGACTGCCCAACCGTTAAATATATAACTACGATATAGTCGGTATATACGTCGGACGTTTTCGGTATCCGGAAACCGTGCCGGGCCGCACTTCATCCCTCTCTTCTCAGCCCAAGGCATTCTACACAGCCCACCTAGGTCCAACATACCCCCCCTCGCGTCTGGAGCCGCCAGATCGAGATCCGAGGGTCCGAAACCCCTCCAAAACCCCCCTAACCCTAGCCTTACCCCTATATAAACATCCCTCCTTCCTAAATTGGGCAACCCTAGCCCCTAGCCTCCCCTAACCTCCCAGCCGCCGGCGCCTTGTTTTCCGTGCCCGGAAACCTCCCGTCCGCCACTTGTCGCCGACCCAGAGGCTGCGCCGCCACCTGAGGCGTCGCCCCGGCCAACCGGGCGCTGCCACTTCGCCTTCCCCGCCTCCCGCAGCCACTCGCAGCACTCCACGCATCCCCAGCGCGCCCCTGCCCACTTCCCCGCCGCCGCGGCCCTGCCAGGCCCATCTGGAGCCCATCGAAGCCCGCCCGGGGCCCGGATCTCAGCCGCGCGCCGCCCAGGAGCGCTCGCTCCCCGCGCGCCTCCTCCTACCGACCAGCTCGCCGGAGCCTCGCTGCTCCCGCGCCGCAGGCCGGAGCCGCCGCCAGCAACGTTCCAGGCCAGAGCCTCGCTGCCTCCCCGCTCTGTCGTCCTCTCCTCCTCCGTTTTGCTCTCTCTCTCCTGTCTCAACGTCTCTCTCTGTCCCCGTCGCAGGTCCGCTGCCGCCCGTGGAGCTTGCCGTCGATGCCGCCTTCATCGGATCCGGCCGGGAACCACCGGATCCGGTTGCCCCCGCGCCGATCTATCCGTTCCCGGCCTCCTCGCCATCCCTCTGTCGCCGGAGCTTCGCCCCCGCCCCGCCGGAATCCTCCACCGGCCGACCTTCCTCTTCCATGCGTGCGTGTGGGCGCACGCGCAACGGCACCCGCGTGGGCCTCCCATGCTGCAGGCCCAGCCAGCGCCAGGAGAGCCCAGCCTCCTCGGCCCAGCCCAGCTACCGCAGCGCCAGCGTGGCCGGCCTCCAAGTCCCAGCGCCCCTCCAGCCGCAGCGCTCGACCGCACGTGCCTGGGCCGGCTTGGCCTCGGCCCAGCTAGCTCCGCCGGCTCCAGCCTCCTGCTCCACCGACCGGGCCAAAGCCCATGGGTGAGCAGCTCCCCAGCCCAGTGCCCTCTCCTGTACACATTCGGGCCTGCCAGATTCGGCCCAATGTTATTTTTTTTCCTGTCCTATGAATTTGCTAATTATCCAGTGAATTAACAAATTTGCAGAAAACCCCTCATACATCATACATTTAATAACTCACAAACCGTGCATCACATGTAAATAATTTATATATGTAAAATGCTCAGAAAATTGTGTAGATTAATAATATGCCACTTTCATCTATGTTAAAAATGTTTAACATGCTGTTTGTGTTTATTTTGCATGATGCCATGCTAAAATGAGGTATTTCATTACTAAATAACCGTAGCTCCGTTTTAAATAAACTTTATATGTAAATGGGGTGGAAAATGCCTAGTTTAACATGGTCTACTTTGTGTTGCTGGTTAACAACATTAAAATTGTGTTTAGGGCAGAGCAGTACCGAATCTAAAATATGCATATGGGGATTTTCTGGACTTGTTGTTTTTTATTCCAGCCTCATTTAAACTTGTCTAGATAGGTAGTTTTTCATGTGCTTCACCCCTTGCCATGTTTAATAACATTTAATATTGTTGGGTACAAAACGAGAGAGAACTAAATACTTGCATGTGGTGTTTCTTCAATATGCAACTCATTGCATATTGAGCTCCACTTAATTTGTAGTATTGTTTGTGCACTTTGCCATGCCATGCCTTATTAAACCGGACATGCATCATACTTGTTTGTGCATCATGCCATGTTTATGCTTGTGCATTTACCATGTTGTTTGTTTCTTTTCGGTGTTGCTTCTTAGTTCCGGTAATGTTGCGATTGTGAGGATTCGTTCGACTGCTCCCGTTCGTCTTCTTCATGGACTCGTTCTTCTTCCTAGCGAGATTTCAGGCAAGATGACCGCTACCCTAGATCTCACTACTACCATTGCTATGCTAGTTGCTTTGTTCTATCGCTTTGCTGCGCTACCTATCACCTGTTTATCAAGCCTCCCATATTGCCATGAACCTCTAACCTTTGACAGCTTTCCTAGCAAACCATTGCTTGGCTATGTTACCGCTTTGCTCAGCTCTCCTATAGTGTTGCTAGCTGCAGGTGAAGTTGAAGATTGCTCCATGGTGGACAGGATTATGTTGGGATATCACAATATCTCTTATATTATTAATGCATCTATATACTTGGTAAAGGGTGGAAGACTCGGCCTTATGCCTGGTGTTTTGTTCCACTCTTGCCGCCCTAGTTTCCGTCATATCGGTGTTATGTTCCCCGATTTTGCGTTTCTTACGTGGTCGGGTGATTTATGGGACCCCCTTGACAGTTCGCTTTGAATAAAACTCCTCCAGCAAGGCCCAACATTGGTTTTACCATTTGCCTCACCTAGCCCTTTTTCCCTTGGGTTTCCGGAGCCCGAGGGTCATCTTTATTTTAGCCCCCCGGGCTAGTGCTTGTCTAAGTGTTGGTCCAAACCGAGCGATGGTCCGGCGCCCCCTGGGCAACCAGGGTCTATGCCAACCCGTCGTCTTGCTCATCCGGTGTGCCCTGAGAACGAGATATGTGCAGCTCCTATCGGGATTTGTCAGCACAACGGGCGGTCTTACTGGTCTTGTTTTACCATCGTCGAAATGTCTTGTAAACCGGGATTCCGTGTCTGATCGGGTCTTCCTGGGAGAAGGTCTATTCCTTCGTTGATCGCGAGAGCTTGTCATGGGCTAAGTTGGGACACCCCTGCAGGGTATAATCTTTGGAAAGTCATGCCTGCGGTTATAGGCAGATGGGAATTTGTTAATGTCCGGTTGTAGATAACTTGACACCAGATCCGAATTAAAACACACCAACTGCGTGTGTAGCCGTGATGGTCTCTTTTCGGCGGAGTCCGGGAAGTGAACATGGTTTTGGGTTATGTTTGACGTAAGTAGGTGTTCAGGATCACTTCTTGATCATTGCTAGCTTCACGACTGTTCCGCTTGCTCTCTTCTCGCTCTTATTTGCGTATGTTAGCGACCATATATGCTTAGTCGTTGCTGCAGCCTCACCACTTTACCCCTTCCTTTCCCTTTAAGCTTTGCTAGTCTTGATACCCATGGTAATGGGATTGCTGAGTCCTCGTGGCTCACGGATTACTACAACAACAGTTGCAGGTACAGGTTTATGCGATGATCATGACGCGAGAGCAATGCTTGCTTGCGTTGAGTTTCTTCTGCTTCTTCGATCAGGGATAGGTTCCAGGTCGGCAGCCTGGGCTAGCAGGGTGGATGTCGTTCGAGTTTCTGTTTGTGTTTCATCCGTAGTCGGATGGTGATCTTATGTATTGTGATGTTGTATTCGTGTGACATTGTATGCCTTATGTATGTATCCCCATCTATTATGTAATGTTGATGTAATGATATCCACCTTGCAAAAGCGTTTCAATATGCGGGTCTATTCTTGGTGGGACCTTCGAGTTCCTTTTGGATAGGGTCGCATATTGGGCGTGACAAGTTGGTATCAGAGCCTTGACCCGACCATAGGAGCCCCCCTTGATTGTTGCTAGCGTTGTTGAGTCTAGAAAAAAACTATTTTGAGTCTTAGGATTATATATATATTGGAGAGTAGGATTCTTTTTACTCCTCAGCCCCTTCGTCGCTCTGGTGAGGTCTGCTGACGTAGATGTTTTGACTTTCCTCTCCACAAATTTCACTAAACTTTTTTTAGGATCACGCGGGTACCTTGGAATCGTTCCGATGGTTTTGTGATGAGAACATTGTTCTTGGTGCCTCCTGTCTATTATGTGGCATTGACCCGGGGAGTTGAGCTCTGAGGTGTTGTCGTCACAATTTTATCGTTGCAGTTCTGGAATACTGAGTTTTGCCGACATCGAAAATCTCTTTTATGCAGTTGTTGGTGAGATAACCTCGACGTCACCCATTACTGGGGAGTTCGAGAGTATTGCCATAACTTGTATAACGGATGCTTTTTGAAGGTCGAGGTACACGATTTCCGAAGGTTTCTTGGTTATGTGTTGACGGATGGATACAGCTGGATGTAGGGATTGTTAGTTTGGGTGAGATATATTGCTTCCCCTGTATCCCCAACACCAGATTGCATAACCAGAAAGTTTCGGGAGTTTTATAGGTGGGAATTCAAGTAGCTCGTAGAATATCTTTCCGACAGATGCATGATATGGGATTGGGTCCATCTCTATCATATATATTTGTTCCGGCTTATTCTGCAAGCCAAATCCTTTGTTTTGTTTTATTTGTGGTATTCGAGTTGCTTCGGAGTCAAATGTTGAATCCATACCTTTCATAAATGGTGTTCTCATGTTGCTATGTGAATACTAATCCTTCGTGATCATCGAGGTCATCATGTTAATTCTTTTCCAACCGGCGTGCTTCTCTTCAAGTGGATCCAATCATTTCAATATTTGCGAGATCAATTATAAGTTTTCCCAACGGTGTTTGTTTTTATCCGTCCCCAAGTTGCCTTTGTTTTCCCGCCCTCCCACCCTTTTTATGCAAGGACTCAGATTTCTTAATCAAGTATCCATTTATTCATGTGAAGTCTCTTCACTCTTTTCAATCAATGTTCTTATTCGGTGATTCTCAGGAAGATACTAACAGAGCTTTGAGTTCATCATTCTTCATTCTCGTATTCTTCTCCGGTGGATCCAATTCAAGCTTTCAGTGTTGATCATATTCCTTTCCTCGTGTCAAATGCTTTTTCATGCCGGTGCACCTCTTAATCTTTCACTTCTCGCTATTCATTTGTTCTGGAGTGCTCAAGATATTTCACAAGACTTGTGTTTCCATTCTCAATCCGTTCAAGATATTTCGAGGTTGTTATCTCATTCAAGTCATTTAATTCAACCGGTGCAATTTCCCTTTCAAGTAATTTTTCGAAGGTGTATCTTTTGAGTGGGCCCTAACCCACATGTCTTTTCCCAGGATCTTACCTGACACTTCTAATTTTCCTCGAGCCATTCCCAAATTCTTTTCCAAGTTTGACGTAAGAATGAATTTCATCAGTCAGATCTTTTCCAAGATCAATTTCAAATCATTTTTCATTGTTGGCTCAACCTCTTCGCTTGTCATTTTTCTGGAGTATCTCAGCAATTTTTGTGGTGTTTCTCGTCGTCATTTGAAGACCGAAGAAGGATTTCTCTTAAATCTTGGTCCATTCTCTTCAAGATTCATGGTTCTAGCTTGATGCCATCCTCTCATAATTATTTTCAATTGTGAGAATTTTTTTCATCCATCCGGAGCAATTCAAGAGTCTTTTCAGATTGATTCTCCGTAGCCCACCATCTCAGAATTATTCATTCAAGCTTTCAGCTCTCGTTCTCCAAATCATACCGGTGCATCGTTCAAGTATTATCTAATCAACTCGGGATCTCTGCGTTCACTTGTATCTAAATTCTCTCAAGTATCTTCGTTCATTTTCAAATTCTTCCCGGTGTTTCTTTATCTTTTCTTCGTTCATTTTCAATTCTTTCGATGGTTCATTCAAGATTTCTCTTCCTTCGTTATCGTATCAATTCACTCATTCTTTTCTCGTTTCAATCCTACCGGCGGGTCATGAAGACCTTCTCAAGGTTGCGATATGTCATTTCTCAATCCTTTTCAAGAAGAATAAGTAGTATGCCAAATCCGTTGCTTGTCATCAATTTAAATTGGTGAAGGATAGGATTAACATAATTCTTATTATTGTTTCATCCAAGTGATTAATTCTTTCCTTCCGAAAATTGTTCATGATGAAGTAATTCTCGGTTCTAGTGTTTCATCTTTTCTTTTCCGGAGTTCCAAGTTTTTTCGCATTATCTCATCGTGAAGATCCATCTAAATCATTTCAAGGCTTGAATCCTATTCTTTTCATCCTTTTGTTTACTAGAGGCTCTACATGGTGGTTCGTCAAGGATTCCTTTCATTCTTCAATTGTCCTTCAAGTTTTTCTCTCGGAGTCATGATCCGCCAAGCTACACTCTAAAATAAACATGGTGCTAAACACATGTTTTGTTTTGTGGAGTTCAAGAATTCTTCATCTTGCATCCTAAGTGCAATTCTTTCTACCTTATCTTTTGAGGTGGTGTTATGTCACTCTTGACAATTTCCTTCATGTTTCATGATTCATATGTTGTCAAGAATGAGGTATTTTAAATCCATCATTTTCTCTTTGTTCAAGAGATCTTTCCGACCAATCAACTTCTTCTTTGGTGTTATCTTGGTATAGATTTCACCTAAAGCCTTCCCTAAGGAATGTTGCTATTGTGGTACTTATCTAAGATCCAAGTTTTTCTCCTATCCTCTCAGCGAAAGCAGTTTTCATCTCTTCTTTGATCTCAAACAAGCAATTGTTTCCGTTAGTGGCCGGTTGTCACCTCATAGTCTTGAGATGTTTTCCATAAGCCCACTACAAGCTTATTTGTTTCGTTGTTGGTTTTCCAACGACTCTGTTATAACCTTCTCGGAAGGATGCTTTCCAAGCTCACTTGTGGCAGAAGTTGGCATTTTCTCCTCCATCTGTTATTCCAATGATCTATCTTCTATTCTTTCTTCCGGAGTCATTGTGATGTTGCTCTCTTCACTCATCTTCTCGTATTGTGAGGATCATGTTATTTTCATGCTTACCATTTAACCGGAGTGTTGTGTCCTCTTTTCAAGTTCTTTTCATCTTATCAAGTCTTGCATCTCTTTTCAACCGAAGTGCTGCCCGAATTCTTCCTCTCTCATCTTGTTTTAACCGGAGTGGTTTCGAACTCTATCTTGTCCATTAAACTCTTGATTCATGCCTTTGCAACCTTCAAGTTCTGGTAATGTTCCTTGTTCCTCTTTTCTAATGGATTGGTTGCAATCTCGTTCATCTCTGTTGTACTCTTTCTTTTAAATTGCTCAACCTCTCAAGGTTCATGGCTTCACTCGTTCATCAAAGAAGCAACTTAGTTTACCGCTTATCTTCCTCTTCCTTTTCCCTCCGGTGCCATCCTAGATCTCGGACGAGATCCTCTCGTAGTGGTGGAGTGTTGTAACACCCCGGATACAACTTTCCATATTCGTAACTCCAACTCTTGCCTTTTCTGGAGATGCTATATGATATTTCCTTCATGGTTGGGTTTTTGTCGTTTGTTTTGATTTTTGTTCTCGTTATGCATCTTGTCTCATGTCATCATCTGCATTTCATCCGAATGTTTTTCAAAACTTGCATCCGTTCTGGTTTCCCCAGTTCTCTCCGTTGTCCGTTCTGAGCCCGACCACACTCGCACGCGCCCGCGGCACCTTCGAAATATTATTTTATAAGTGGCATAAAAATGCTCTCGGAATGGGTTGCAACTTGTCGTGCGATCTTATTATAGTGTAGACGGAGCGCCTGCCAAGTTCCATCGCATTCGGAGTTCGTTTGATGGCCCAACCGTTAAATATATAACCGCGATATAGTCGGTATATACGTCGGACGTTTTCGGTATTCGGAAACCGTGCCGGGCCGCACTTCATCCCTCTCTTCTCAGCCCAAGGCATTCTACACAGCCCACCTAGGTCCAACATACCCCCCCTCGCGTCTGGAGCCGCCAGATCGAGATCCGAGGGTCCGAAACCCCTCCAAAACCCCCCAACCCTAGCCTTACCCCCATATAAACACCCCTCCTTCCTAATTTGGGCAACCCTATCCCCTAGCCTCCCCTAACCTCCCAGCCGCTAGCGCCTCGTTTTCCGCGCCCGGCCACCTCCCGTCCGCCACTTGTCAGCGGCCTAGAGGCTGCGCCGCCACTTGAGGCGTCGCGCCGGCCAACCGGGCGCCGCCACGTCGCCTTCCCCGCCTCCCGCAGCCACTCGCAGCCCTCCACGCATCCCCAGCGCGCCCCTGCCCACTTCCCCGCCGCCGCGGCCCTGCCAGGCCCATCTGGAGCCCATTGAAGCCCGCTCGGGGCCCGGATCTCAGCCGCGCGCCGCCAGGGAGCGCTCGCTCCCCGCGCGTCTCCTCCTGCCGACCAGCTCGCCGGAGCCTCGCGGCTCCCGCGCCGCAGGCCGGAGCCGCCGCCAGCAACCTTCCAGGCCGGAGCCTCACCGCCTCCCTGCTCCGTCGTCCTCTCCTCCTCCGTTTTGCTCTCTCTCTCTCCTGTCTCAACGTCTCTCTCTGTCCCCGTCGCAGGTCCGCCGCCGCACGTGGAGCTCGCCGTCGACGCCGCCTTCATCGGATCCGGCCGGGAACCACCGGATCCGGTTGCCCCCGCGCCGATCTATCCGTTCCCGGCCTCCTCGCCATCCCTCCGTAGCCGGAGCTTCGCCCTCGCCCCGACGGAATCCGCCACCGACCGGCCTTCCTCTTCCGTGCGTGCGTGTGGGCACACGCGCAACCGCACCCGCGTGGGCCTCCCGTGCTGCAGGCCCAGCCAGCGCCAGGAGAGCCCAGCCTCCTTGGCCCAGCCCAGCTACCGCAGTGCCAGCGTGGCCGGCCTCCAAGTCCCAGCGCCCCTCCAGCCGCAGCGCTCGACCGCACGCGCCTGGGCCGGCTTCACCTCGGCCCAGCTAGCTCCGCCGGCTCCAGCCTCCTGCTCCACCGACCGGGCCAAAGCCCATGGGTGAGCAGCTCCCCAACCCAGTGCCCTCTGTTGTACACATTCGGGCCTGCCAGATTCGGCCCAATGTTAATTTTTTTCCTGTCCTGCGAATTTGCTAATTATCCAGTGAATTAACGAATTTGCAGAAAACCCCTCATACATCATACATTTAATAACTCACAAACCATGCATCACATGTAAATAATTTGTATATGTAAAATGCTCAGAAAATTGTGTAGATTAATAATATGCCACTTTCATCTATGTTAAAAATGTTTAACATGCTGTTTGTGTTTATTTTGCATGATGCCATGCTAAAATGAGTTATTTCATTACTAAATAACCGTAGCTCCGTTTTAAATAAACTTTATATGTAAATGGGGTGGAAAAATGCCTAGTTTAACATGGTCCACTTTATGTTGCTGGTTAACAACATTAAAATTGTGTTTAGGGCAGAGCAGTACCGAATCTAAAATATGCATATGGGGATTTTCCGGACTTGTTGTTTATTATTCCGGCCTCATTTAAACTTGTCTAGATAGGTAGTTTTTCATGTGCTTCACCCCTTGCCATGTTTAATAACATTTAATATTGTTGGGTACAAAACGAGAGAGAACTAAATACTTGCATGTGGTGTTTCTTCAATATGCAACTCGTTGCATATTGAGCTCCACTTAATTTGTAGTATTGTTTGTGGACTTTGCCATGCCATGACTCATTAAACCGGACATGCATCATACTTGTTTGTGCATCATGCGATGTTTATGCTTGTGCATTTACCATGTTGTTTGTTTCTTTCCGGTGTTGCTTCTTAGTTCCGGTAATGTTGCGATTGTGAGGATTCGTTCGACTGCTCCCGTTCGTCTTCTTCATGGACTCGTTCTTATTCCTAGCTGGATTTCAGGCAAGATGACCGCTACCCTGGATCTCACTACTATCATTGCTATGCTAGTTGCTTCGTTCTATCGCTTTGTTGCGCTACCTATCACCTGTTTATTCAAGCCATCCCAAATTGCCATGAACCTCTAACCTTTGACACCCTTCCTAGCAAACCGTTGCTTGGCTATGTTACCGCTTTGCTCAGCCCTCTTATAGCGTTGCTAGTTGCAGGTGAAGTTGAAGATTGCTCCATGGTGGACAGGATTTTGTTGGGATATCACAATATCTCTTATATTATTAATGCATCTATATATTTGGTAAAGGGTGGAAGGATCGGCCTTATGCCTGGTGTTTTGTTCCACTCTTGCCGCCCTAGTTTCCGTCATACCGGTGTTATGTTCCCGGATTTTGCGTTCCTTATGCGGTCGGGTGATTTATGGGACCCCCTTGACAGTTCGCTTTGAATAAAACTCCTCCAGCAAGGCCCAACATTGGTTTTACCATTTGCCTCACCTAGCCCTTTTTCCCTTGGGTTTCCGGAGCCCAAGGGTCATCTTTATGTTAGCTCCCCCGGGCCAGTGCTTGTCTAAGTGTTGGTCCGAACCGAGCGATGTCCGGCGCCCCCTGGGCAACCAGGGTCTATGCCAACCCGTCGTCTTGCTCATCCAATGTGCCCTGAGAACGAGATATGTGCAGCTCCTATCGGGATTTGTCGGCACAGCGGGCGGTCTTGCTGGTCTTGTTTTACTATTGTCGAAATGTCTTGTAAACCAGGATTCCGAGTCTGATCGGGTCTTCCTGGGAGAAGGTCTATTCCTTCGTTGATCGTGAGAGCTTGTCATGGGCTAAGTTGGGACACCCCTGCAGGGTATAATCTTTCGAAAGCCGTGCCTGTGGTTATAGGCAGATGGGAATTTGTTAATGTCCGGTTGTAGATAACTTGACACTAGATCCGAATAAAAACGCACCAACCGCATGTGTAGTCGTGATGGTCTCTTTTCGGCGGAGTCCGGGAAGTGAACACGGTATTGGGTTATGTTTGACGTAAGTAGGAGTTCAGGATCATTGCTAGCTTCACGACCGTTCCGCTTGCTCTCTTCTCGCTCTTATTTATGTATGTTAGCCACCATATATGCTTAGTCGCTGCTGCAGCCTCACCACTTTACCCCTTCCTTTCCCTTTAAGCTTTGCTAGTCTTGATACCCATGGTAATGGGATTGCTGAGTCCTCATGGCTCACAGATTACTACAACAACAGTTGCAGGTACAGGTTTATGCGATGATCATGACGCGAGAGTGATGCTTGCTTGCGTTGAGTTCTTCTTCTGCTTCTTCGATCAAGGATAGGTTCCAGGTCGGCAGCCTGGGCTAGCAGGGTGGATGTCGTTCAAGTTTCTGTTTGTGTTTCATCCATAGTCGGATGGTGATCTTATGTATTGTGATGTTGTATTCGTGTGACATTGTATGCCTTATGTATGTATCCCCATCTATTATGTAATGTTGATGTAATGATATCCACCTTGCAAAAGCGTTTCAATATGCGGGTCTATCCTTGGTGGGACCTTCGAGTTCCTTTTGGATAGGGTCGCATATTGGGCGTGACATAGGGTGACACCGAACTAGCTCCAATTCATCAATGTAATGTAGGCATGTATTCCGAATATAGTCATACATGCTTATGGAAAAGAACTTGCATGACATCTTTTGTCCTACCCTCCCGTGGCAGCGGGGTCCTAGCGGAAACTAAGGGATATTAAGGCCTCCTTTTAATAGAGAACCGAACCAAAGCATTAACACATAGTGAATACATGAACTCCTCAAACTACGGTCATCACTGAGAAGTATCCTGAAAGTGCAACTATCCCTAGGTGGTTTTGGTAATTCATAACAACATATAGCTCATTGAGCTAATGCTATTCCAAGACTATTATTTCAGGAAAGCTCAATGAATGGCATGGCATGGATGATGAAAGTGGATCCCTTAAATTATCAAGGACAAAGGATTGGCTCAAGCTCAAAAGCTCAAGACTCTTTATTTTACATTTTAGTGATCCAAGATCACATTGAGTCTATATGAAAAGCCAATACTATCAAGGAGGGATGAGGTGTTGCTTAATGAGCCTCTTGCTTCAAGTGCTTAGTGATATGCTCCAAATACCCTCAACTACTTCCTCACATCCTTATATGACCTAAACCTAAAGTCAAAATCGGTTACACCGATTCTTTCTATCCGGTGCCACCGAGTTCAAATGTCATAGCCACTACCACAAACCCTAGGCAAATCGGTCTCACCGATAGGGATCTCGGTCTCACCAAGATGGGATTGTAATCTCTCTGTTTCCCTTCATAACGTTTCGCTCTAACCGAAGTGAGCGATCGGTCTCACCGAGATTGCAATGTAAACTCTCTGTTTCCCTTTGGTAACATTTCGGTCTCACCGAAAAGAGCAAATCGGTCCCACCGAGTTTACCTGACCAAATCTCTGGTTAGGTAATTACCAAAATCGGTCTCATCGAGTTTGTGTAATCTGTCTTACCGAGATTACGTTATGCCCTAACCCTAACCATATCGGTCCTACCGAGTTGCATGTCGGTCCCACCGAAATTCCTAACAGTCACTAGGTTTACTGAATCGGTCCGACGGAGTTTGTTGATTCGGTCCCACCAAGTTTGGTAAATTGTGTGTAACAGTTAGATTTTGTGTGGAGGCTATATATACCCGTCCACCTCCTCTTCATTCGTGGAGAGAGCCATCAGAACAAACCTACACTTCCAACTTACCAT
Organism: Triticum aestivum; assembly: GCF_018294505.1. Classification (NCBI taxonomy): domain Eukaryota; kingdom Viridiplantae; phylum Streptophyta; class Magnoliopsida; order Poales; family Poaceae; genus Triticum; species Triticum aestivum. The sequence continues at coordinate 397,374,010 of NC_057807.1, forward strand.
TTCTGAGAGAGAACCACCTACTCATGTGTTGAGACCAAGATATTCCATTCCTACCATATGAATCTTGATCTCTAGCCTTCCCCAAGTTGCTTTCCACTCAAATCTTCTTTCCACCAGATCCAAATCCTATGAGATAGAGTTGAGTGTTGGGGAGACTATCATTTGAAGCACAAGAGCAAGGAGTTCATCATGAACGCACCATTTGTTACTTCTTGGAGAGTGGTGTCTCCTAGATTTGCTAGGTGTCACTTGGGAGCCTCCGACAAGATTGTGGAGTTGAATCAAGGAGCTTGTAAGGGCAAGGAGATCGCCTACTTCATGAAGATCTACCGCTAGTGAGGCAAGTCCTTCGTGGGCGACGGCCATGGTGGGATAGACAAGGTTGCTTCTTCATGGACCCTTCATGGGTGGAGCCCTCCATGGACTCGCGCAGCCGTTACCCTTCGTGGGTTGAAGTCTCCATCAACGTGGATGTACGATAGCACCACCTATCGGAACCACACCAAAAACATCCGTGTCTCCAATTGCGTTTGAATCCTCCAAACCCTTCCCTTTACTTTCTTGCAATTTGCATGCTTTAATTTCCGTTGCCTATATACTCTTTGCATGCTTGCTTGAATTGTGTGATGATTGCTTGACTTTTCCAAAGATAGCTAAAATCTGCCAAAGTCTAAAATTAGGAAAAGGTTAAGTTTTTAATTGGTCAAGTAGTCTAATCACCCCCCCTCCAGACATACTTCAAGGTCCTACAAGTGGTATCAGAGCTTTGGTCTCCATTTGCTTTGATTTCCATAGCTTTTGGTGGTCATAGCCTTGGTGTCGGTGTCAAAACCGGCGGATCTCGGGTAGGGGGTCCCGAACTGTGCGTCTAGGCGGATGGTAACAGGAGACAAGGGACACGATGTTTTACCCAGTTTAGGGCCCTCTTGATGGAGGTAAAACCCTACGTCCTGCTTGATTGATATTGATGATGTGGGTATTACAAGAGTAGATCTACCACGAGATCAAGGAGGCTAAACCCTAGAAGCTAGCCTATGGTATGATTGTTGTTCTTCCTACGGACTAAAACCATCCGGTTTATATAGACACCGGAGAGGGCTAGGGTTACACTGAGTCGGTTACAATGGTAGGAGATTTACATATCCGTATCGCCAAGCTTGCCTTCCACGCCAAAGAAAGTCCCATCCGGACACGGGACGAAGTCTTCAATCTTGTATCTTCATAGTCTTGGAGTCCGGCCGATGATGATAGTTCGGCTATCCGGACACCCCCTAGTCCAGGACTCCCTCAGTAGCCCCTGAACCAGGCTTCAATGACGACGAGTCCGGCGCGCATATTGTCTTCGGCATTGCAAGGCGGGTTCCTCCTCCGAATAATTTATAGAAGATTGTGAACACCAGGATAGTGTCCGGCTCTGCAAAATAAATTCCACATACCACCGTAGAGAGAATAATATTTACACAAGTTCAATCTGCTGACGTATTTTGTGGCGTGACGTCACACCACCACCAAGCCTTTACTCGAATTGTTTTTATTATACCACCTCAGCGCGTTTAGCGAAGCGGTTTCCTTGGCACGTCTTGTCGAAGCAGAGATCGTGTTCCCCTTATTCCGGGATTCCCATCAATACGGACGTGGGTAACCCAACCGCGCCATTGATTGCGGCGCTTGGGAGATAAGCGAGTTTTATCAGGCCGGTGGGGACGCATGGTTTCGTCCGCCCATATAAGGGGATAAAGATCCACCCTTTTACCTACGCCTTCTTCCTCCTTTGCTTATCCATCTCCGCGAACTCGAGCTCCAGCGCCCAAGTCCGCACATCTCACCTCAACCTTCTCCAACTATGTCCGGAGCGGGAGGCAAGTGGATGGCCTCCTCCGTTACGGAGGGGCACATCAGAAGCTGCGCAGCGCGGATATCTGTCCAGCGACATCGCGCACCGGCTCCCCGACGAGGGGGAGCTCATCCCCACCCCCAGGCCCCATGAGAGGGTAGTATTCCTTTCCCATTTCCTCCGCGGACTGGGCTTCCCACTCCATCCCTTTGTCCGGGGGCTCATGTTCTACTACGGCCTGGATTTCCATGATCTGGCCCCGAATTTCATCCTCAACATCTCGGCGTTTATCGTCGTGTGTGAGGCCTTCCTCTGCATCCAGCCCCACTTCGGCTTGTGGCTCAAGACCTTCAGTGTCAAGCCGAAGGTTGTGAAGGGCAGCCAAGCGGAGTGCGGAGGCGCCATGGTGGGCAAGATGCCCAACGTTACTTGGCTCGAGGGCACCTTCGTGGAAACCATTAAGGGGTGGCAATCGGGGTGGTTCTACATCACCGAGCCGCGTGACCCTGAATGGGCAGCGGCCCCCGAATTCAGATCTGGCATCCCCATACGGCTCACCTCCTGGAAAGAGAGTGGCCGGACATGGGGTGATTCGGAGGAGCTGACCGGACTCCAAGCCTGCATCCAAAAGCTAGTGAACAAGAAGCTCAAGCTTGTCAACGTAGTCCAGGTCATGCTCATCCGCCGGATTCTCCCGTGCCAACAACGGGACTTCAATATGTGGGAGTTCGATTCGGCGCAGCACCAGACTTTGAGCAGGCTCTTCGACACTACGTACGAAGAGGCCTGGAGGGTGCTGTTTAAGGGCGCCGAGGCTCCCGCATCCGCTACCGAAGATCGCGGATTCAGCTCGCAGCGTCCGGCTAGCGAGGTAAGCGATTTTACCCTTTACGGGACACTTGTTTTCCATAGTTTGACTCTATGCGGGATCTAAACTCCCTCTCCTTTGACAGGACTGGCTGAAGAAGGCCGAGCAGACTAACTGTCCGGCCCCTTTGCCAGAAGACCCAGCGGACGCCCGCTTAACGGGGCTGCTGGTTCCGGCACCCCACGTGGTGCCGGAGAAGAAGGCCAAGAAGAAGGCCACGGGCACTCGAAAGAGTTCCCGTTTTCAGGTGTCATCGGACTTATCGTCCGATGACTCCGAGGCGGACTCCTCCCACGAAGGCGAGGAGGAGAAGAAAGAGGCCTCTCCCCAGCGGGGGGAGGGAAGAAAAGGAAGGCCTCCCCAACGAGGGAGGCCGAAGGGTCCAAGAAGGGAAGGATTCTTCCCCCAGACTACTCTGCCAACGCCGGCGACGACGACGAGGACTGGCCTTCAAGGGCCAAGCCCCTGGCGAGATCGTAAGTATCCGGACTCCCGAATAACTTCATGATTTTTCTTTTCGTCACATGGTGTCTTTCTAATGCCGCATACAACCCTGCAGTCCGCCCAAGGATGATCTTCCCGCTTCGTCGAGCGGGTCCTTGGGTGCGTCGGATATGGATTCCCTTCCGACCGCCTCCACCCCCCGTGATGCGGACGATGCCGAGGTGGGATCCCGGGAAGGGACCCGCCAGGAGGAGGAGGCCCCGGAGGTGCCGCAGGGCAACCTCCCGGACTTTGCACCGGACTCCGCACCGGAACCTGTAGTGGCTCCGGAGTCCGGCGGGCGGCCCCTTCGTAAGAAGGGCAAGACCGTGACGCCGGCGGCCTCCGTCCAACCGGAGGCGCCGGATAGCTTGCTGGAGGCGCTCAACAGCGCTTCCATCGAAGAGGAACACCGCACCGTCATGAGTGCGGTGATTCAGAAGGTTCAGCTCGCCAAGAGCGGGCTGACCGAAGCCTGCAGCAGCCTTTTAACAGGCTTTGAGGTAAGAATTTTGATATATGTAAAATAGTACCGCATAGACAGTAGCCCCTGATGCTCGGTTCGGTGTTCGGAAAGAAAAGCCGGACTGAGGATCTAAAAAGATATACGCAGGAGTCATAAAAAATATGTCAATATGGGATTGCAGGCTGTGCTGCTGACCTCTGCCGCACTGACTGCGGAGGTCAATACTTTGAAGCAAAGCCTCGAGCGGTCCGAGAACGAGCTCGGCCGTGCCAAGAAGCAGCTCGAGGACAAGGAAGGTGAGTAACACCTTATTAAAATTGTACCTTACAGAAAAGGATTTGGTTGCAAGAAGAATGACAAGGATAACGTGGGTATTGCAGGGGCCACGAACGAGGTGGCGACCCTGAAGGAGGCGGTGTCCGCGGCCGAACGTAATGCGGCCGCGGAGCGCACCGAGCGAGAGAAGCAGGAGGCGCGGGTGGCGGAGGTACAGCAAGAGCTCCAGGCTCTCGTGGAAAAACATGAGAGTTTGGAGCGCGACTCGAAGACTCGAGAGTCCGAGCTTGCATCGGCTCTTGAGAGTGCCAAAGCCGCTAAGGCCGAAGCCTACAAGGCCCTCCAGGAAATCGAGGCGTTGAAGAAAATAGCGGCGGGTAAGGCATTTTTCATGCAAAGCAAGCATGTGAGTGTGAATTACCTATCACTTACCCGAATTCGGAGCTCTCCAGGAGCGTTCGCAGATCTGCCCCGCAGCGTGTCCGATGCTGCCGCTTTCTACAGGGCCGAGGAGGGGAGCTCGACGGAGAAGGTCTTCTGGTCTCAGTATGCTGAGGCCGGACATCCGGTGCCCCTTAGCGACCAGCTGAAGCAGCTGGTCGAGCTCCACAAGGTGGCCGAACAGGCCATGAAGGGCCTCATAGTTCGGCTGTGGCCCAAGGAGGCCATGCCTGGGAGCTACTTCGGCCTGGTGCGGCGGCTGGTGGATGCGTGTCCATGGGTTGAAGTCATCAAGCACTCCGCCTGTATTGAAGGTGCCCGTCGGGCCCTTGCCCGCGCAAAGGTGCAATGGGGCAAGATGGATGCTGAGAAGCTTGTGACGGACGCGCCACCGCCGGGCAAGGAGTATCGCACGCCCGAGATGTATTATAAGAGTGTCCTGAAGGGTGCCCGCATTATTGCGGGTGAGTGCTCCAAAGATGTAATATTTGAGTAGACTCGCATTTTGTTATCCTGTGCGCTGAAAACTTTGTTCATATGCGCTAAGCAACGCTTGTTAATTTAAAATATTACCTTCTGTGCGGCCGTTTATCAAATCTGAGAGATGGCAAGTCGTCGGCTTCAGCCCCCATGCCACGAGTGCTGGGGTGTTCGGGATAAATTTGAGCACTCTTGTTCCCATTTTTGGGTCCATCTAGGGAGGCGCTCAACACAACGAACGAGGCAACCGGACTTATAATGCTTGAACACTCTCACTTAGCCATAGAATTCTATAATTTTAAATTTCGGCGAAGCCCCTAGTGTTCGGAAGGCCGAATTTGGGGCGCTATCCACGCCTGGGCCGGACAAAGCCGGTTCCTCGCTCTAAGCGGCATAAGTCTTTAGGGACTCGAAAAAAACCTCTCGAACAGCGACCGGCTCTCGCCTCATCATGACGGTCAGTTTTAGCTTTCTCCACTGAGGCGCTCGCCCAGCTCAACTGGGGCGCAATCGCAGTGGTTCTCCCAGTGCTACCTTAGCCGATACAACGGAACGTAAGGTACCAAAACATGGGAGCCGGGCAAACCCAACTATTGACCCAAGACATGATTCGGAGCCGATGCATATAATGCTATAAGTTCGGGGTGCCGCACTTGTGAAAGTGTTCGGACTTATCACACCATGATGCGGGAAACATAAGCCCCTGGTGTATTTAGCCGTACCAAAGTGTACGGATGCAACATGTCATAAATGAACATATGTATAAGAAAGAAATGCAATTATAAGCAAAAAGGTGCTGCATTGTTTATTCAAGAAATACTGCCGTGAATGCAGAACGATACAAATAGTGCGGTAAGCAAGGGATGGGACTATTAAACATGTCCCCCTCCAGGGGTAGGCTGCGGAATGGTGTATAAAACAGATTTAATGCTCGTAATGGAGACCACCTGGATATTCGTCGTAGCCTTTCTCCTTCCCTGGCTGTTGCATCGTGAGTTCGGCAGGTCTACTGCCGGACAGGGCCTCTGATGAACGGAGTCCTGTGGGTAAAAAAAAGAAAAAGAGAAAAAAAGAACGACACACTTGAGAGCCCCTGGTGTGGTTAAGCCGCATTCTGGGCCTATCGTGGTCGTGCCCCTCCCCCTATGCCCATGGTATCTCCAGAGCGTAATGATGTACGCGAAGGACCAGTCTTGCAATTTTGCAGGGGCTGGGGTTGGGGCCGCATTGCTACGCGTGCTCGGAACGTGCCAGGTGGTCTTGTTGTAGGTTACTCCGGGCGCGTTTAGCCGTGTCCGGTCGCTTAACGGCCGGACTCGAGAATTGCCTTAAGAGGCTGCACTGTACTTCTGCCGCGAGAGCCGCTGTATGTTCCTCCGTTCGGAGAGAGCGTTCAGTGTTTCCGTTGACCGTGATGACTCCTCGAGGGCCTGGCATCTTGAGCTTGAGGTATGCGTAGTGCGGCACCGCGTTGAACTTTGCAAACGCGGTACGTCCGAGCAGAGCATGATAGCCGCTGCGGAACGGAACTATGTCGAAGATTAACTCCTCGCTTCGGAAGTTATCCGGGGATCCGAAGACCACTTCCAGTGTAACTGAGCCTGTACAATTGGCCTCTACACCTGGTATGACGCCTTTAAAGGTCGTCTTTGTGGGTTTAATCCTTGAGGGGTCTATGCCCATTTTGCGCACTGTATCCTGATAAAGCAGGTTCAGGCTGCTGCCGCCGTCCATCAGGACTCTGGTGAGGTGAAATCCATCGACGATTGGGTCTAAAACCAATGCGGCGAATCCGCCGTGGCGGATGCTGGTGGGGTGGTCCCTTCGATCAAAAGTGATCGGGCAGGAGGACCATGGGTTGAACTTCGGGGCGACTGGCTCCATCGCGTATACATCCCTGAGTGCACGCTTCCGCTCCCTTTTGGGTATGTGGGTTGCGTATATCATGTTCACCGTCCGCACTTGTGGGGGGAAACCCTTCTGTCCTCTATTGTTCGGCGGTCGGGTCTCTTCCTCGTCATCGCTATGCAGCCCCTTGTCGTTGTTTTCGGCAATTAGCTTGCCTGCCTGCTTGAATACCCAACAGTCCCTGTTGGTGTGGTTAGCTGGCTTTTCGGGGGTGCCGTGTATCTGGCACGAGCGATCGAGTATTCGGTCCAAATTGGACGGACCCGGAGTAGTTCTTTTGAATGGCTTTTTCCGCTGACCGGGTTTGGAGCCTCTGAATCCGGCATTGACTGCCGTATCCTCATTATTGTCGCCGTTAATGCGGCGTTTGTTCTTGTTGCGACGCGACCTGCCATTGCGGTCCTTGATATCCGGACTGCCAGAATTTTTGCTGAGGTTGTTGCTGCGGGCTAGCCAGCTGTCCTCTCCCGCGCAGAAGCGGGTCATGAGTGATGTGAGGGCTGCCATGGATTTCGGCTTTTCCTGTCCCAGGTGCCGGGCAAGCCACTCGTCGCGGATGTTATGTTTGAAGGCCGCGAGGGCCTCCGCATCCGGACAGTCGACGATTTGATTTTTCTTAGTTAAGAACCGTGTCCAGAATTGTCTGGCCGATTCGTCTGGCTGCTGAATTATATGGCTTAGGTCGTCAGCGTCTGGTGGTCGCACATACGTGCCCTGGAAGTTATCAAGGAATGCGGCTTCCAGGTCCTCCCAACACCCAATTGATTCTGCTGGCAAGCTGTTAAGCCAATGCCGAGCTGGTCCTTTAAGCTTGAGTGGGAGGTATTTGATGGCGTGAAGATCATCACCGCGGGCCATGTGGATATGAAGGAGATAGTCTTCGATCCAAACCGCGGGGTCTGTTGTGCCATCATAAGATTCAATATTCACGGGTTTAAACCCTTCGGGGATTTGATGATCCATTACTTCATCTGTGAAGCATAGTGGGTGTGCGGCGCCTCTGTATTGGGCTATATCACGACGAAGCTCAAAAGAGCTTTGTCTACTGTGTTCGGCCCGGCCGGACTTGCTGTGTCCGGCGCGACGGTTGTCATCACGTATCATGGGGCGCCCACGCGATCCGTAGATCGATCTTGATTGTCTTGCCTTATCCTCCAATATATCTCGCAAGTCCAGAGCGTTCCCCTGTGGCCTTGTGCTTTTCGAGCGATGCCGGGGTACGGTTCTAGTGGAGGGCCTAGAGGCCTCTCTGTCGCGGCCACGGGGTGGTCGGTCAACCGTATTGTGCGCTGGTGATGCAGGTTTATATGCCTCCTCCTCTAATCGGGGGAGCAGCTTGCGTTTGGGGTAGCTTTTGGAGGGGCGTTCGAGCTCATGCTCTTCGGCCGCAAGGACTTCAGTCCATCTGTCGGCTAGAAGATCTTGATCAGCTCTAAGCTGTTGCTGCTTTTTCTTGAGGCTGTTTGCCGTGGCCATAAGCCTGCGTTTAAAACGCTCTTGTTCGACGGGATCCTCAGGCACGACAAATTCGTCGTCGTCGAGGCTTGCCTCGTCTCCGGAGGGAGGCATGTAATTATCATCCTCTACCTCTTCGTCTACCGCTCTCTCATGAGGGCTGGCTTCTCCGTCCTCCTGTGCTGAATCTTGCTGGAGGGGGTTGTCTTCGGCACTGTCTGGGGTATTATTATCTCCGGTGCCGGAATCTCCATTCTTGCTGTGGCGGGATTTAGAGCGGCGCCGCTGACGCCGGCGCTTGGGCTGTTTCTTGGAGGGGTCATCCTCCGCTGTTCCTTCGCCATTCCCATCCTTTGGGATATCCACCATGTATATGTCATATGATGAGGTGGCTTTCCAGTGCCCTGTAGGCACTGGTTCTTGGTCGTCTCCGGCATCGTCGTCCATACCATCGATGTCTTCGGAGTCGAAGTCTAGCATGTCGGTTAGAATTTCTTCATTGTCCGCATCCCAACCGTCCTGACCACAGTCCGGCCAGGGCTCTCCTGATAACGAGAGATACTTTAGCGAACTCAAGATGTCGCTGAAAGGTGCGTGTTGAAAGATGTCCGCAGCGGTGAACTCCATGATCGGCGCCCAATCGGATTCGATTGGAGGGGTCACGGGAGGTTCGGAGTCTGGCGAGGAGTCCGACACCTCGGAGTCACGAGCTTCACAAGGGACAAGGCCAGTATTCGGCTCCATCGCCGTAGAGGTTGCAGCCCCCGAGGCGGTGTCTAGCCACCCGTCCTCGATCTGCGCAGCCGGCTCCGAATCGAGGGTCGGAGCAGGCTCGTGTGCGGCCTCCAGGGCACTGTCCGGCTGCAGAGCTAAATCATGCCCATCGTGATAGTGCGGCGTGCTCGGCTGTGGCTCGAATCCATCGAAGATCAAGTCTCCGCGGATGTCAGCGTGAAGTTCAAACTTCCAAATCTGACCTGACGGCCAGGGGCGTAGCTTTCGATCTGCTCCAGATGGCCAAGCGAATTGGCCCGCAATGCAAAGCCGCCGAATACGAAGATCTGTCCGGGGAGAAAAGTCTCACCCTAGACTGCGTCGTTGTTGATGATCGAAGAAGCCATCGAGCCTATCGGTGACGACACAGAGGAACTCTCAATGAAAGCACCAATGTCGTTGTCAAAACCGGCGGATCTCGGGTAGGGGGTCCCGAACTGTGTGTCTAGGCGGATGGTAACAGGAGACAAGGGACACGATGTTTTACCCAGGTTCGGGCCCTCTTGATGGAGGTAAAACCCTACGTCCTGCTTGATTGATATTGATGATGTGGGTATTACAAGAGTAGATCTACCACGAGATCAAGGAGGCTAAACCCTAGAAGCTAGCCTATGGTATGATTGTTGTTCGTCCTACGGACTAAAACCATCCGGCTTATATAGATACCGGAGAGGGCTAGGGTTACACAGAGTCGGTTACAATGGTAGGAGATCTACATATCCGTATCGCCAAGCTTGCCTTCCACGCCAAGGAAAGTCCCATCTGGACACGGGACGAAATCTTCAATCTTGTATCTTCATAGTCTTGGAGTCCGGCCGATGATGATAGTTCGGCTATCCGGACACCCCCTAGTCCAGGACTCCCTCACTTGGTTTCACAACCTAGGAGAGTATGGAGTCTAGGGAGGGAAATTATCACCGTAGAGGTCCTTACTTTGATGGTACAAATTTTGCTAGTTGGAAGCATAAGATGAAAATGCATATTCTCGGACATAACCCCGCCGTTTGGGCTATTGTTTGTATTGGCTTGCAAGGTGAATTCTTTGATGGGAGAGATCCGAACCATGAAGCTAATCCGGATGAATTGAAGATGATGCAATACACCACTCAAGCTTGTGATATCCTCTTCAATGGCTTATGCCCCGAAGAATTCAACAAAATCAGCCGTCTTGAGAATGCAAAGGAAATTTGGGATACTTTGATTGATATGCATGAAGGTACCGACTCCGTCAAGGAATCCAAGTTGGATGTGCTCCAAATTCAGCTTGACAAGTTCAAAATGAAGGATGGTGAAGGTGTCGCTGAAATGTACTCTAGGCTTGCTCTTATCACAAATGAGATTGCCGGCTTAGGGAGTGAAGAAATGACCGACAGATTCATCATCAAGAAGATCCTAAGAGCATTGGATGGAAAGTATGATACCATGTGCACATTGATCCAAATGATGCCAAACTACAAAGATCTCAAACCAACGGAAGTCATTGGAAGAATTGTTGCTCATGAGATGTCACTCAAGGATAAGGAGGAACTTCACAACAAGTCAAGTGGTGCTTACAAAGCGTCATGTGAAGCCCCCACATCATCAAGTGAGAAACAAACCTTCAATGAAGAATTGAGCTTAATGGTGAAGAACTTCAACAAATACTACAAGAGTAGAAGCAAAGAAAGAAGCTCTAAGTCAAGGTCCTACAATGACAAAAGATATTCTAGTCAAGAGCAAAACTTCTACAATTGTGGGAGACCCGGACACTATTCCAATGAGTGTACATCACCCTACAAAAGAAGAGAAGATTCTCCAAAAAGAAGAAGCAAAAGAGAAGAATCACCACCAAGAGAGAGGAGAAGTAGGGATGATCGTTATGAACGAAGACCCTCACGGACAAGCAAGGATTCGGAAAGGAAGGACAAGTCATCAAAGAGCTACTCAAAACGGAGACATCAAGCTGATGTTGGTGAATGGGTATCCGGCTCCGACTCCGACCATCACTCCGAGAGAAGCTATCACTCCGACTCCAAATATACTCAAGATGAAGGTGTTGCCGGTCTAGCACTTGTGTCAACCAACTCCTACGACATATTTGACTCACCAAATGAACGAATTGGAATATGCTTCATGGCCAAAGGTCCAAAGGTAACACATCCCGAGTATGTTGATTTCAATAGTGATGAAGATGACTTGCTAGGTGATGATGATTTACTTATTGACAACTCTATTGATGAATACTATGATGAAACGTCAATTAATCATGCTAATCAAGATAAAACAAATGACAATGATAAGGAGAAAATTGAGCTACTAACTAAAGAACAAAACACTCTTAAGTTAGCTCATGAAACTATCTTCGAAGATCATCGAGAACTTTTAAGGGCTCATGAGAAGTTACGCTTTGAAAAGCTCAATCTTGAGAAGGAGCATGAGTTCTTAAAGCAATCAATGATGATCTATGTAAGAAAAGTTCTTCTTACATTGCCAAGCGTTTACTCTTATCTACTTACATGCCTCAAGTCAAATCTAGTAACAAGTACAAGAAAGATCCTTCCTCTAGTAGTAACAATAATAATAATGCCAAATCAAATATTGTTGCTTCTAGTAGTTCTCTTGATTCCACTAATGATTCTCTTAGCCAAGTTACACTTGAGCAAGAAAATAGCTTATTGAACGGAATTATAGAGAAAGGTGTATACAAGAGCCTTGCCGGGAGTAAGCAATTCAAGGAAATTGTGCGCAAGCAAGGAAGGCACCGGAAGAATCAACGTGTTGGTTTTGAACGAAAGTTCAATGCCAATGGACTTGAGCGGGAAGAAGATCAATACCCCAAGACGAAGTTTGTTCCTCAACAAGCGAAGTACGATCCTACTTCCTTCAAGGGAACACAAGCACAAGATGATCTTCCACCACAAGACCACAAGAACAAATTCAAGGACAAGCTTCAAGAGGAGATTGATGCATTTGAAGAAGCACCTAAGGCCTTGGTCAAGTGGGTTCCCAAGACTACGTCAAGTTCTACTTCATCAAGTATGACTACAACTCCAAGGATTCCCATCAGGATGATGTGGATCCCGAAGAAGAAGAACTAGAGAGTTCTTGAGGGTGACTCCGCCAACATTCTTCACTCATATCATTATGGCAAGGACAAGTGCAATCAACTTCCACATCTTGCACTAGTTCAAGGAGTCACAAACCCTCATGTTGGTAAGGCAAGGGACAAGGTAACCTAATGATTTCATGAACATCATCTTGTGTGTGCATCACTCTATGTCTATGGATATTCTTGTTTGTTCCTTGTGGGACTAACCCATGTAGGTATATTGAAAGTGCAACTCACTCCAAAGGATTGCTCCAAATGATCTACATCAACATTGAGCATCCACATCTTTAACACCTACATGAAGTCATCATTGACAAAACCCAAGGTTAGTTCATCCCTCTAAAAGGGGATCTCACATCTAGGGGGAGCTTAACTCTAAGAATTGAGTCAAAGCAACTCTAATGGTGTGAACACATCAATGCATTATGTAAAAGTGGTAACCCCACTTGAGCTTAAACGATGAGTATGACCTATGATCAAATGTTCTCATTTGACTCCTAAGTCAATATACTCATATATAGATGACCTAGGCATCGCCAATTGTTTGATAGATGCTAGAATTGGTTGTGCATGCTTTGCCACATATTTCATTTGCCATTTTATTGTGTGAGCATGTTGGTTGCATATTTCTCTCATTCGAGGACATCCACTTGTTGCTTTGATTGTTTGTTTCTTTTTTCTTTTTTGGCAAGTGGATGGACAAGAATGCCTAAGAACCTTCTCTAGCTATCTATGCTTTTCTCGTCTCAAACTCTATTCATGCTACATCACAAAATTTGATCAAGTCAGATTTGAACCACTCTGTGTGAGGAGCACTCGGAGTCCCCGATTTGTCATAGACTTAAACTTCCAAAACTTCTTTGTGATTCTCGGTCTGACCGATTCATCCATTTCGGTCCTACCGAGATCACTAAGTCGATCTAGGTTTTCAATCTCGGTGCAACTGATTTGAACTTTTCGGTCACACCGAGTTGCTGTAACTGTATACAGTTATGCATCTCGGTGCCACCGAGTTGTTCCACTCGGTCACACCGAGAGGGTCGGGCTATTTATACTCACGGGCAAAATTTTGGAAAACTTTCTCCGAAACTCCTCGCCCGCGCACAGCTCGCTCTGCGTACTAGGTCTACGGATCGTCTCCTCGTCGCCAGGCGCCTCCTGTCGCTGGTCTCGCCGCCGTCAACGGAATTCACCCCCGCTGTTGCCGCCGTAGCGAGTTCATCGCCATGCTAGGGTATGGACTCGATCACAGTGCTATCCTCGTCTGATTCCTAGCACATTGTGTTCATTATGCATCTTGCCACGATTGAAACACTCCTATCCAGTCAATACAATCCTTAGAATAGATGTGATTTGAAAATTTAGGGTTAGGTTTCCACCGAAACCATCTCGGACCCACCGAGTTGAAAAACTCGGTCCCACTGATTTGGCTAATGCCATTGCACTAGTAACTCTCGGTCTGACCGAGAATTGCTAATCGGTGTGACCGATTTTATAACTTTGTGAAACCCTAGCAGTCTTGGTGCCACCGAACTGTGACTCGGTCCTACCGAGCCAGTTTAGTTCCAAACTCTTCGGTATGCCAAGTGAAATCGGTTATCCGAACTCTGTGGAAAACTAAAACTGAATTTTAATCATTCTTTGCAAAAATCCTGACTTTTGTGTGCTCATCATTCTATCTCTCTATTACTTTCATAGGACAGAGTGTGATTTTAGCATGTACAAATCTCCAAGTCAGAAAGCATATTCATAGTAGGCATATCTCACAGCTCATAGCACTGGTAGAAAAAGAGGCTTCCGTCCAGCCCCATTAGTCGCGAAACTGTAGGAACCGCGACTAATGAAGTCTTTAGTCGCGGTTCGGCAGACGAACCGCGACCAAAGGCCTGGGCCCAGGGCGCTCGGTGGCCAGCTGGTGCACGTGAGGGGCTTTAGTCGCGGTTGGCCAGGCCAACCGCGACTAAAGGTGCCCAAAGGCCTTTAGTCGCGGTTGGCCAGGCCAACCGCGACTAAAGCTCCTCCCCTATATATACCAGTTCAGCACGCTCACTTAGCCATTTGGTGCCACTTCTCTTCACAAGCTTCACAAGGGGGTGTAGGTTTGCTTTTGGTTCCTCTTATGCACACAAGGTGTTTGATGAAATGCCCCAAGAGGGTGAAACAAACATGATATGAAGTGTTGGAGCCACACTTGAGGTTCCTCATTTATTTTTTCCTCCTCGATCGCGGTTAGCAACTTGAACCTTTCATGCATGTGTGTCATTGATAAAATATGCATGTGTGTTGTTCATTGTTTAATTTCTATTGTTTATAGCTAGTTAGTTTAACAAATGCATGATGGTTAATTATATATTTTATATTATAATAATGCAGATGAATCGGCAATGGATGTACGGTAACCGACTCTCCCGCGAGTTCACTACGGGTTTGAAAGATTTCCTCGTAGTGGCTAATGCGAACAAGCAGAAGGGTTTTGTTATCTGTCCATGTGTTGACTGTAAGAATCAGAAGGGTTACTCTTCCTCAAGAGAAGTTCACCTGCACCTGCTTCGGCACGGTTTCATGCCAAGCTATAATTGTTGGACCAAGCATGGAGAAAGAGGGGTTATAATGGAAGAAGATGAAGAAGGGGATGATTTCATCGATGAAAGCTATCTTGCTCATTTCGGTGATACTTTCATGGAGGATGCTGAAGGTGAAGGGGAAGGTGAAGGGGAAGGTGAAGGTGAAGAAGAGGCACGTGATGAGACCGTTGATGATCTTGGTCGGACCATTGCTGATGCACGGAGACGCTGCGAAACTGAAAAGGAGAGGGAGAATTTGGATCGCATGTTAGAGGATCACAGAAAGTCGTTGTACCCCGGATGCGATGATGGTCTGAAAAAGCTGGGCTGCACACTGGATTTGCTGAAATGGAAGGCACAGGCAGGTGTAGCTGACTCGGCATTTGAAAACTTGCTGAAAATGTTGAAGAATATGTTTCCAAAGAATAACGAGTTGCCCGCCAGTACGTACGAAGCAAAGAAGGTTGTCTGCCCTCTAGGTTTAGAGGTTCTGAAGATACATGCATGCATCAACGACTGCATCCTCTACCGCGGTGAATACGAGAATTTGAATGAATGCCCGGTATGCACTGCATTGCGTTATAAGATCAGAGGCGATGACCCTGGTGACGATGTTGAGGGCGAGAAACCCAGGAAGAGGGTTCCCGCCAAGGTGATGTGGTATGCTCCTATAATACCACGGTTGAAACGTCTGTTCAGGAACAAAGAGCATGCCAAGTTGTTGCGATGGCACAAAGAGGACCGTAAGTCGGACGGGGAGTTGAGACACACCGCAGATGGAACGCAATGGAGAAAGATCGACAGAGAGTTCAAAGATTTTGCAGCTGACGCAAGGAACATAAGATTTGGTCTAAGTACAGATGGCATGAATCCTTTTGGCGAGCAGAGCTCCAGCCATAGCACCTGGCCCGTGACTCTATGCATCTACAACCTTCCTCCTTGGTTGTGCATGAAGCGGAAGTTCATTATGATGCCAGTGCTCATCCAAGGTCCGAAGCAACCCGGCAACGACATCGATGTGTACCTAAGGCCATTAGTTGATGAACTTTTACAGCTGTGGGGCAGACCTGGTGTCCGTGTGTGGGATGAGCACAAAAAAGAGGAATTTAACCTACGAGCGTTGCTTTTCGTAACCATCAACGATTGGCCTGCTCTTAGTAACCTTTCGGGACTGTCAAATAAGGGATACAATGCATGCACGCACTGCTTACATGAGACTGAAAGTGTACATTTGCCAAATTGTAAGAAGAACGTGTACCTTGGGCATCGTCGATTTCTTCCGAAAATTCATCCAGTAAGAAAGAAAGGCAAGCATTACAACGGCAAGGCAGATCACCGGCCGAAGCCTGCGGAACGCACTGGTGCTGAGGTATTTGATATGGTCAAGGATTTGAAAGTCATCTTTGGAAAGGGTCCTGGCGGACAATCAGTTCCGAAGGGAGCTGACGGGCACGCAGCCATGTGGAAGAAGAAATCTATATTCTGGGAGCTAGAATATTGGAAAGTCCTAGAAGTCCGCTCTGCAATCGACGTGATGCACGTTACGAAGAATATTTGCGTGAACCTCCTAAGCTTCTTGGGCGTGTATGGGAAGACAAATGATACAAAGGAAGCACGGCAGGACCAGCAACGTTTGAAAGACCCTGATGACCGGCATCCGGAATGGTTTCAAGGTCGTGCCAGCTACGCTCTGACCAAAGAAGAGAAGGTCATCTTTTTTGAATGCCTGAGCAGTATGAAGGTCCCGTCTGGATTCTCGTCCAATATAAAGGGAATAATAAACATGGCGGAGAAAAAGTTCCAAAACCTGAAGTCTCACGACTGCCACGTGATTATGACGCAATTGCTTCCGATTGCTTTGAGGGGGCTCCTGCCGGAAAATGTTCGAGTAGCCATTGTGAAGCTATGTGCATTCCTCAATGCAATCTCTCAGAAGGTAATCAATCCAGAAGATCTACCACGGTTACAGAACGATGTGATCCAATGTCTTGTCAGTTTCGAGTTGGTGTTCCCGCCATCCTTCTTCAATATTATGACGCACCTCTTGGTTCACCTAGTCGAAGAGATTTTCATTCTCGGTCCTGTATTTCTACACAATATGTTCCCCTTCGAGAGGTTCATGGGAGTATTAAAGAAATATGTTCGTAACCGTGCTAGGCCAGAAGGAAGCATCGCCAAGGGCTATGGAAATGAGGAGGTAATTGAGTTTTGTGTTGACTTTGTTCCTGACCTTAAGCCGATTGGTCTTCCTCGATCGCGGCACGAGGGGAGACTAAGTGGAAAAGGCACGATCGGAAGGAAATCAACGATATGTATGGACGGCCATTCTCTGACTGAAGCACACCACACTGTACTGACCAATTCCAGCTTGGTGGCTCCGTACTTTGAGAAACACAAGAATATTTTACGCTCGGACAACCCGGGGAAGCCTGAATCCTGGATTAGGAAGGCCCACATGGAGACTTTCGGCAGTTGGTTGAGAAAACATTTAATGAATGACAATGATGTTGTAGATCAGCTGTACATGTTGGCCAAGACACCATCTTCGACTATAACGACTTTCCAAGGGTACGAGATAAATGGGAATACATTTTACACGATCGCCCAAGATAAAAAGAGCACCAACCAAAACAGTGGTGTCCGCTTTGATGCAGCAACCGAGAATGGGCAAAAGGTCACATATTATGGTTACATAGAGGAGATATGGGAACTTGACTATGGACCCTCCTTTAAGGTCCCTTTGTTCCGGTGCAAATGGTTCAAGCTAACAGGAGGTGGGGTAAAGGTGGACCAGCAATACGGAATGACAATGGTGGATTTCAACAATCTTGGTTACCTTGACGAACCATTCGTCCTAGCGAAAGATGTCGCTCAGGTTTTCTATGTGAAGGACATGAGTAGCAAACCGAGGAAACGGAAAGATAAGAAAACGATCAGTACATCATGCGATGATCCAAAGCGCCACATTGTTCTTTCAGGGAAAAGAAACATCGTGGGAGTGGAGGACAAGACAGACATGTCAGAAGATTATAATATGTTTGCTGAAATTCCGCCCTTCAAAGTGAACACCGACCCAAGCATTAAGTTAAATGATGAGGATGCTCCATGGATACGGCACAATCGTAAGCAAGCAGGGACACAAGGGAAGAAATGATGTGTAATAATTTATTGTACCAAACTTTGTTGAATGGATCATGTGAATTATATTACCCGTGATGTGTTTGGTGTCCATTTTCGAATGATTCGAGATACCACTGATGATACATGAAATTTGGAGTGATTTAGTCATACTCCTGCCTAGGCGTATAATATGCATACTCGTAGTCTTCATAGCCGCCGCCGTTGTACTGGTAGTCGTCGCCTTCTAAGTTGCCGCCGTCGTCGTCGCTGCTGTCGTCGCTGCTGTCGTCGCTGTCGTACTCCTGCCTAGGCGTATAAAATTTTGAATTGAATTAGTTTTATTTTTCTGAATTTTTTGATATATTATTTGTATTTTTAACATTTTGAATTGAATTAGTTTTATTTTTCTTAATTTTTTGATATATTATTTGTATTTTTAGAATTTTGAATTGAATTAGTTTTATTTTTCTGAATTTTTTGATATAATATTTGTGTTTTTAACATATTGAATTGAATTAGTTTTATTTTTCTGAATTTTTTGATATATTATTTGTATTTTTAACATTTTGAATTGAATTAGTTTTATTTTTCTTAATTTTTTGATATATTATTTGTATTTTTAGAATTTTGAATTGAATTAGTTTTATTTTTCTGAATTTTTTGATATAATATTTGTGTTTTTAACATATTGAATTGAATTAGTTTTATTTTTCTGAATTTTTTGATATATTATTTGTATTTTTAAGATTTTGAAAAAGAAAAAGTATTTTGAAAAATACCTTTAGTCGCGGTTGGCCTGGCCAACCGCGACTAAAGGTCGTTGCGCGCGGGAACGCAAAAACCCGCCAAAAAACCCTTTAGTCGCGGTTGGTCTGGCCAACCACGACTAAAGGTTACCCTTTAGTCGCGGGTCGCCTCCCCAACCGCGACTAAAGGTTACCCTTTAGTCGCGGGTCGCCTCCCCAACCGCGACTAAAGGGGGGGCTATAAATACAAGGGCCCGAACCCTTTCTCGTCTTCTCCGATTCAACACCGCGCCGAAGGCCTGCCGCCGTCGCCCTCGCCCTCGACGCCGCCCGCCGTCGCCCTCTGCCCTCGACGCCGCCGCCGTCGCCCGCCGTATGTTTGCACACCGCGCCCCGCCCCGGCCCACGCGCGCCGCCCCCTCTCGCCCACACATACGGCGCCGCCGGCCGTCACCGGCCTCCCTCGCCCACCGCGCGCGCGCCGCCTCGCTCGCCCGCCCTCAACGCCGCCGGCCGGCCTCGGTACTGCCGCGCGCGCACGGGCCACCGGTCTCAGACAGAGAGCGAGATCGTGGAGAGAGAGAGGGGCGCCGCGGGCCACCGGAATTTTTTCTTTTTTTTCTTTTTTTGTTCTTTTTAATTTTAACTAGTTAATTAGTTTAACAAAAACGGTAAAATAACTTAAAACTTGATAATTAACAAAAAAAACCGTAAAATTTGATAATTAACAAAAAAACGTATATAAAACTTGATAATTAACAACAAAAAAAGTAAAACTTGATAATCAATATATACAACGACCCCGCGCGTCAATGTACAACGATCCCGCTTTAAAAAAATGTACACGACCCGCGCATATACGGAGAGGGGGCGGCGAGGGGGCGGCGATGCGCGCGGTGTTTTTTTGGGATCGAGAGGGGGGCGAGGGTTATACATGTGTGTTGTCCTCGCCTCCCTCTCCGTGACGCCGTCGTCTGCCGCCCCGTCTCGCGCTCTACCGCGACACCCTCTCCCACCCCTTCCTCGCCCCCTCCTTTTGCCACCGCCCTTTCGCCACCGCCACCGCCACCCCCCCTTCTTCACTTAATTAATTTGTTTTTACTACATGTTTTCAGGACTGACATAATGGCGGACGATAGAGCTGACCCGATTATGGACAACTATGATCCGGACGGTGAAGCACATATGTTCGGCATCATAAACGGCGATATTCTATATGTGCCGACCGGACAAGAAGAAGATGATATCTCTTCTTATCTGAACCTTGACGGTGAAGATGAAGGGCGCCGTCAGCAAGATGATGCCGAACAAACGTCGATAAACGACGATCTTCAAATGGAAGTAGCAACCACCTCCGGCGCCGAGGTATATATATACATTGAGCCTCTGGTGATACAAACTAACTGATTTGAATAAATATGTGTGTACTAACGCGCGCGACTCTCTTTCTTATTTTAGCCCTCGGCCGGATCGTCGAAACAATCGAGTACGTCGTCAAAGCGTGGCGCAACCAAGACGATGAAACAAGGAGAAACATGCACCATCGAGGTTGTCGACAGTGCAACCGGCAGGCCGCTGGAGCCCCGCAAGAACGCCACCAAGTTTGTCAACCAATGCGGAGCCGTTGTTAGAGACAACGTCTCGATCACCGTCCAGGAGTGGAATAAGCCAAAGAAGGCACGAATTGCTGGTTTCACTTTTGTCGATAAGAGAACAAAAAAAGATTGCTTCAAGAAGCTTATGGAACATTTCGTTCTACCTCCGGAATACAACAAATTCGATGAGGAGGGTAACAAGATTGAGGAAAACAAGGAGAGGAGGAGGCTAGTCAAACAGTTCGCTCTTCATAAGATGGCCGACGCATTCCGGAAATTCAAGCAAAATCTAGCCCATGACTTTGTCAAGCAGAACAAGACTCCGGATTTCAAAGGACAATATGAGAAACTGAAACATGATTGGCCAGAATTTGTGAAGCAAAAGAAATCGGAGCAGTTCATTCAAATATCGAAAAAAATAAGGAAAATGCGGCTAAGAAGGAGTACAATCATATTATGGGGCCAGGAGGGTATCGCCTTTGGGAGCCTAGGTGGGAGAAGATGGAGAACGAGCTGAGGGCGCGAGGAATCCGTCCAGGTACGGAGGGATGGGACCCAAGGGCCAAAAGCTGGTGGTACGGGCATGGGGGAACGCTGAACCCGGAGACAGGGGAGTGTGTTTACCGGGGCAAAATAATTAAACCCACCCAAGCCCTTATTGACGCAATGAGGGATGCTCAAGAGGGGAAGATCAAGTTCAACAGAGAGAACGACGCGCTGACAAAAGCCCTCGGGAATCCTGAACACGGAGGACGTGTACGAGGCATGGGGCACATTCCGTGGAAAATAGGGTTCCCCCAGAACGATGACCCGTACGGTTACAGAAGCCGGAAGAGAAAGATGGATCGGGAAGCAGATGTTGTGGCGCGGTTGGCATCGGAAATGGATGTGATGAAGAAAACCGTGAGTGTACTAGTAGCCGAAAGAGATGCAGCTCGGGCGCAGCATGAAGATCATCCAGCGGATCTCAGAAGCCAGCAGCGGAGAAGCAGTGTGGCTTCCACGGAGGCCCCACCGGCTGGTGCAGATGCACCGACGATCGAAATTACTGCACCGGAGCCTCTGGTGGTCGAAATTACTGCACCGGAGCCTCTGGTGGTCGAAATTACTGCACCGGAGCCTCCTCGCTACCCCGTGGACGATATAAAGGAGATGAAAGAATGTCATCTGTATTATCCTATCGGGAACATGTCCATGAAGGTAGCCATCGGCAGTGCTTTACCATGTTTACCTGGAGCACTCCACCACAACAACCCCATTCAAGATGGCTATGCTCGTGTCACGGTGGAGGACATAGTCCAAGGGTTTGAGGACCTGGAGATTGACATTGCTACACCTGAAGGGGAGAAAAGACTTGGAGATGTCAAGCGCCATTTCATTCTATGGCAAAAGAAGTTTATCAAGTTTCCAGGCGAGGCGCCAAGGACAACAAGTCCACCCCCCTACGGTGGTGGCGGTTCACCTACACCTCCGTCACGTCAGCCGACGCCCCCCAGTCCACAACGTCCGGCGGGTGATCAGACGCCGCCCCCCAGTCCTCGTCCGGCGGGTGATCAGACGCCGCCCCCCAATCCACCTCCGGCAAAGAAGCAGAAGCAGTCCTGGATTATTAACCCGGACCCTTATGTACCTAAGACCACAAAGGTACCGGAGCCATCACTGAAGCCTCTCCCCACAAGGCCTTGGGAACGTAGTGCCGAGGAAACTGCCGCGGCCGCGGCTGCTGATCATGAGAAATGGAAGGCGGACTGCAAGAAGAAAAGAGAGCCCGAGCCCAAGCCAGTATTTTCTGATGAGCAAAAGAAGTGGGCTAAGTCATTTTTGAGCACACCGTCCCAAGCCGCGAAGAATCTGCCTGACGACTATGCACGTGAACTTCGTAGGCAGGCACTCATGTTGAAGGAGAAGAAAGAGCGGGCGGAGAACCAGGAGAACAAAGCCTTGGAGGAGGCCGAGAAAACGGAATTAGAAAGTAAAAAAAGCGGGAAACGAGTTGCCCAGCTCGGGGAACAAAGTAAACAATCGATTGCCCCGCTTATAGTGAAAGCCGCCGGTCCGGATGACCCCGATATCATAGCAGCTGCGGCAGCACATGGATTGACTGTAACGAGTGCCAGAGAACAAGCGGCCAACTTAGGTATTACTCTTCGTGAACTGTTAGGCCTTGATGAGGCGCCAGTGAAGGAGGTAGTAATTACATATGTGAAGAATGGGCCTCTCGTCGAGCCTGCGCAGGAAGAGGATCTACCTCCACAAATGAAAGGTCTGCTGAAATGGTACAAGGGTTACATAAAAAATAAAAACGCCAAAGAATATATTTATGCGGAAGTTAGATATGAGCATCACTTCAAACATTACTATGTACAAATTCATCTGAGTGAATTGTTCCAGCTTTTCAATCTGCGCGAGCTCGACAAATCTATCATCAGTTGCTACGTTCTGTAAGTGATTTATTTCTACCCCATCTCGTTCATATTGCCTGCACTATATATATGTCCTAACTATATTGTTGTGTCCGCTATTATACATGCAGAATGAAGATTAAGGAATGCAGAGTAAGGAACATCCATGATGTTGGGTTCATTGACCCACACATCGTTAATGGATATGTGTTGGAGCATCACCCCGCCGACATGGAGGCAGACCTGTGGCAGTTTCTTACAAAGCAGGAACTCAAAAGTGATATTCTATTTCCTTACCATTTTGGGTGAGTGTTTCTGTCTTGAGCACATTCTCTTTTGTTTACTCCATGCATGGTATGTGGCCGGCTAATCGATGAGTTATGCATGACGTACTGTGCATGTATCGTGTCCGCAGGTTCCACTGGATTCTGCTAGTAATTAAAGTTGACACCTCAGAATGTCTCGTCCACGACTCTCTGAATAAGGATCCAAAGCTTTGGGGCGGCATGAGAAGAATGCTGCAGAAGTAATTATTTTCATTCATTTGCGCTCTATATCGATCGGCCTATTTCGTTCATTTCCTAATATCAAGTAACTAATAACTCTCTTGTTCATTTAATTTTCTTTGCCTCGTAGGGTTTGGAGACGGTTCGTAGATACAAAGGTCGGTGAATTCAAAAAAGAGCTAGAATTCAAAAGGTCAAAGGCTAAGAATGGTGAGGATATTCAGCCAGCGGGGACCAATCTATGTGCATACTATGTCTGTGAGATGATCCGGAGATACACCTCTGAGCGGGTTCCGAGTGATACCAATGCTCAGAGGAATAACCTCCGGATGATGCTTAGTCCAGAAGCTCGCTTCCGACCACTTCAAGAGGAACTAGCTGGATGGTTCAGGAGGGAAGTCCTCCATCCTAAAGGAGAACACCATTACGAGGACGTAGAACTTTATATGCATTAAATTATGTATGGAAACTTGTTCAAAATTGTATATGGTCATCCGATGATATTGAATATATATTGTATATTCCTCTTGAATTCTTTTTGGTTCTAATTTCAAATTTGTTTGAAATTGTACATTCATATGCATCTATGTAGTACCGTAGAATATGTGAAACTCCTTCAAAATTAAAATAAAGCACAAAAGAAATAAAACAATACAAATTAAACAGAAAACAGGTTTAGGGGGGGGGGCTAAAACCCTAAACCTGCGGCGGCCTTTAGTCGCGGTTGGCCAGAACAACCGCGACTAAAGGTCCTCCGCCCTGACGGCTGCCTGGCGCCCACGTGGACGGGCCTTTAGTCGCGGTTCTTAAGAAACCGCGACTAAAGGGGGGGCCTTTAGTCGCACCTATTTGGTCGCGGTTGCGCAACCGCGACTAATGGCAGTTGCGAACCGCGACCAAAGGCCCTTTTTCCACCAGTGAAGGGAGCAGAAGCACTCCAAGCAATCTGCCTAAGGCTGCCACAAGGACAAGAAAGAAGAAGACCTCAGAATCTGAGGATGAGGGTTATATAGCGGAAGAAGATGATGCTACTTCCAAGAAAGTAGAGCTCAAGAAGGAATACAGCTCAACTGCAGTAACGCCAGGCATGAAGATCAAAAGGCCTATAGGTAGACAACCAATGTCCAAAGCCAGAGTCTCCACTCAAGTTCCTTTGGAATCCCAACCCAAAGAGCCTACTGCTGCTGAAGGAAAGAAAAGGAAAGAAAGGGTAAAAAAGACCATGGCCAGAGTTTTTGGTCAACCTTCCATGATGGAAGAGGAAGAAGAGGTTCTGCACCAGCACCCAAGGCACAAAATCCAATGGGTGATGCTATAAAGTCAGGGGCTGCAACATCAAAGCCCAAAGAAGCACCCAAAGCTGCCCCCAAGCCCAAGATTGCACCAAAGAGGAATATCAGGAGTATACCACCATCTGATAAGAACAAGGCCCCAATGACTGATGTTGCTGCTGAGGAAGATGAAAAACGGCAAGTCCTAAGGAAGCTCAAACCCAAGATTCCAGACCACAATGATGCTCATCCTGTGGCTGAGGACATGAATATCAGGAGAGACTCAGGGTTGAGGCTATGGAGAATGACAGATCCATATGCCACCAGGAGAAGGACTGCTGTAGATTACAGGTTCCATACAAAGGAACATCAGGACTTCTATGAGACAATCTTGTTGGACAAGAAGCCCATAGTGTGGGATATGAGGTGGGTCGACTGGACCTACATGAAGGAGAATGAAGAACACTATCCTGGAGTGTATGACAGTTTTGTTGCTTGTGGAGTTGCAGATTTTGTTGGGAAAAAGCTCACCAACTGGAATGATGAACTCATTATGCAATTCTACTCCACAACACACTTCTATCCAGATGGGAGGATAGTTTGGATGTCAGAAGGTACAAGGTACCAACCAACCATAGAGGAATGGGCAAGTCTGATCAATGCCCCCAAGGAGAGTGAAGATGACTTGGATGTCTATGCCATGAAGAAGATGGGACACAATATTATGTCACATATGTACAAGGAGATCCCAGACAAAGCTCTTGAGACTTTCTCATTTGGGTCAGTCCATTTTCTTCTATCAGGGCTGCCTATGATCAACTGGGTCCTAAGGCACACTCATTTGCCCAAGTCAGGTGAACAGAGCATGATCAGAGGGCATGCAATAAACTTGCTTCACATATTTGATGTGCCACAGAAATTCAAGGTCATGAGCCTTATGGTAGAGACTATCAAGAGGACTGCAGCAGACCAAAAGAGAAGTTGTGGATATGCCCCATAGATTCAGGAGTTGATTAACTCAAAGATGGGCACAGGAAAATATCTGTTGGATAAGGAACACTTTGCTCTCTATCTAGACTTTGAGGAAAATCAAGTTGTAATGAATGAGAATGAACCATCATCAGTGCAAGCTCAAGAGAAGAAGGAGAAGGCAAGGAAAGAGAAGGCTGCCAAGATGCCAACTCAAGCAGAGGCATCTAAGTACTTTTTGAAGAACAAGAAGGAGCAGCTTGGTTACTTGATAGCATCAACACTGAGGATTGAGAAGGGGTTGGCCACCCTAACTCAAAATCACGAGAGCCTGGAAAGAATCATGGAACAAAAATTCTATGATCTAGGTGTCAAAGTAACTAAGATTCAGTCAGTTGTGGAGCAGCTTCTGGATGACATGCAGGAGAGGAAGGGCAAGACAACCACTGATGCATTTGCCAAAGTGCCTAGAGCTCAGAGGTCAGCTGCAGTGCCTGTGACAGACACTAGAGCCACATCATCTGCACCAGCAACAACTCCTACAGCTCCAGGGCAAGCAACTCCAGCACCAACTCCTCCAGCTCCATCCACATTGACTAAAGCCTTCATCCAAGGAGCCATCTCTACACCACCACCTGAAGATCAAGCCTGAGAGTCGATCTAGCACTATGCATTTTCTATGAACTTTCTGGTAACTTGTTGCCAAAGGGGGAGAAAAATGTATAGATCATAAGCTTCGCGAGAGAGAGTGTTGCTTCTATTCTCTCTTGCTTTGGTGGTTAAACTTTGTTTGCTTTTGATTGCTTGAGATACTATGCTATTATCTGTGAGACATTGATGATCATGTGTTTGATCATAAGCTACACTTATGCCTGTTTGATGATATTATCTTACCTATCCTTATATGATCATTCACTTTGCTTGGTGATGAGTGCATGTATTCAATCTTTATTATTTTGAGCGCTCCACCAAGATGTATGTGACATGGAAGAGTAACCCATGAGCCTAATTCCTTGTGCATTTGCAGTCCGAAGCAAATTTTAAACTATGCACAAATTTAGGGGGAGCTCTTGCTTATCACATACTTCTCAAAGCGACGATGTATTTCAATCTTATAATCATTTGTCGAAGCTTTGATCTATATGTTGTCATCAATTACCAACAAGGGGGAGATTGAAAGTGCAACTATCCCTAGGTGGTTTTGGTAATTCATAACAACATATATCTCATTGAGCTAATGCTATTCCAAGACTATTATTTTAGGAAAGCTCAATGAATGGCATGGCATGAATGATGAAAGTGGATCCCTCAAAATATCAAGGATAAAGGATTGGCTCCAGCTCAAAATCTCAAGACTCTTCATTTTACATTTTAGTGATCCAAGATCACATTGAGTCTATAGGAAAAGCCAATACTATCAAGGAGGGATGAGGTGTTGTTTAATGAGCCTCTTGCTTCAAGTGCTTAGTGATATGCTACAAATACCCCCAACTACTTTCTCACATCCTCATATGACCTAAACCTAAAGTCAAAATCGGTCACACCAATTCTTTCTATCCGGCGCCACCGAGGTCAAATGTCATAGCCATGTCAGGACCCCGACTCAATGCCACATCGATCTAGCATGTAACACCTCATATCACTTTGCGGCCTCACGCGCGGTATTCCCACGGGTGTCGCCTTACCTTTGCCCGGGACCGTTTGCGCCTTTTGGCACACGTATATGACAGGGTCGCTAGCATCCATATGATAAGGAGCCCGGGCTGACATGGCTAGTCGTAAACCCAAAGTGGCACAGACTTACAGGGACAGGCATCCATGACCCAGCATCGAACGTGTCGGTCATCAGCGAGTGAATCCAGGCTGTAGCACTGGGCTAGCAGGACTCCGGTGAACCGGGCTGTAGCAGGCTAACAGGACTCCGGTATTCATCGCGTGACATTTCCCCGAAGGGACAGACACAGGAACGAAGAAGGACACATGCCGGCCAGCCTAAGTGTTCCGGAGCAGTAGCAAGCTACCATGGCTCAGTGGAAACACTAGGAGACATTTCCCGGTAAGAGAGGCTACTAAAGATAAACAACTAGATGGTCAGATCCCACACATACCAAGCATTTCAATAACATACACACAATATGCTCGATATGTGCAATACAACATGGCATCACAACATGACTCTATGACTCAAGTAATTTAATCAATAGGCTCCGAGGAGCGAGATATTACAAACAGGGGTCTCATGACCCAACACTCAGAGCATACAAATCAAAGCACAAGCGGAAGCTATCATGCCTGGGTACAGACATCTATAAATGAAAAAGGCTGAAAAGCCTGACTATCTATCAGATCCTGCCGAGGGCACAAGATCGTAGCTGAGGTAACAAGCTAAACGTCGAAGTCCACGTGGAACTACTAGTGAGACTGAAGTCTCTCTGCAAAAACATAAAATAGGCAAACGTGAGTACAAATGTACCCAGCAAGACTTACATCAGAACTAACTACATATGCAACATTTTCAACAAGGGGATGGTGGGGTTTAACTGCAGCAAGCCAGCTTTGACTCGGTGGCTATCCTAAACTACGACTGCAAGCGACTCTTTGAGGTGGCGCACACGAGTCCACATATTCACCATATCAATACACCACTATGGATTCGCTCCCGTCTCCCTACGAGAACGCCATCCATAGCACTCACGCTTATCTTGCGTATTTTAGGGTATCCACTTTCACTTGTCTATGAACTGATATAAGCAACCCAGAAGTCCTTTTCCGCGGACACGGCTATTCGAATAGATGATGTTAACCCTGCAGGGGTGTACTTCTTCATACATGTTTCCACCACTTAGCGTCTGCACACGACATGTGCTCGGCAGACTTCAAGCGAAAGCCGACGTGGGTGTAGACCACGACCTACCTAAACACTCAAGTCTCTAGTCCAGGTTTATCGCCTATTCGGGTTCCATCCATGAGGAGATCCGGCCGGAGTTTCGCTCACAGCCCCAAACGATGTGAACAGGGTTCCCGAGATACCTAACGGGCATCCGGTACACCGTGCCACGTACCTACCGCATCACAGCCCACCCCTACGGTCAGCGCTGTCCACGGCCTCCAGTAAGCTACAAACACCAGAAACTACTTGCAACTCCTGGACAGAGGACAAGGGTGAATAAGAAGTCGAGCGGGGTCATATTTCAGGGCCCAATGTATGGTAGTAACTGAATCATGGATCACAAACACAGAACTCAGTTCCTGAGGACGGCTACAATGAGACAACCCACCATGTACTCCTACATGGCCTCTCACCGCTACCTTTACCAAATCGTGTTCACACACTTAGCTCACACACAGTAGGACATGTTCACACGCCTCTGATTCATCCCCGATGAATCAGACCTGACTCAACTCTAAGCAGTAGCAGGCATGACAAACAAACATGAATGAGTAGGCACAACAGGGCTCAAACAACACCTACTCATGCTAGTGGGTTTCATCTATTTACTATGGCAATGACAGGTCATGCAAAGGATAAAGGGGTTCAACTACCGCAGCATATAACAGTTGAATCGGTGTTGTCCTAATGCAGTAAAAGAGAGCAGGAGCGAGAGGGTAGGATTGTATCGGAATGAACAAGGGGGTTTTGCTTGCCTGGCACTTCTGAAGATAACATTGAGTCTTCATCAGTGTCAACGATCACATCATCGGTATCGCGTCTATCGAGAGGGGACAAATACCGGCAACACAGAAAGGAACACAATCAATGCAATGCACAATATGATGCATGCTCATGACATAGCAAAATGAATGTGTTTTGGGCTAATGCATCTAGCAACAAGTTAAATGAAGTTGGTTTGAACACAAGATTCAAATTCAAACTTCATATGTGATTATTTAAATGCCCTTTATTTGATTTGTGCTAAACAGCAGCTATAAGTTGTTCTAACATGCATGAAAATGGTACAGATGGATTCCTTGAATTTTTCTGATAATTTTTCATATATAAATTATTTAATTTGGAGTTACGGTTAATTTTCTATGAATTTTAGAAGTTTATATAATTTTCTGGAATTTTCTGATTATTTAGAATTAAAATAATTCCAGAAAATGAATTATGGCGTCAGCATGACCTCATGCTGACCTCAGCAGGTCAACGGGCGGTCCAGGTCAAACCTGACGTGTGGGGTCCACACGTCAGTGACACAGGGGTTAACAGGGGTTTATTTAGTTTAGTTAAAAGGTTAGGGGGGGGGGTCGGGCCCACTGGTCAGCGTCAGGGGGGGTTTATTTTAGTTTAATTAAGGATTAAGACACTAGGGCCCACATGTCAGTGTCAGCAGGGGGGGTAATTAAATTAAAATAAACTAACTAATTAACAGGGGGGCTGGCCCCACCTGTCATCGACCCAGGGGGGGTCAAACCCCTGGTCAACAGGGCCTAACACGCCGGCGGTTCGTCGCCGGTGGCAACAGGCGCGGCGGAGGGCTCGGGTTCGCTCCTCCGGCGTCCAAATGGACGGAGGAGAGCGGCTACGGGGAGCTGGAGCTCACCCGCGCCCGTTTCAGCAAGCAGCGGCAGCTAGGGCGGCCGGAGACGACGGCCCCGAGCTTGGCAGCGGCAGCCGGAGCTCGGGCGTGCTCGGGTTCGGCGTTACACGGCACGGCGGGCGCGGCCGATGGGATCTACGGGATGCTGGGGTCACCAGGAATACCCGGAGGCAACGAGCGCAGGCGGAGAAGCTCGGGAGCACGGAGCTCACCGGCCATGGCGGACGGCGGCTTCGGGTGCTCGTGGGGCGGCGGCTACAGGGCGCAATCGAAGGGGGAAAGAGGGAGGGGAGGCGTAGGAGCTCACAGCGGTGCCGTAGGGATGGTTGGCCGGCTCGGGGGCGCGCCGGAGTGGCCGAATCGACGGAGAAGCTCCTCGGCGGCCGGCGAGGGGAAAACGTCGGGGGTGGCGTTCCGGGGCTCTTCTGGTCGCGTGACACGACGAGGAGGTCGAGGGAGGTCCGGCGGAGCTTCCTGGGGCGTCGGCGAGGCTAGGGGTGGCCGGTGGCCATGGGTACGGCGACGATGGCGGCGAGCTCCGCTCGGTGGTGTGCGCGAGAGGGAAACAGAGGAGGGAATGGGGTCCAGGGGGAGAGAGGGGAGGTGCAGGGGGCGAGGGCGTCTCCGTGGCGTCGCGAGGGGGTCGGGGAGGAAGCAGGAGGTGGCTAGGGGGGGGAAGCAGGAGGTGGCCGAGGCAGCGTCGGCGAGCGCCACGCCTCGCCTCTGCTCGTCCTCCTGGCAGAGGAGGAAGAGGACAAAGGAGGAGGAGGTGGGCTGGGCCGGCTGGGGGGGAACTGGGCCGGCTGGTGGCTGCACGGGTGAGGCCAGGTATGTCCTTCTCCCTCTTATTTTTGTTCTGTTTTATTTTTTTCTATTTCTGCAATTTGTTTTTGATTTGTTTTAAATATCAAATCATTTTATAAAATCCTGGAAATAAATATGGGTGCTTTCTGAATTATTCCAGTGACCCTTATCAATTTCCAACATTTATTTGAGCATTTTAAAATATTTATAGTATTTAAATGCCCAAAGTCAAATACAATATGATTTAATTCAAAAATCCAAAAATGACCTAAGGATATATTCATCATTTTTGGCAGAGGTTTCCACCTTAACCAGAAATCATGAACTTTTCTTAGGGGCCTTTTGGGTTTATTGAAAAGATTTTAACTTACCCTAGTTGAGTTGATTTAATGCTAGGGTTTGAACATCCCCATTTCAATTTTAGGCAAAATTTAAACATGATGCAACACATGACTAGCTAGCTCAGAGCATTACCAGAAGCTAGGGATGTGACAACTCACCCCCACTAAACAAGAATCTCGTCTCGAGATTCAAGCGTAGGGTAAGGTGAAAGGTAAGCGCAACTAGTATAATCTTCACGATCCAGGGTGCACTTCAGTTGAACGTTGATTCGATCACCATCATTGTCTTGAAGTCTTGCTCTGAGAACTCCAACTAACATAACAACGAGAGGGGAAGGGGACTCTAGAAGGACTGATCTTTTCGAAGATCGAACAACTCAGGATTAACTCACGGAATGAGACATAGGACCATCTCTCGGGTTGAGACACGAGATACACATCAAGAGGGGTGGAAAGAAACGGATGACGAAGGTTCACTAGGTGGACAACAATTCCACACTTAAGAAGGTGGTAAATGATTGTCAACGTAGCGAGGAGTTGAGTTGCCATGATACCACGACGAAACATCCTGGAGGAGGGTGATTCGTAGATTATTATCTTAAGTGGCAAAAAGAATTACTTTTGATTCAGAGATCATTGGAACTCTTTATACCAGCCTAAGGTAATCACAAGCGATCATTTGGAGGGGGTCGGTAGAATGGCATACTCGGACTTGGATGATGTGGATTACCTTGTTGAAAACAACGTAATGAATGAATTTTGCTTATCACCGGAAATGGAAGAGACCCATGGTAGAATGGCACATTGGCGGTGCAAGCTGGGAACAAAATGCAAATGCTGGGAATGATTCTGGTAACTGGGGAAGAACCCAACAATAGAGAGTGAATTCACTGTTGGAGTGGTTATAGCATAACCGAAGAATCTGGGGCAATCCCAGCTAGTGCCGATGATAAGACGTAGCGCTTGTGCGTGCTCTCAAGAACTTAAGCATTTCCACATTCATCAAGGTTTTACCAACATCCGTGTCAAGGGTCCGGTAGCACAACTTACTACCATGATGAATGGTGATGGAGGATGCAGATGCAAAGGAAGATAACACTTTCTCAGATTTCACCTTAGCGAGGCCAAGGAAACAAAATCTGGATGATCGACCGAGAGACATTTAGCACTCCGCTTCTAATGTTCTCCTTGACGTGCTAGTGTATCCCATTCATAGATATGGTTTGATAACTAGAACATCAAGTAAAAGGTTGGACTTCGGGAACACAATAAGCATAACGCACAACTAGGAAGTAAATCCTACGAAGTCCTTATGGGAAGGTGGCCAACTGCTTCAATCAAGATACCACAATAATAGGTCCTTCGGCTGGGTGGTGCTGGCCACGACATCCACTTTACCGGTTATCAAGGGACCAATATTATAGTTCTTGGGAAATGTTCCAAACCATCATATCTGCCTGAGATTCAGATCTGGTTGGTGTCAGGATAATCCAGACTCATCGAGTCTAGGAAGAAAAATGAAAGTTTGCAACACAATTCGACGAGATGACGTTGCGAGATTCTCGGGAAATGAACTACGATAGCAAGCTCCAAAACATGAGCTGGTTCTGCTACAAACATGTGAACACGTTGTCCAAGACAAGCATGACCACAAAGTAGTCTTATAATAAAACACTACCGAGTTCAGGAGGGGGAACCATCAGCGAGGATATCGAAGTTTTGTACAAATCCATCTGGTACCTTCGGGACTAGCACTTAAAACTTATTAATCTTGAACAAATCAATCAGTGGCTTGGTGTGCTAGGGACCCATATAGAATGGAGGTTGCAAGTCTTCAAACCACAGAATTCTTCGCACGTGTGCATGACTGATTTGGAATGATTCCAAGAAAACAACATTGACTTTCTCGAATCCACGGCGGCAACTTGCATCAAATGCACATGGACTGGAGGAAGTCACTTCTTACATCCGAACATTTGCTCCATGAACTAGCATGAACAAATGCTTTTAAAAATTTCCAACACTAGCTTAATGTTCAACAAAATTATGGAGAAGACAAGGATGTTGTCAATGGGCTCAACAACAATTCATCTAGGTTTCCTTTTAAAAGGAATTCCATAGTTAAGTGAACACGGTGATAGCATTGGTCAGACCAAAGATATAATGGTGTATGCTCGAGGAATCAACCACGAGTAAGACAACATTACGAATATCGTTGGTTCTGATTTGAGTTGACGATAGCCCACACTCAAATCAAAGGATTGATAAGACAATAGATCCAGCAACTGATCACAGGGACCAATCGATGAAGATATCATCTTTCTTCAACACGCACTACACAAGAATATCCCTTTGGAACGAACTAAGTCAGACAAGCTTTTATCTTCCAACTCTCCAAGTTGTTGTCTAGCTTAACCAACTAGCTCAGGGATATCTAACACCGATTCTTGGAGAGAAGGTGGTTCACAAGAAACCAACTTGATCACGAACTCAACATAGCGGTCAGGTGACAACCCGGTAACACCTCCAAGAAGATATTTGGAAAGTCACGAACCACCGGTATGTTACTAAGCTCGAGAACAATCTTGCTTTTGAGGGCAAGACGATATGATCAAATGAGTGAGGACTTGACAAAATCCTAACTCATCAATCAAAGAGTGCACCAGGAAATAAGGACTAGGTAGCACGATCAATCTTAGAATGATGATTCAATAAACAACACGCTAAGAATGAAATTATTGTCCTTTAGCTACCAAGCAACAAGGTTGCTAGGAGTATTGATTTCACACATCACGATTCACTTGTCGGCATTCCGGTTACAATAATACAGGAACCGAGGAATGAACAATGATGGCAAGAAGTATCACTGTACCAAGAGTGCATAGGATGGTGTGCAATTCCCATGACATTCTTGATATAAAGATGGTAATACTCCAAGGTAGAACAGAACCAAAAGCTGGATTAGCAATTTGATCTGCGGAGCACAACTTCTTTGACCCAATCCTGGATATGGAAGAGGTACTGGAGTTTGTTTCTCCAAGTCATTCAGGACAGAATGGCTTGACGGACCACAAGAGTAATAGGCATCGATAAACGAACGCACGCATACTCTTGACTATCAATTGATAGACGAGGGTCAGAATGCAACTAAGGAGAACAACTCAAAGGAACATATAATTTTCTGAGTTGTGGATGCATAGATTAATATGTCGAACCAAGTTCAACATGTTTCTTCCGGATAACCCATGCAGAAAGGTAGAACTGGCAGAGTCACAATATATAACGGAGAACTCATCAAGAATAATCCTGTTGTGACATTTCAGTTCAACGAGGAACTTCTGCCATAAGTAGTTCATGGTATTTGGAAGAAGAAGATACCACGGACTTCAAGGACTATCGCAAAGGTTACTAATATCCTAAAGGCACTAGCAATTACTATCAACAGGAAGTAGGTAGAGTGAATCTCGGGTTCAGAACCCAGGAGTAGAATACCTACTACTAGGTAGCATCACGGGATGCTTTCGAGAATGATGGCCAGAATCATCACACTGGGAACACAAATCCTGGCTAATTACTAGATGATCCCCTAAGACACCTAGGGTCATAATAGTAACTCCAATATAATGTCAAGGCAATAGCATACCTCAACTCAATAATTAGTGTGATTGAGCTGGCATAAAGGAACATCGAAACCAGAGGGAAAGGATTTTGCAAATGCATCAGACTATTTAGAAACCTGGGATGACTCGGACAACATAACGGCTGTAAATGCTCAGAAAAGATTTGAGACATTCACAAAAATGGTGGCATAACTACTCAGAAGCACAATATCAAGGTTTCGAGATCATCAGTTAACATACAGAAGTAGTAGGAACTGGACTCAAGCTTAACGAACAATCTTATAAGTCTACGGACTAGTAATACGTAATCCTGATAGAAAGAAGAGAAAGCCTAGTTCTTAATCCCCGTAGAAGAGAAGATGACTTAGATCAGAAGGGCATGAGGTATAAGGAGTAAAAAGAGCCTTACGTTCCATCCCACAATCAATTCCCTTATATAACTAAAGAATATCTAGACTCAACTTCGACCAGTTTGGCTTGGTAATCCTACAGGCAGTCAAGCTCTGATACCAACGCTGTCAGGACCCCGACTCAATGCCACATCGATCTAGCATGTAACACCTCATATCACTTTGCGGCCTCACGCGCGGTATTCCCACGGGTGTCGCCTTACCTTTGCCCGGGACCGTTTGCGCCTTTTGGCACACGTATATGACAGGGTCGCTAGCATCCATATGATAAGGAGCCCGGGCTGACATGGCTAGTCGTAAACCCAAAGTGGCACAGACTTACAGGGACAGGCATCCATGACCCAGCATCGAACGTGTCGGTCATCAGCGAGTGAATCCAGGCTGTAGCACTGGGCTAGCAGGACTCCGATGAACCGGGCTGTAGCAGGCTAACAGGACTCCGGTATTCATCGCGTGACATTTCCCCGAAGGGACAGACACAGGAACGAAGAAGGACACATGCCGGCCAGCCTAAGTGTTCCGGAGCAGTAGCAAGCTACCATGGCTCAGTGGAAACACTAGGAGACATTTCCCGGTAAGAGAGGCTACTAAAGATAAACAACTAGATGGTCAGATCCCACACATACCAAGCATTTCAATAACATACACACAATATGCTCGATATGTGCAATACAACATGGCATCACAACATGACTCTATGACTCAAGTAATTTAATCAATAGGCTCCGAGGAGCGAGATATTACAAACAGGGGTCTCATGACCCAACACTCAGAGCATACAAATCAAAGCACAAGCGGAAGCTATCATGTCTGGGTACAGACATCTATAAATGAAAAAGGCTGAAAAGCCTGACTATCTATCAGATCCTGCCGAGGGCACAAGATCGTAGCTGAGGTAACAAGCTAAACGTCGAAGTCCACGTGGAACTACTAGTGAGACTGAAGTCTCTCTGCAAAAACATAAAATAGGCAAACGTGAGTACAAATGTACCCAGCAAGACTTACATCAGAACTAACTACATATGCAACATTTTCAACAAGGGGATGGTGGGGTTTAACTGTAGCAAGCCAGCTTTGACTCGGTGGCTATCCTAAACTACGACTGCAAGCGACTCTTTGAGGTGGCGCACACGAGTCCACATATTCACCATATCAATACACCACTATGGATTCGCTCCCGTCTCCCTACGAGAACGCCATCCATAGCACTCACGCTTATCTTGCGTATTTTAGGGTATCCACTTTCACTTGTCTATGAACTGATAGAAGCAACCCAGAAGTCCTTTTCCGCGGACACGGCTATTCGAATAGATGATGTTAACCCTGCAGGGGTGTACTTCTTCATACATGTTTCCACCACTTAGCGTCTGCACACGACATGTGCTCGGCAGACTTCAAGCAAAAGCCGACGTGGGTGTAGACCACGACCTACCTAAACACTCAAGTCTCTAGTCCAGGTTTATCGCCTATTCGGGTTCCATCCATGAGGAGATCCGGCCGGAGTTTCGCTCACAGCCCCAAACGATGTGAACAGGGTTCCCGAGATACCTAACGGGCATCCGGTACACCGTGCCACGTACCTACCGCATCACAGCCCACCCCTACGGTCAACGCTGTCCATGGCCTCCAGTAAGCTACAAACACCAGAAACTACTTGCAACTCCTGGACAGAGGACAAGGGTGAATAAGAAGTCGAGCGGGGTCATATTTCAGGGCCCAATGTATGGTAGTAACTGAATCATGGATCACAAACACAGAACTCAGTTCCTGAGGACGGCTACAATGAGACAACCCACCATGTACTCCTACATGGCCTCTCACCGCTACCTTTACCAAATCGTGTTCACACACTTAGCTCACACACAGTAGGACATGTTCACACGCCTCTGATTCATCCCCGATGAATCAGACCTGACTCAACTCTAAGCAGTAGCAGGCATGACAAACAAACATGAATGAGTAGGCACAACAGGGCTCAAACAACTCCTACTCATGCTAGTGGGTTTCATCTATTTACTGTGGCAATGACAGGTCATGCAAAGGATAAAGGGGTTCAACTACCGCAGCATGTAACAGTTGAATCGGTGTTGTCCTAATGCAGTAAAAGAGAGCAGGAGCGAGAGGGTAGGATTGTATCGGAATGAACAAGGGGGTTTTGCTTGCCTGGCACTTCTGAAGATAACATTGAGTCTTCATCAGTGTCAACGATCACATCATCGGTATCGCGTCTATCGAGAGGGGACAAATACCGGCAACACAGAAAGGAACACAATCAATGCAATGCACAATATGATGCATGCTCATGGCATAGCAAAATGAATGTGTTTTGGGCTAATGCATCTAGCAACAAGTTAAATGAAGTTGGTTTGAACACAAGATTCAAATTCAAACTTCATATGTGATTATTTAAATGCCCTTTATTTGATTTGTGCTAAACAGCAGCTATAAGTTGTTCTAACATGCATGAAATTGTACAGATGGATTCCTTGAATTTTTCTGATAATTTTTCATATATAAATTATTTAATTTGGAGTTACGGTTAATTTTCTATGAATTTTAGAAGTTTATATAATTTTCTGGAATTTTCTGATTATTTAGAATTAAAATAATTCCAGAAAATGAATTATGGCGTCAGCATGACCTCATGCTGACCTCAGCAGGTCAACGGGCGGTCCAGGTCAAACCTGACGTGTGGGGTCCACACGTCAGTGACACAGGGGTTAACAGGGGTTTATTTAGTTTAGTTAAAAGGTTAGGGGGGGGTCGGGCCCACTGGTCAACGTCAGGGGGGGGTTTATTTTAGTTTAATTAAGGATTAAGACACTAGGGCCCACATGTCAGTGTCAGCAGGGGGGGTAATTAAATTAAAATAAACTAACTAATTAACAGGGGGGCTGGCCCCACCTGTCATCGACCCAGGGGGGGTCAAACCCCTGGTCAACAGGGCCTAACACGCCGGCGGTTCGTCGCCGGTGGCAACAGGCGCGGCGGAGGGCTCGGGTTCGCTCCTCCGGCGTCCAAATGGACGGAGGAGAGCGGCTACGGGGAGCTGGAGCTCACCCGTGCCCGTTTCAGCAAGCAGCAGCAGCTAGGGCGGCCGGAGACGACGGCCCCGAGCTTGGCAGCGGCGGCCGGAGCTCGGGCGTGCTCGGGTTCGGCGTTACACGGCACGGCGGGCGCGGCCGATGGGCTCTACGGGATGCTGGGGTCACCAGGAATACCCGGAGGCAACGAGTGCAGGCGGAGAAGCTCGGGAGCACGGAGCTCACCGGCCATGGCGGACGGCGGCTTCGGGTGCTCGTGGGGCGGCGGCTACAGGGCGCAATCGAAGGGGGAAAGAGGGAGGGGAGGCGTAGGAGCTCACAGCGGTGCCGTAGGGATGGTTGGCCGGCTCGGGGGCGCGCCGGAGTGGTCGAATCGACGGAGAAGCTCCTCGGCGGCCGGCGAGGGGAAAACGTCGGGGGTGGCGTTCCGGGGCTCTTCCGGTCGCGTGACACGACGAGGAGGTCGAGGGAGGTCCGGCGGAGCTTCCTGGGGCGTCGGCGAGGCTAGGGGTGGCCGGTGGCCATGGGTACGGCGATGATGGCGGCGAGCTCCGCTCGGTGGTGTGCGCGAGAGGGAAACAGAGGAGGGAATGGGGTCCAGGGGGAGAGAGGGGAGGTGCAGGGGGCGAGGGCGTCTCCGTGGCGTCGCGAGGGGGTCGGGGAGGAAGCAGGAGGTGGCTAGGGGGGGGGAAGCAGGAGGTGGCCGAGGCAGCGTCGGCGAGCGCCACGCCTCGCCTCTGCTCGTCCTCCTGGCAGAGGAGGAAGAGGACAAAGGAGGAGGAGGTGGGCTGGGCCGGCTGGGGGGGAACTGGGCCGGCTGGTGGCTGCACGGGTGAGGCCAGGTATGTCCTTCTCCCTCTTATTTTTGTTCTGTTTTATTTTTTTCTATTTCTGCAATTTGTTTTTGATTTGTTTTAAATATCAAATCATTTTATAAAATCCTGGAAATAAATATGGGTGCTTTCTGAATTATTCCAGTGACCCTTATCAATTTCCAACATTTATTTGAGCATTTTAAAATATTTATAGTATTTAAATGCCCAAAGTCAAATACAATATGATTTAATTCAAAAATCCAAAAATGACCTAAGGATATATTCATCATTTTTGGCAGAGGTTTCCACCTTAACCAGAAATCATGAACTTTTCTTAGGGGCCTTTTGGGTTTATTGAAAAGATTTTAACTTACCCTAGTTGAGTTGATTTAATGCTAGGGTTTGAACATCCCCATTTCAATTTTAGGCAAAATTTAAACATGATGCAACACATGACTAGCTAGCTCAGAGCATTACCAGAAGCTAGGGATGTGACAAGCCACTGCCACAAACCCTAGGCAAATCGGTCTCACCGATAGGGATCTCGGTCTCACCAAGATGGGATTGTAATCTCTCTATTTCCCTTCATAATGTTTCGGTCTAACCGAAGTGAGTGATCGGTCCCACCGAGATTGCAATGTAAACTCTCTCTTTCCCTTTCGTAACATTTCGGTCCCACCGAGTTTACCTGACCAACTCTCTGGTTAGATAATTACCAAAATCGGTCTCACCGAGTTTGTGTAATCGGTCTTACCGAGATTACGTTATGCCCTAACCCTAACCATATCGGTCCCATCGAAATTCCTAACGGTCACTAGGTTTACTGAATCGGTCCGACCGAGTTTGTTGATTCGGTCCCACCGAGTTTGATAAATTGTGTGTAACGGTTAGATTTTGTGTGGAGGCTATATATACCCCTCCACCTCCTCTTCATTCGTGGAGAGAGCCATCAGAACAAACCTACACTTCCAACTTACCATTTCTGAGAGAGAACCACCTACTCATGTGTTGAGACCAAGATATTCCATTCCTACCATATGAATCTTGATCTCTAGCCTTCCCCAAGTTGCTTTCCACTCAAATCTTCTTTCCACCAGATCCAAATCCTATGAGAGAGAGTTGAGTGTTGGGGAGACTATCATTTGAAGCACAAGAGCAAGGAGTTCATCATCAACACACCATTTGTTACTTCTTGGAGAGTGGTCTCTCCTAGATTGGCTAGGTGTCACTTGGGAGCCTCCGACAAGATTGTGGAGTTGAACCAAGGAGTTTGTAAGGGCAAGGAGATCTCCTACTTCATGAAGATCTACCGCTAGTGAGGCAAGTCCTTCGTGAGCGACGGCCATGGTGGGATAGACAAGGTTGCTTCTTCGTGGACCCTTCGTGGGTGGAGCCCTTCGTGGACTCGCGCAGCCGTTACCCTTCGTGGGTTGAAGTCTCCATCAACGTGGATGTACGATAGCACCACCTGTCGGAACCACGGCAAAAACATTCGTGTCTCCAATTGTGTTTGAATCCTCCAAACCCTTCCCTTTACTTTCTTGCAAGTTGCATGCTTTAATTTCCGCTGCTTATATACTCTTTGCATGCTTGCTTGAATTGTGTGATGATTGCTTGACTTGTCCAAAGATAGCTAAAATCTGCCAAAGTTTAAAATTGGGAAAAGGTTAATTTTTTAATTGGTCAAGTAGTCTAATCACCCCCCCTCTAGACATACTTCAAGGTCCTACATATCCCGATTATTGTCACTTCGGGGTTGTCGGATCATAACACATAATAGGTGACTATAGACTTGCAAGATAGGATCAAGAACTCACATATATTCATGAAAACATAATAGGTTCATATCTGAAATCATGGCACTCTGGCCCTAGTGACAAGCATTAAGCATAGCAAAGTCATAGCAACATCAATCTCAGAACATAGTGGATACTAGGGATCAAACCCTAACAAAACTAACTTGATTACATGGTAAATCTCATCCAACCCATCACCGTCCAGCAAGCCTATGATGGAATTACTCACGCACGGCGGTGAGCATCATGAAATTGGTGATGGAGGATGGTTGATGATAACGATGGCGACAAATCCCCCTCTCCAGAGCCCTGAACGGACTCCAGATCAGCCCTCCCGAGAGAGATTAGGGTTTCGCCGCGGATCCGTATCGTAAAACGCGATGAAACTTCCTGTTTGATTTTTTTCTCCGCCAGATGGAATATATGGAGTTGGAGTTGAGGTCAGTGGAGCTCCAGGGGGGCCATGAGACAGGGGGGCGCGCCTAAAGGGGGTGGGCGCGCCCCCACCCTTGTGGACAGGGTGTGGGACCCCTGGTCTTCATCTTTTGCCAGTATTTTTTATATTTTCTGAAACTTATCTCCGAGGATTTTCAGGTCATTCCGAGAACTTTTGTTTTCTACACATAAAACAACATCATGGCAGTTCTGCTGAAAACAGCGTCAGTCTGGGTTAGTTTCATTAAAATCATGCAAGTTAGAGTCCAAAACAAGGGCAAAAGTGTTTGGGAAAGTAGATACGTTGGACGTATCACTACGCCAGTTAAGCATGCTCGTTTTACCCGTTGCGTGTGCTGCTCCTGCCTTTCCTTAACAAATTCTAGTGAATTGTGCTATCTAATTTTACCATGCAATCTGTTGCTCCTGTGTGTATGTTCTATATGTCGTGCAGTGTGGTGCTCACTTATTAACTGTTTGGTTAATTAGTTGTCGTCCTCAGGTAACTGTTTGGTTCAATTCTGCAAATGTGATATTCAATTCTTCAGGCTGCAATTTTGTATTGTCTTCCATGTGAGAAATAAATCGAATTTATCTTTACAAAATACATGAGAAACGAATACAAATACAATTGCTATATTTCCAAGTTGTCAAGCATGCTTGGTTTGGTTATACATTGTGCAATGTGGTGCTCAGTTAACGTTTGGTTCATTTGTGTTGTTGTGTTTAGTTAACTGTTTGGTTCAATTCTGCAGTGCGATGTTCAATAGTTGTGGGTGCATTATGTTATTGTATACCATGTGAGAAGTAAATCGAATTTGGCTGTACTAAATACATGAGAAACAAATACAATCGATATATTTCCAAGGGTTCAAGCATGCTTGGTTTGGTTATACATTGTGCAATGTGTTGCTCAGTTAACACTTGGTTCTTTTGTGTTGTGTGTTTAGTTAACTATTTGGTTCAATTATGCAATGTGATGTTCAATAGTTGTGGGTGCATTCTGTTATTGTATACCATGTGAGAAGTAAATTGAATTTGGCTGTACTAAATACATGAGAAACAAATACAATTGCTATATTTCCAA
Organism: Triticum aestivum; assembly: GCF_018294505.1. Lineage (NCBI taxonomy): Eukaryota > Viridiplantae > Streptophyta > Magnoliopsida > Poales > Poaceae > Triticum > Triticum aestivum. Next base: position 397,416,149 of record NC_057807.1, read on the forward strand.
GTTGTTAAGCATGCTTGGTTCGGTTAACTATCTGATCTTCTATTAGGAGTATGTTATATAGTGCAATGTGGTGCTCAGTTAATGTTTGGTTCATTTGTTGTGGTATTTAGTTAACTGCTTGGTTCAATTCTGCAATGTGATGTCCAATTGCCGTGGTTGGAATTTTGTATTGTTGTGCATGTGAGGAATAAATCGAATTTGGTTGCACTTAATACATGAGAAACATATACAAGTGCTATATTTCCTAGTTCTTAATCTTGATTGGTTTGCATAAATGGGTTTTCCATGTGGCTTGAATTAATCTGATGAATTTGCAATGTGCTTATTTTTCATCAACATATTTTACTGATAGCATGCGAACCCTTACTTAACCTAATGACTAACTACCTTATATGTGTTGCAGGGAAACAATATAATGGGTAGCACTGAGGTTTACAATCGAGGTTAGCACATGCATGGTCCGTTGTCTAGTAGCACAATATTGTGCAATTGCAGGAACCATTCTAATACTTAGGTTTTTAACAATTTGGTCTTGCACATGTAGGTCCTGCTGTCAGAGGTTTTGACCCACTATTCGACCCTTTTTGCATACGGGGAAATGAGTTGTCCATGAATATCAATCAAGTCAAGAAACTCAGAAAGATTGTTAGGATAAAGAAATTGGCGACAAAAAACAACAAGATCTTTGTCTGCACAATGAAGAAGACATCAGTTCACTACAAGATGGTACTAACTATTATACCTTGCCTTTTTTTATTCCTTTGCCCCATTCCCAATATAGAGAAGATATTTATGCACATCCTTGTTTTCAGGCCTTTCCCAAGAAGTTCACTGAGGATTACCTCTCAAACCACCTCTATGGTCAGGAGGCGAGGAAGGTTTTCATACAACACCCACGGTTCAATATTGAAGTGTTTTTAAAGAGGACGAAGGATGGACGGTCAATCATCCACATGCACTGGCCTAAAGTTGCAAAGACCTTCGACATCAATGAAGGCTCAATATTCGCCTTCTGCTTCAGTAGTTTTCCCGATGAGATGCATCTGTCTTTGTACCGTCTATGATGCTAATTTCGAAAGGTTCTAGATGTTGCATGTGAAACTTGGTGTTGGTGCAGTTGTGTAATGGGGTACCTGAGTGCTGAAGATATCATGTTGTACTCTAATGTATTTTAATTATGAAATCTTGCTTCCTTAATATGGGAATGAAATATATTATGTGTTTAATATGAATGTCAATTAGATTAATAAATGGATTATTAATAATAGGGCAATTAGCCTGCTAATTGGTTTTTGCTATTACAAACGGTTATTGAGAAATACCGTGGGTGATGACCTAAGGCAACGCACACAGTTTCTAGGAATAAACTATGTTGGATCAATGAACAATCACACACGGCATTCTCTTCAAAACTGTTTGCGTTAGGCCACCTTGCGCAAATGTTTACCACATAAAAACGGTGTCTGATGGATAGCCTTTGCCACACAGTTTCTTCTATGCATCATGTGTGATTCATTCAATAACGCAAACGATAATTTTTTTAATATTCTGTGCGATGGGAACGCCATCACAAACAATTTAATAGGGAAAATTGTGTGTGATGTACCAACGAACGGAAACGTTTTCCTTGCAACGACTATGTGGGATGTATATACAAACGGAAAGGTTCCACGGGGACTGACTGTGTGGGATGTACTTACGAACAGAAATGATTTCGCCTATATAATTGTATTTTTATGAGCACTACTATACGTATAACCGTATTTGATCGCTCGTCGGTCGCACACGACCTCATTTTACCGAGAGTGTGTGCCAGGAGGGCATATCCCCGACAATTTCTGGGTCGTGTGGTAAGGACCCCCTAATCGCCCACACTCACTAGGCGACGGTTTCAAATGCCGTCACGGAAAGGGGTTTTAAACCGTTTGTATAGCACCGACGCGTACCAGTGTATATCTACACTTCCACCAAAGGATATTTGATCCCCCCATACTTTCTTTTCTGGATTTTGTTACTCTTGGGTGTTTGAGCTCTCTAGACGGTTGAGGTCACCTCAGAGCCACATTCCATCATGGTGAAGCTCCGCGGTTTTGTTGGGAGCCTCCAATTCGGTTGTGAAGAGAGCCCCAACCTTGTTTGTAAAGGTCCGGTTGCCGCCTTCAAGGGCACCACTAGTGGAATCACGACTTCTCGCATTATGTGAGGGCGTGAGGAGAATACGATGGCCCTAGTGGCTTCTTGGGGAGCATTGTGCCTCCACACTGCTCCAACGAAGACGTACTTCCCCTCAAAGGGAAGGAACTTTGGTAACACATCCTTGTCTTCACCGGCTCCACTTGTGGTTATCTCTTACCTTTACTTTGTGCAAGCTTTACTTGTGTTGTATTGTTGCTTGCTCTTGTGTTGTTGTTATTCGCATCATATAGGTTGCTCACCTAGTTGCATATCTAGACAACCTATTTGTTGCTAAACCTAATTTGTGAAGAAAAGCTAAAAAATAGTAGTTGCCTATTCACCCCCCCCCTCTATTCAACCATTCTGATCCTTTCAATTCATATCAGAGCCTCGTCTCTTTATTAAGGGTTTCACCACCTGAAGAGTATGATTGATGACAGTGTATTGGGGATAAAGTCCTCAAGGCTGTGGAGTTGACTTCGATCACTCGAGACGACTTAAATGAAGTCATGGCTTCACTTAAGATGTCTACGACAACCGAAGTCAAGTCCATGCTTAAAGAATTGCTTGAGAGGTTGAAATCCACTCCTGATCCTTTACTTGTGGTTAATGCAACCGCAACGGAGTCAGAGGCCAATTCCGCTAAGGAAGCGGCTAAAGGTACTCATGTTTCTTCCCCTCATGACGAGAATCGGACGGGAACCTTTGCCCCACTTCTACCTCCCCCGATCTATGGAGGATCGGTTCCTACACCTCGCATCAATAACCTTGGTCCTGCTCTGAAGCTTGTTAAGGGTGATTTTCCTAATTGGGTTTTTTGCATCAAGTCTCATTTGAATCATAGCTCAACAAATCTTCGGAGAATCATCGAGCAAGGCTTTTACCTGCATGATCCAAACAACTTCACCCGAAGAGAAGAAGTGGACAATCAATACAATCACTCCGCTTTGTTCATACTTCAAGATGCGGTCCCTCCCGAAGATCTTTCCCACCTACCACTATTGCAGGATGCTGCTAACGCGACACTACAATTAGAGACCCTTCGATGAAACTGTGTGCGATGCAATAATCACAAATGGTGGTGTAAAAAACCGTCAAAAAAGGTGCAAACCATTAGCGATGACGGATGCATCAAACACGGTTCAGATTTTGGTTGCGTGTGCGATGCAGGGTATACGGTTCAGTTCAATTAACTATTTGCGATGAGGAGGAACAAAAGAAACGGGCTGCCAGATGAAGGCATGTGCGATATACAACATACGTTCACTCGGATGAACTGTTTGTGATGAGGCGGAACAACAGAAATGGGTAGCAAGATGAAGGTGTGTGCGATATATGGTATACAGTTCACTCAGATGAACTGTTTGCATTGAGCCAAGAGAACAGAAATAGTTCAACTTAACAAGATGTGCGTGATACGCGACAAACAGGTCTGCAATCGGAAATGTGTGGGAAGACCGATAACAACACAGGCGATTCCTGTTAACAAGCGTGTGTGTTGTGAGCAAACGGTTGCTGGTATACTATTGTCAGTGATTGATGAAATCATCACCGACGGGTTCCATTGTTTAGTCCATGTGCGATGTGATTTGCTTTATCTATAGAGCATCAACATATATACTTAAAAAGACAGCATTGCATAACCAAATTAAGCATACAATTACACAAGTGATTACACACATAACATTTCCACACACCAAAGTAAGCAATTACTTGCATATTAAACTAGGAGAAACGAGGATCTAGTCATCTACTTCTTGTTGCAATGACGCTTGCCATTGCTCTGCTTCCGGCTGGATCCCTGGCTGTTTTGGGGAAGGAGGCACTTCCTCATGTCAACAATCTGCCTGTACATGTCGTAGCTCGTGTATGCCTCCTTGGCCGCGTACATGACATGAGCTTTGTCGAGTTTCTCCGTCCAGGCTTAGTTTCAGGCACGCTTGTCCTTGTTGTAGGAATCTTTCATGTCTCTATAGTAGGGGTTGATGATGGCCTCGGCGAGGTGAACTAGTGAGTCCTTCTCATGCTCCTTGCTGCCCCAAATCTTGTATTGGCCCTGGATGTCGACAAGATTCTCGCAGGCGATGCCCGAATTCTTGAGCACCTTGACATCGCTGGTGATGTCCACCATAGCAAACATATAGTGGGGGTTGTTGACAAACCTGGCAAAATGCTTGCAAGGCCTTGTGGCTAGGAAGTAGTGGTAGACGAGGACGTGGTTGCTGATACGTCTCCGATGTATCTATAATTTTTTATCGTTCCATGCCATTATATTATCTGTTTTGGATGTTTAATATGCATCTATATGCTATTTTATACTATTTTGGGGACTAACCTATTAACCTAGAGCAGAGTGCCAGTTTCTGTTTTTTTTTGCATGTTTTAGAGTTTCATAGAAAAGGAATACCAAACGGAGTCCAAACGGAATGAAACTTTTGCAATGATCTTTCTTGGACCAGAAGCAAACCAGGAGACTTGGAGATGAAGTCGGAGACTCAACAAGGCAGCCACAAGTGTGGAGGGCGTGCCCCTACTTCATGGGCCCCTCGGAGCCCTCCTGACCTAGTTCCTTCGCCTATATATACTCTTATATCCCAAAAACATCAGGGGAGCCACGAAAACACTTTTCCACTACCACAACCTTCTGTACCCGTGAGATCCCATCTAGGGGCCTTTTCCGGTGTCCCGCCGGAGGGGGATTCGATCACGGAGGGCTTCTACATCAACACCATTGCCCTTCCGTTGAAGCATGAGTAGTTCACCACATACCAATGGGTCCATAGCTAGTAGCTAGATGGCTTTTTCTCTCTATTTGATTCTCAATATCATGTTCTCCTCGATGATCTTGGAGATCCATTCGATGTAATACTCTTTTGCGGTGTGTTTGCCGAGATAAGATGCATTGTGGATTTATGATCAGATTATCTATGAATATTATTTGAGTCTTGTCAGAATTCTTATATGTATGATTTGATATCTTTACAAGTCTCTTCAAATTATGGGTTTAGTTTTGCCTACTAGATTGGTTTTTCTTACAATGGGAGAAGTGCTTAGCTTTAGGTTCAATCTTGTGGTGTCCTTTCCCAGTGACAGTAGGGGCAGCAAGGCACGTATTGTATTGTTGCCATCGAGGATAAAAAGATGGGGTTTTCATCATATTGCTTGAGTTAATTCCTCTACATCATGTCATCTTACTTAATGTGTTACTCCATTCTTTATGAACTTAATACTCTAGATACATGCTAGATAGCGGTCGATGTGAGGAGTAATAGTAGTAGATGCAGAATCGTTTCGGTCTACTTGACACGGACATGATGCCTATATTCATGATCATTGCATTAGATATCGTCATAATTATGCGCTCTTCTATCAATTGCTCGGCACTAATTTGTTCACCCACCGTATTATTTGCTATCTTGAGAGAAGCCACTAGTGAAACCTACGGCCTCTGGGTCTCTTTTCCATCATATAAGTTCTATTTTCCATCATACTAGTTACCGATCTACTATTTTGCAATCCTTTACTTTCCGATCTATAAACCAAAAATACCAAAAATATTTCCTTACCGTTTATCTATCTCTACCAGATCTCACTTTTTGCAAGTAACCGTGAAGGGATTGACAACCCCTTTATCGCGCTGGGTGCAAGTTGGTGATTGTTTGCGCAGGTGTTTGGTGACTTGTGCGTTGTCTCCTACTGGATTGATACCTTGGTTCTCAAACTGAGGGAAATACTTACTCTACTTTGTTGCATAACCCTTTACTCTTTAAGGGAAAACCAACATAAGCTCAAGAAGTAGCAGTAGCGCACGCACATATGGGCAACGACGACCTTGGGACCAGACACGGCATGAGAGCGGGTGTACTCGAGGTTGAACCCGACCACCTTGTACTTCTCCGGGACAAGCAACACCTCCATGATGTGGATGGAGTGCTCCACCCAGACCGGGTTGTCGGTGTACACCACCGAGAGCTTCGTGAACCTTCGGTGGGTGTTCACCACGACATGCATGGTGAACTGCTGCTCGTTGTCGGCAGCCGCTTGGAGAGCCATTCGATCGCACAGGGTACCCTCTAAGAATTTGTCATGGTGCGTGTGCTTCTTACGATGGTGGGGCACGGTCGAAAGGTTGAAGACACAAGGGTTAAATGGCCGTTGTTATAAATGGGGGCCGGCTGGCCTGTAATCATCACGTCTTGTCACAATGTTCATAGCAGAGGATTCCAATGCACGCTTGACAACACCGCACTGCATGCATTTTGTTTGACCATGCGTGAGCTCGAAGAGGCGCCAAATGTATAGTTGGTGAGCCTGTTCCTGCGCTACCGCGCAAGCTTCCTGCCCGGCTAGTTTGGCCACGCGTTGGCTAGAGGAGGGACAAATCATGGTTTTTTATTGGCAAAAAGCTTTGTAAAAATGAAGTGTGTGGAATGACTTCGGTCGTAAGTTTACCCGTGGGTGATGAGGTCAAAGTTACACAGAAGGGTGATTATGGACATTCGAGTGTGATAATTAATTCTGCACTCTATAGGGCACACGGCGGAAGGAACCAACTGTGTGAAATAATGTCGAAGATCACCGTCGAGTTAGCTATACAGATCGTGTGCTGTGAGATCGACAAGGTAAACAGATTTGAGAATGGTTAATAAAATCTAAGACCATTGCATATTAACAACAAAATAGTGCTACCAATACACGAGTCTCATACGATGCCATTTCAATGATCGTACCACAAAAGCTCGACATATTACAAGGTTCAAATTCCAGAGTTATATGGCTCAAATTCAAAGATTACAAGGTTCAAATTGATATTAGAAATGAAATTCAGCACATCAGCTACAAACGCTCGCGCTGATCCGCTGAACATGGATATCAGAGAGGTTCAAACTAATATTACCACTTCTAAGTCTGGTTGCGAAACCTCACAATTTTTGCAAAGGGGTCAGCCACCGAGAAGTCATGTATGGGGTTAACACGATGACTTCTGATTACTCTGTCATCTGAAGTTCCAAAATGAAATTCAGCATTTTTGGAGACTATTCCATTCTATCGCAGGCGCCAACGCTGATCAATGAACCATTCATTTTTGTGAAATAAATGTAGGGCAGACGTCATTACCTTTAGCACCCTTGCTCCGACAACAAAGAACCCGACGAATATAATCTCCGGTAAGGTCCCTCGATAGGAGTTCAAAGTAATTTCTGAGAAATGCAGATCTAGGCATTCGACGTGATTGTTATGTTGTATCACATTATCCACCACCGGGCCTAGTCTTATCCGCAAAAGAACAAAACGTGTTAGTGCCTACATGCAATTTTGAACACTACTACGGGCCAATTTGGTTTGCAGGATTTGCAAAATTCACTAACATGCCATCTTCGATCTGACATGATTAACATGGCATTTGATTGCATTCTAGAAAAATGTAGCCTTCTTCACAAGAGGTTGGAGTGGATGAAAAGTTCCCCAAGAAAACTAGTACAGATGAATCCAAAGGAGAAATGCTTATATATTGTAACCATATGGATCAAGCAACCAATATGGGGGGGCATGTATGTACTAAAATCCTCCAAAATAATCCCTCAGAAATTGTAGGAAATTGTCATTGTAAACTTGGAAAAAAGTGTCACAAATTGAACTCCCTTATGGTTAACTTTAACAGGAAAGGAACATCACCTCAATATATAGCTTCTCCAGGCACGTAAAGCATCTCAGGAAACTGATAACTTGCTCCAGGTTGGGGCCGTTAGATTCTAGTACCAAGACCTTCACTGTGTGCAGTTTCAGGGTCAAGCTTGTCAGAATCATTTTTTGGATGATAGATGAACAGACATCTTCAAAATTAGAAATAATGTTAATTTGTAGAAGAAGAGGTAGAAGGCGGTTGTTGTACCTGAACGGGTGTGGATCCAATAACAAGTTCAAAGTATTTATCAGACAAGTAGCCCACCATTGTCAATTTCGTTGCATAAATGACATTGATTCTTGTTGGACCTAATTGATCAACTAAAAGTAATCTCTTAAGTGCAGGTTTGTTCTCAGTGACCATACCGTGGTACACATCTTGTGATGTCTTCCCGCCGAACCAGCAACACACATAAATAGTTCGAAGAGTCATGGAGGTGATGTGGAAGGTACTCAACCCATTGATCGGCTGAAGACAAAGGTACTAGAGTGCAGTACAACCACGGAGTAGGTGCTCCATGTCACTATTTGAGAGGCAGACGACGATGAGCTCGAGGTGCTTCAGTCGTGGTAGAATAAGAGTGGGCGCGTCATTAGGGGGGATGGTAGTTCCTGAACTTGGCGACGCGCAGCATGGGCGCGAGGCGGAGCGCGAACGTTGGCAGCAAGCGCATATGCCCATCATCAAAAGTGAGCTCCTCGAGTTGATCTAGGGCAGGGGATTGGAACCAGTCGCCAAGCTTGGCTCGGTCCTTGCCGTTGGAATGGAACTTTCCCATTCTAAGGCCTCTGGTTGGGACAAGGTGATTGCCGAGGATCTTGGAGAACGCATCCAAGCTTTTGTGATAGCCATGGCAGAGCTCGTGGGTGTCGATGAGGTCGAGAGGGCTAGAGTTCCATAGGGGCGCCACCGCCGGGAAAGGATGGTTGTCCGCGCCCCATATTTGATTGAGAGGAGGGAGATGATGACTGCCAACATATCATCGGGGAGGCTCCTGATGAAGTCTAGGCCTGCTGGAGTCGCTTATGGTTCTAGCTCGCCCCGCCTCCGCTTGTTGGCAACCCCGTTCTCCACCTCCGGAGTCTCCTTGTCAATGGCGCTTTCTGATAGAAGTGGGAGTACAGGGAATATTTATTTAAAACAAGGCAATAGAAAAGTATATTGGTAACTAGAGGTTATTAGGTAGGAATATAGTAAGAAAAGGGAATAGCAATTGGTTGCTTAAATACTACACAATTCATTTGATATTTCTGGGTAAGTCAACATGTAGATAGTTGAAAAGAAAACTTACTTCGAACAAAGTCTGGATGGATGATATCGTCGGCGAAGTTAGCATATATCTCATGACTAGGCTCTTTTATGTGTAGTGCAATTTTAGTGCCAGCTTTCAGTACATAAAACTTAGAAATTGCTTTCCAAAATAGGATTCACCATGTTCATCAAGTCTTACAGTCGCAACGATTGTAAATCCATCATTTGTGTTAAGTATGACACCCCCGCAGTCTTGATTTATGTAAAGGGAAAGATTGTGCACTACAGATTATGTTGCATAGAAAGGGGCGCGCTGCAGAAAATGTTAGGATTGTTAAAGAAAATATGGTAACATTGGGCCCAAATTGAAAGAACTGTACAACAGTTGAAATCAAAGGACAAAAATCTATAATTAAACAGATAGGGTAAACATGATGTCATGGAAATATTAGAGTAATCCGAAGAACAATATATCAATAATTTGCCTAATATAGAAAGTAGAGGGGAAAAATCCCCTTTGACGTATATGGTGCACGTGGCACCTTTTATCCAAATGTAGCAATATTTAGACTATGTTCCGGAAAGTAGGCCATGCCAATAGAATTAAGGTGAGATTTGACATACCGTGCGCATCCTCAAGTCATCTGGTATGGTGAGATGGAATTTCTGGCGGAGGCTGCAAAGTCTTGATGTGTCGGCGCACTGTACACTCTATGAATGAAAGAAAACCCTCAAATCAGCTCGAATAAAAATGAATTCTTGGCGATTTAGGACGGGTGATTAAAGGAGGCAGATGACTCAGGCAGATGAACTAGGATAAGAGATGAGATAATATCTCATTAAATTAGTTACCTTGTTGTCCATGAGAAAGAACCCTCAGTACGGCAGATTCCCCAACCGAGCAGATCTGGGTCGACCGTGAGCAGCGTCGAGAATGTCGATGGCGATAGGCGGCGGCAAGCGGAAGTGGCGAAATGTGGTGGGGTTTGTCGGCAGCCTGGCGGCGGCGGCAGGCGTTGAGCTAAGTGGTTACCGCTGTGATAGGCGGTGCCTTGCATAGACGCGGAGGAGCTTGTGCAGGTGGGAATGGGGACCGGAGGCGGTGGCGGGCGGGGTGAGGGTTTTTGTGACGTGGGGATGACAAGGGTTTATTTTTTTCTTTTCTGAATTGGGTGGCGAGGGTTTTCTGTCGCACAAAGAATTTCGGAGGCAACGGTTTGCTAGAGCCAACCGTGTGTGATTGATACACCAGGCAAAATAAAAGTCATTGCACATGGTTCCAATTTTGGGAACCGTGTGTGATTGACGTACTACCTCCGTCCTGGTTTATTGGTCCCCTTTGTAATTTGTACCAAATTTCGACCAAATATTAAACTAAGAAATGTTTATGCATGTCACCAAAAATTATATCATTGAACACTATGTTCAAATATGCATCCAACGATATAATTTTTGCTGACCTGCACTAATGTTTTGTTAGTTAAATCTTTGGCCAACATTTAACACAAATTACAAAGAGGACCAATAAACGAGGACGGAGGTAGATTCCATCAACCGAACTGATTGCATCCATACCCATAGTTAGACATAAGTAAACATAGATTAAACATACTCAGACATAGATAATAAGCGTACACGTACACAAGTATAGTTCAACCATAAGTACATAGTTCAACCGTCATTAAGCATGCTCAAGCGTACATAGTTCGATACCACATCTCATCTCACATGTTGGCACGTTCCTGAAGCTTCTCTAGGTACTCGGCGTACGCGCCATGCGCCACCCTGCGAGAATACTTTTGCTTGAAGGAGCCAACTTCCCATCCTCTTGCATGCGCTAGAACACTTTGATACGCGTCATGAAGCTTGTGGTTGCAAAATGGGCATCGATAGCCGCCGTCCCAGGTACTAATATGCCTGTTATGCATTCCCACATAAAGCTCCCTCAGGATTTGCCTCTCGTATCTCCCTTGGACATCTTCGTCTTTGCTGTCCACATTGTCAGACAACACCTATACAAATAGTAAAAAAATGTGGTGTCAAATTAATGGTTACAAACTAATCTCTAGTGAACATTTGGCAGTTGCCAAAAATTGGCATCCAATCAACGATTACATGCCATGAAGTAGGATTAGGAATTTATGGCTATTTATTTATACATATCCAGTGATTATGGTTTGATTTTTAAGCACATTTGTCTATGTACAGACCAACCTTGAAGAAAATAATGGCACACACATATGTAGGTCATTCAAAATCAATTGTCAATTCTTGGCTAGGAATATTATTAGCACATTTGTCTATGTACAGACCAACCTTGAAGAAACAACTAATCACTTATCACTTGTGTCATTCAAACAATCAATGCACTACACAGATCTAACGAAACTTACTTAGATTTCATGGATTCGGAGAACATAACCATAAGATTTCTATTCCAAAAAGGGGAAGGCAGGAGTAAGTAGAGAAACCCTAGGATCTATTTGACACATAAATGGGTATAGATGACTAACCAGTTGTCCGTCGTCGTCAGAGTCGTCGCCGGAGTGGTCATCGGAGTCGTCGCCGGGGTCATCACCTGAATCGTCACCAGAGTCGGTGTGGTACTCTGCCTCCTGCTGTGGAAGCTCGATGCCGTCAATGACGTTAGGGTGTAGCGATAACTCGCGGTGGTGACGGCAACCTCTATCCCCATCTCCACGCCGTGCTCCAGTGCTTTAGCAGCCCCTGCATCGCCATTCCCTCCGATGGGGCGCTTCGGCGGCATCCTCATACACTAACGACAATGAGGACTGAGAGTGGCGTCGAGGATGCAAGCGGAGAGAGAGGATTGTGTGTGTGGCGAGGATGGGGAGTATGTCCGCTCAGGTGCACCATTAATATGAAGTAGTGGGAGAGAGGCAGGTGACGCTTAAACCGCTGGCTCGCCTCCCGGTGAGCCTACGCACCGGACTAGTGGCATGCCTACCGTCGTCTCACACAGCTACTCGGACACCTCCTGATGACACTGTGCAGCGAGCACGCCTTCGTCAATTCACACACCTGCATGCACCCCTCCCGGTCTGCCTGTGTGGCGAATTGCTCGCATGCATCCCATCAACTCACGCCTGCTCGCACGCCATACGGGTCGCATGGCTGCACGTATATTGTTTTTCTATTTGTATGATTAATGTTGCCGCTTTATTGCTTAACCGAAGCATGGCACGTATCCATTGTTGGTCTAATGCTCACGGTTCGTATAAAAAAATTTGTTTGGGATATTGTTTCCCAATTATTAATAATCTCCCATTTGTAATTAGATAAAGATTACATCAAAACTGGTCTCAAATTTGACAAAAAAGTACAAATGCCACTTTGTATTGGTGTCCATATGACAACACGATAAGTTTCATGAACTTCAAATAAGTTTTGGATGTACTAGAATTTAAAAATCAAGTTTCTCAATGTTTGAAATTTGTTGCACGGGGAGTAAACATGCACCCAGTGAGACACATGTGTTTTTGCAATCCATTTAGGTGCACTTTCATGTGTGCATGTAGCTCAAATTTGATTTTTGCACATTATACCCATAGAAAATCAATCAATTAATGTATTAAAACGTCTTAATGATCTCTGTTTTTTCCAAAATTAAAACGTCCCTCCTTTGGTAACATATGTTCACCGAGGGATAATTAATTTAACATGCATCCTAGTTGCGGTGGATTCGCGGTGTGTGTGTGTGTGTGTGAGTGTATGTGTGTGTGTCTAGGGGTGGCTGGTGGCTCACAATACACTATGAGTTGTAAGCCACCGTGTGGGTTGGCCGATTTGTTAGGAAGGCCGGTGCCACATCATAGTTGTGAATTCGTTATTTAAAACATTACACAACCCTTTCATACATACATGTTTTGGCCACATGCAGTCAATGGTTGTCCTACACGGAACTCGACACTCGCGTGTGATGCTCTCTGTGGGCCCGCTAGGTCGTCATCCATCACTTTGATGAACAGCCAGCAGTGAGGTTAATTTGACCAGCAAGGTAGAATCTTTTTTTGTTTGTGTTATTGTGGTATATAGTACGCGTTGAAGAGGTGGGAGGGGACTAGCATATATACTATAGGTATGCATCTTTGAACAAATACACACTAGTGCAGGATGCTGCTAACGCGACACTATGATCAGAGACCCTTTGAAAAACTGTGTGCGATGCAATAATCGCAAACGGTGCTGTCAGAGAACCGTCAAAAATGTCCAAAATGTTTGCGATGATGGATGCATCAAACATGGTTCAGATTTTAGTTGCATGTGTGATGCAGGGCATACGATTCAGTTCAATTAACTATTTGTGATGAGGAGTAACAAAAAAAACGGGCAGCCAGATGAAGGCGTGTGCGATACACATCATACGGTTCACTAGGATGAACTGTTTGTGATTAGGCAACACAAAAGAAATGGTCAGCCAGATCAAGGTGTGTGCTATATAGAACATGTGGTTCACTCGGATGAACTATTTGTGTTGAGACAAGAGAACATAAATGGTTCTATATAACAAGATGTGTGTGATACGCGGCAAACAGGTCTGTAATCAAAAATGTGTGCGAAGACCGATAATAACACAAACGGTTGCTACTAATAAGACGTGTGTGTTGTGCGTTGGGATTGCATACAGAACAACAACATATATATTACATGCATGATTAACCAAATTAAACATCCAATTACACATGTGGCTACTACAACCATGGCATTTGCACACACCAAAGTAAACTATTACATGCATAATTTCATAGGTGGCTACTAGATACATGACACTTCCACACACCAATAAAGTAAACTATATATTACATGCATGATTAACTAGCATAAACGATCATCTGATCATCATCTACTTCTTGTGACGCTTGCTCTGCTTGTGGCTCGATCCGGGCTTGTCAATTTGGGTAACGAGGCACTTCCTCATGTCAACAATCCGCCTGTGCATCTCATAGCATGTGTACATGCTCTTGGTCGTGAACCTGAGGTGAGGTTCATCCAGTCGCCGCATCCAGGCCCTGTGCCAGGATACGGGATTTGTTCTTTGGGCATCCCGCTTCATCTTTTCGTAGTAATGGTGGATGATGGCCGAGGTGAGTTTGACTAGGGAGTCCTTCTTCGTGCTGCCCCAGACCCTGTAGTGGTCACGAATTTCAACAAGGTTCTGGCAGGCCAAGCCCGTAACACTGAGCGCTTTTACATCGTCAGTGGTTTCCACCATGGAAAACTTTGTAGTCGGTCTTGTTGACAAACCTGTTGAAACGGTCGCAAGGCTCTCTGGCCATGCAGCAGTGGTAGATGAGGACATGATGGCGCACACACAAGTGGGCGACAACAACCTTCTGCTCTATGCCGGGACTATCAGCGGTGTACCTGAGGTCGATGCCGACTGACAGTGTCCTGGACTAGGGGGTACTCACCACATCATCTCCCGACTAGGTGGATCACGCCAAGGACCCCCATGGCGGTTCACTCATGGGCCACTTCGGGCATCCCATGCTGCATACAAGGAGTATTCCACAAGACTAGGTGATCAAGACAAGGACTCCTCTCCACCAATGTATTCGGCTAGGACTCTTGTTATCCTAGGCCTCTGGTGCATTATATAAGCCAAGGCCAGGCTAGTCGATAGAGGATGATGACAATCATACAAGCTAGACTTCTAGGGTTTAGCCATTACGATCTCGTGGTAGATCAACTCTTGTAATACTCATATTCATCAAGGTCAATTAAGCAGGAAGTAGGGTATTACCTCCGTAGTGAGGGCCCGAACCTGGGTAAACATCATGTCCCCTGTCTCATGTTACCATCGAGCTTAGACGCACAGTTCAGGACCCCCTACCCAAGATCCGTCGGTTTTGACACCAACATTGGTGCTTTCATTGAGAGTTTTGTTGTGTGATCGGCAGATGATCGATGGCTTGTTTGCAGATTAACTACGACGTCGGCATATTCGTCACCGGCTCGACTGGTCACCTCGGCTTGACAGAGGACTGTGCCATGCCTCCAATAGTCATGTTCGGACGAGGGCCTTCATCAACATCAACTCCGATCTCTATCATGATCATGGAGGAATTATCCTTGGAGCTCGAGGGCTCAACGTCAACATTGCCCTTAGGCGACCATACTGTTTTTCCGGACATCGAACTTGTATCCGCTGCCACCTCCTCCTCAAGCATTGCTTTGATGATTCGTTTGGTGGAATTGTGAGGAATTAAGTCTACAACAACCATGCAAAATTTCGTTGAGTTCTGATGGAGGAATCTCTGGCGATCTACGATATACCGGAGCTCTGTCAAATCTGGACAGGAATCTGGACAAGTTTAGGGCGTGGTCTCCAGAGCGAAGCTCGGAGGTCCTTTGGAAGATCCAACCGTTCATTTGCTACGCAATTCCCATATCTAGCACCCCTCAAAATTTCAGCTTGATCCGACCGTCCAAACTCCGGGAACCTTCCGATTAGTGCATCACTTTTTAGATCTGTTTTCTGCGTGAGAACGAATCCGACCCGAGTTCATCTTTTTTTTATGAACGGGATTTCAAACATCCTTTTGAAGGAAGTTTTGTATGGGGTATTGTGTTTTGTTCCCAAACACATCCCACCAATTTTATAGTCTTTTCCAATATGATCTTCACAATCGCACCGGTGTCAAACCGGCCCGACAACGTTGCTCCATGGCTGATGACCTGCTCTTGACACGTTGTCGCTTTGTTGAGCCGAGCTCGACTTCTTCGGATCATCATCTAGGCAATCCGAACAAGAGTTTGGCATTGTGAAGGATAAATCATCACCAACCTCGCCGCCCCACGGATTACACGGAGCGGGCACATCGACATCGCTGCAAAGTCACTTCATCAAGCCGACATTGACCACGTCACGAGTTATGACCTGCATCGGCCTGGCTGCACCTTGCTTCTTCGAACCGATGTCCATCACACCGAACTACTTCAACACCTTGGCTGACATGGCAGCTGCAGCATCTCCTTACCGACCAGCTCCGTCACCTTGTCTGGACCGGGGGCTTCGCCATCCCTTCTTCAACCTACTCCGGAGACTTCACCGTCGTCAGACGACCAGCTTCGTCACGTTAGCTGGACTGGGGGCTTTGCCTCGGCGAGCCAACCTTACCAGCATCACCATACCGTCGCTAAACCGCCCATCAGGCAATGAGTGTGCAGATCGGTTCCCAATTTTGGGAGTCACTTTTCTTCGGACTGCTACAACAAATAAACCAGGTGTTGTTAAGCCTAGCAATTTTTGCTTGTTGGGTTTATTTTTCTTAAGGAATTATTACTCTGGTTTGTTCCATCATCTGTACAGGTATATCAAATGGCGACCACATTAACGACGATCGCGTGGTGATTCGGTCAGTTTCCGTACATAGTTCAGCGAACACCGCATCCGGAACTCGGATCGACCTATGGATTCAGGCTTTGCCACACCTTTACCGCATCATGCCGACACCCTGCATCGACATTGACTTCGGCGCCAGGCCACATATTTTTAAATAAATTATCTTGCGTAAATTAATTACGCGAGGATTTTTATATATTTATATTATTATTGTTGGCCTGCACTATTTTACATGTGCAGGTAATCGACTTCGACCGCGTCACACGATCACTTTGGCAAGCCGACGCCGTTATCCCAATCGGCATAAATCGGCTCGCGTGATCACCTTGTTGGTCGAATTGCCATACCGACATGCTCGGTTGCCTTGGGGACTTCGGCATCGCTGAGAGAGCTCTACCTCATAGAGTGTTCGGCACACGGGCCATATTTCTTTTATTACTCATTTTACATAAACTATCAATTATGCAACGATTTTTATTTATTTATTTATTTTTATTATTACTATTATCTCCGGTTTGCACTATTTTCTGTGCACAGGTAAATGATCCGGGTCGGGCAGTGTTGTCTCCTCGGCGTATTGACATACCACGTCACCTCGGCTGGTGGACTGGGGGCTTCGTCATCACTTAATTAACCAACGCCGGCGACTTCGGCGTCACTCTGCCAGCCTACATTAGCCGAGCCGTGTCACTACCTCGGAGTGCCGAACTCCTTGCTCGGACACCTCGGGCTTGGAGGTTGGGACCTTGGCCATGCCGAGGACTGCGAACCTTGTCGGATCTGTCACAGATCAATGGGCGTTTTTGTCCCGCCACAAGCCTGAATCGTGTCATCACCACCGAGCACATTAACCAGGTAAGCCGCTTTCATGCTCAATAACTTTCAGTTTTAAATTTTGTTCGGTTCGACCAAGCATTATACTTTTTGGCAAAAAGTTGTTTGTGACAAAGTTCCTTGTCAAAACTTTGTTTGTAACACATAAATTCAAATACCCTGTTTATTTGGGGGCTTCCTTTTATGAAGCCTTTCCTCTTGCATATGATTATATTTGTATGGCTTCGTTCCTTGTTGGTGTATTACACCACAATATGCACCAGGTTGACTTAAGTGTTCCACAAGCTGGGTTGCCTTGCTCCTGTGTTTACCCGTACGTTCCCGATTGTTCGGCTAGGGAGTAAAGGGAGCACCTCTGCGATTGTCACGATCGGGTCACTCGAGCTCGGACCTCAGACTGGATGAAGCCGAAAGCTAGCGCTCTTATTGTTTTCAATCATGGTCGGCACACAACGGTACTCATGAGTACAAAAAATCTATTGCACAAGTCTGATAGTAACAATGAGCAATCGAAGAAAGGTATCAGTGGGGGTACTATTTTCTTTGAAGATGCTTCTTACACTTCGTCAGTAATATAGCATAAGTTCCTGAGCACGCTTTGTCTGTTACAGCCTTATGGCCTGATTGCCTGGTTATCAGAAACACTGTCGATATTCTCGACAGGTGGAGTACATAACACTTTTTGTCCCTTGACCAAAGAGGGAGAAGCCAGCGGTCGGTTAAGACGCATTTAATGTTCGGGTGAACACAGATATGATATAAGTACTTTGGTACATACAATCATAAAATTCTTTTACCCAAGTCACTTGGGGGCTCTTACAATTTATATGAGCTGTTTTATAGTAAATGTGTTTTCTTCTTGGTTGTTGCAAAGTCTTTTTCTACCGCTCCTTTTTCGACTCGAGTGTATGGTCAATAGACGAATAGGCTGTCTTCTCTCTAAAAGCCGCTCGAGTTTAGTTCGCCAAACTAACCTCGGAGAAGTACTCCACCTTTGCGATAAGGAGCTTGAAGTCGTAGGCTGACCCGCATGAAGTCTTGAGATCGGATATGTCATGTTAAAGCACGATAGAAGCACAATTTTTTTCCAATTTTTGGATTGGCACCGAACACTTGATCTTGTTTGGACGTCAAGTTTTTACTGAGGTTTTTTGGTTTTCCAAGCTTATGGCACTTTTAAACTATTTGTGTGTTTCCAGCATAAGTCTCGCAGTGCAACACCGGACACCTTTAGAGATTCGGCAAAAAACATTCTCGGATATTGCTATATATGCATCGGTTTCAAATTGTGTCTTCGGTCAATAGTTGGGTTGCTCAGCTCCTGTGCTTGCCTCCTACGTTCCGCTTTGTTCGGCTAGGTGTGCAAAGGGAGAACCACTGCGATTGTGCTTCCAGCTCGCATGGTTAAGCACCTCAATGGAGAAAGCTGAAAACTGACTGTCACAATAAGCATAAACTGGTCGAAGTGTAAACTATGTTAAATGACGGGCCGTTCATAACATTGGCCGAAGTGTTTACGGCTTGACCTCGGCTATCGCCGAACACTAACCGGGGGCTCGTAGCTAGCTTCCCCAGTTTAAAGCTCATGTGACTAAGTGAAAGTTATAAAGCCCGCATATCTGATTGCCTCGTTTCCACTAACACAACCGCCTTCGGGCACCGAGACATCGGCTAAGGGTTGTCTTGTTATTGTGGAAACACCCTGCATAGTATCTACAAAGGGGTAGAAGCCGACGATGGGCCACTTTCAACTGATAAACGGTCGCAACAGAGTCAAAATAAACATATCATCGACATTTGTATTTAATATACAAGGGTCGCCTTCCGTAATCATCATTATAAAGCCATAAATATGCATCAATTTGACTTATGTTTTTGCCAAGTTGGGTTTCCTGGCTCCTGTGCTTACCCCTACGTTCTCGATTTTTCGGCTAGGCGGTAAAGGGAGCACCTCTGTGATTGTTACTACCAGGTCATCTGAGTTAGTACCTTAGACTGGTTAAAGCCGAAAGCTAGCAATCTTAAAGGATCACATTGGTCGGCAACAACGGAAGTGAAAATTTTGGTTCATCAATACCATAGAGTTCGGAAACTTTCCCCGAACTAAATCCTCAATATTTTCCTCCCACATTGATCGGAGGTGAGGTTTCATGATCATGATAAGCATGACAACCCAAAGAAAGGAACCAATAGCGGGTCTATTTTCCTTGGAAGATGTTTCTTACATTAAGTAATATAACATATCTCTCCGCATACCTTTGTTTATAAAACCGTATGACCGAATTGCCTTGTTTGTCGTAAATCTTTGCTCTCATGAAGGCTTTATAAAGAAGGACAAACACTCCCCGGCTGCTGGCCGTGGAGGTGGAAGCCGATGGTCGATCAACAAAGTTTTGTACAATGCGGCTCCAAGCATTAATGATGTAAAATACTTGGATACATAAGATCATAAATTGCGAGTAAAGTCAATTTATTGCAGCTCATCTTTTAAAGACCAAGCGAGCAACTTACATAAAGCGCTCCTAAATCCCAAGTGGCATCAGTTTCCGATCTATTAAGCCCATTGGGGCCAACCTTGGCAAGCCCATCTTTCGCTGGCTCTAGCTCAATTAAGAGATCTTTATTCTCTTTTCGAGAAGTTTGTGTTAAACACAACAAAATTTTCTGTCACACGGATATCGATCCTTAATTCGGCCATTCGTGGCCACATTAAGGCTCGGGGGCTACTAGGCTTCACACTCCTTATTTATAAATATTAAAGGGGCACATCGATCCCCCGATCTGGTGTTACCACCCGACCAGTGTCTCGGTGGCTACTGCGTTGCCTGTTCAATGCAGAAAATTCAAAGTGCTTAGTGTTCGGCTTGACCGAACTATGGGCAAATGCCTCTTTGGAAAACAATAGGTACCATCTGGACCTATCTGGTGTCAAGCTAATATATTGCGGCAACTTATCAAGACCCTCTCTCAAGGGCCCGTTCGCCGATTACTATTATCTCTAATATATTACACCGCGTTTCTATTCCTACGTATGCTCCCGAGCTAGGAGTTGATCCTCAGGCCGATTTTGCAAATCGACCTGAGTCTCAGTGGCTACCAGGATTAGTAGTTTTATGTTTTCCTTCAGGTGCACCTCGGGTTTAGACCGACACACACCTTAAGGGCTACTCAATATACATATACTCGCTATATATCTCGGCAGAGAGTAAATTGCACCAATAAAAAATATTCACAAAAATTAGCCCACGGTCGGGGTGGTGCACCACCTCGGAAGCAGTCCGGCATAAAGCTCGGGCGCCAGTGGCTGGCTCCATAGAGGGCATTTCCGGCATTAAACTCGGCTGAATTTGTTCAATCTTTTAAAAGATCGAGGTAGTTTACGACACCTTGGACGTTGACCATGGTTGGAGTTCGGAAGTGGTCCGGCATAAAGCCCGGATTCGAATGGCTCGTTCCATAGGGAAATTTTCAGTGTTAAACTCGGATAACCCCCTTCAAACTTTTTCAAACCAAGGTGATCTATGACACCTCGGATATAGTCCGGTGTTGGAGCTCAGATATAGTCCGACGTGCTCGGCTGCAAAAGATATCTCGAATGCAGTCCGGCGTTAGAGCTCGGATGCAAGAGGACACCGCCGAACGGGAACAACTTCAAACCCGAGGTGTGGCGTAAAAAATAACCCTAAGGCATTGATAAAGGCCGAGAACTTAAAAGGGCTCCTCGGAGTGTAAACCCTTCGGATTCACTTCGGTGATACTCAAGATCAAAGACGAGAAGATTTGTTGAACCGGTTTTTAAGACCGACGACCAAAGATGAAGAATAGTTCGGAAGGATCGAGGAGCGTCCCCAACTTGAAGGCGGTTCAGGGGGCTACTGACGGTGTGTTCGACTAGGGGGAACTCACCACATCATCTCCTGACCAGGTGGATCGGGCCGAGGACCCCCATGGCGGTTCACTCATGGGCCACTTCGGGCAGCCCATGCCGCATACAAGGAGTATTCCACAAGACTTGGTGATCAAGACAAGGACTCCTCTCCACCAACGTATTCGGCTAGGACTCTTGTTATCCTTGGCCTCTGGTGCATTATATAAGCCAAGGCCAGGCTAGTCGATAGAGGATGATGGCAATCATACAAGCTAGACTTCTAGGGTTTAGCCATTATGATCTCGTGGTAGATCAACTCTTGTAATACTCATATTAATCAAGATCAATCAAGCAGGAAGTACGGTATTACTTCCGTGAGGGCCTGAACCTAGGTAAACATCGTGTCCCCTGTCTCCTGCTACCATCGACCTAAGACGCATAGTTCGGGACCCCCTACCTGAGATCCGCCGGTTTTGACACTGACACCGACCACCTTGTACTTGTCTCCAGCAAGCAACTGCTCAACGGTGTTGATGTAGTCGTCCACCACGGCCAGGTCGATGGTGTACACCACCGAGAGATACGTCTCCCTTGTGTGGGTGTCCACTTTATGCTCGCCGAACTCCATTGGAGCGCCCCTAGACATCCCCTCTCTATATGTTGTCGTGGGTGTGCTTCTTGTGTTGTGGGGCGTGCTACCTCTTGAGGATGTGTTGGTTTTTCCCTTGAAGAGGAAAGGGTGATGCAGCAAAGTAGCGTAAGTATTTTCCCTTAGTTTTGAGAACCAAGGTATCAATCTAGTAGGAGGCTCCTCCCAAGTCCCACGCGCTTACACAAACAAACAAGAACCTCGCAACCAACGTGATAAAGGGGTTGTTAATCCCTTCACGGCCACTTGCGAAAGTGAGATCTAATAAAGATAATATGATAATATAAATATTTTTGGTATTTTTATGATATAGATTAAAAAGTAAAGATTGCAAAATAAAGTAGATTGGAAACTTATATGATAAAGAATAGACCCGGGGGCCATAGGTTTCACTAGTGGCTTCTCTCAAGATAACATAAATATTACGGTGGGTGAACAAATTACTGTCGAGCAATTGATAGAAAAGTGCATAGTTATGAGAATATCTAGGCATGATCATGTATATAGGCATCACGTCCCCAACAAGTAGACTGACTCCTGCGTGCATCTACTACTATTACTCCACACATCGACCGACTCCTGCCTGCATCTAGAGTATTAAGTTCATGAAGAACAGAGTAACACATTAAGCAAGATGCCATGATGTAGAGGGATAAACTCAAGCAATATGATATAAACCCCATCTTTCTATCCTCGATGGCGACAATACAATATGTGCCTTGCTGCCCCTGCTGTCACTGGGAAAGGACACCGCAAGATTGAACCCAAAGCTAATCACTTCTCCCATTGCAAGAAAGATCAATCTAGTAGGCCAAACCAAACTGAAAATTCGAAGAGACTTGCAAAGATAACCAATCATACATAAAAGAATTCAGAGGAGATTCAAATATTTCTCATAGATAAACTTGATCATAAACCCACAATTCATGGGATCTCGACAAACACACCACAAAAAGATTTACATCAAATAGTTCTCCAAGAAGAGGAAGGAGAACTTTGTATTGTGAATCAAAGAGAGAGAAGAAACCATCTAGCTAATAACTATGGACCCATAGGTCTGTGGTAAACTACTCACAACTCATCGGAGAGGCCTTGGTGATGATGGAGAGGCCCTCCGTGGTCGAGTCTCCCTCCAGCGGAGCGCCGGTGAAGGGTCGAAGATGGGATCTCGTGGATACAAAAGGTTGCGGTGGTGGAAATAGTTTTTCGTGGTGCTCTTCGATGGTTTCGGGGTATGTAGATATATATTGGCGAAGGAGGTAGGTCAAGGGAGCCACAAGGGGCCCACGAGGCAGGGGGCGCGCCGGCCACCCTCGTGGCCGCCTTGGCTGCTTCTTGATGTCCACTCCAAGTTTCATGCACTGTGTTTGTTCCAAAAAGATCGCTCCTGAAGGTTTCATTCCGTTTGATATTCCTTTTCTGCGAAACACTGAAATAGGCACAAAAAACAGCAATTCGGGTTGGGCCTCCGGTTAGTAGGTTAGTCCCAAAAATGATATGAAAGTGTAAAGTAAAGCCCATAAACATCCAAAACAGGTAATATAATAGCATGGAACAATAAAAAATTATAGATACGTTGGAGACGTATCAAGCATCCCCGAGCTTAACTCCCACTAGTCCTCGGGTAGGTAAATGATAAAAACACAATTTTTGATGTAGAATGCTACCTAGAATATTTCTCAATGTAATTTTCTTTATTGTGGCATGAATGTTCAGATCCAAATGATTCAAAATAAAAGTTCATATTGACAAAAGAATAATAGTTCTTCAAGCATACTAACAAAGCAATCACGTCTTCTCAAAATAGCATGGCTAAAGAAAGCTATCCCTACAAAATCATATAGTCTGGCTATGCTCTATCTTCATCACAAAAAATATTTAAATCATGCACAACCCCGATGACAAGCCAAGCAATTGTTTCATACTTTAATGTTCTCAAACCTTTTCAACTTTCACGCAATACATGAGAGTGAACCATGGACATAGCATTATATGTGGAGTAGAATGGTGGTTGTGGAGAAGACAAAAAGGAGAAGATAGTCTCACATCAACTAGGCGTATCAACGGGCTATGGAGATGCCCATTAATAGATATCAATGTGAGTGAGTAGGGATTGCCATGCAACGGATGCACTAGAGCTATAAGTATATGAAAGCTCAAAATGAAACTAAGTGGGTGTGCACCCAACTTGGTTGCTCACGAAGACCTAGGGCATTTTGAGGAATCCCATCATTGGAATATACAAGCCAAGTTCTATAATGTAAAATTTCCACTAGTATATGAAAGTGACAACATAGGAGACTCTCTATCATGAAGATCATGGTGCTACTTTGAAGCACAAGTGTGGAAAAGGATAGTAACATTGTCCCTTCTCTCATTTTCTCTCATTTTTATTTTTTATTTTGGTGGGCTTCTTTGGCCTCTTTTTTATTTGGGCTTCTTTGTCCACTTTTATTTTTTTTATAAAGTCCAGAGTCTCATCCCGACTTGTGGGGGAATCATAATCTCCATCATCCTTTCCTCACTTGGGACAATGCTCTAATATGAATATCATCACACTTTTATTTACTTACAACTCAAGAATTACAACTCAATACTTAGAACAAAATATGACTCTATGTAGATGCCTCCGGCGGTGTACCGGGATATGCAATGAATCAATAGTGACATGTGTGAAAGAATTATCCAGGTGGCTTTGCCACAAATACAATGTCAACTACATGACCATGCAAAAGCAATATGACAATGATGGAGCGTGTCATAATAAATGGAACGGTGGAAAGTTGCATGACAATATATCTCGGAATGTCTATGGAAATGCCATAATAGGTAGGTATGGTGGCTGTTTTTAGGAAGGTAAATGGTGGGTGTATAGTACCGGCGAGAGTTGCACGGCACAAGAGAGGCTAGCAATAGTGGAAGGGTAAGAGTGCGTATAATCCATGGACTCAACATTAGTCATAAAGAACTCATATACTTATTGCAAAAATCTATAAGTTATTGAAACAAACTACTACGCGCATGCTCCTAGGGGGGTAGATTGGTCGGAAAATACCATCGCTTGTCCCCGACCACCACTCATAAGGAAGACAATCAAAAAATAAATCATGCTCCAACTTCATCACATAATGGTTCACCATACGTGCATGCTACAGGAATCACAAACTTCAACACAAGTATTCCTTCAATTCACAATTACTCCACTAGCATGACTCTAATATTACCACCTTTTTATCTCAAAACAATTATTAAGCATCAAGTTGATCATAGTATTCAATTCACTCCTATGATAGTTTTTATTATACCCAACTTGGATGCCCATCATTCTAGGACCAATTTTATAACCATAGCAAATACCATGCTGTTCTAAAAGACTCTCAAAATAATATAAGTGAAGCATGAGAGATCAATAATTTCTACAAAATAAAATCACCACCATGCTCTAAAAAGATATAAGTGAAGCACTAGAGCAAAACTGCATAGCTCAAAAGATATAAGTGAAGCACATAGAGTATTTTAATAAATTCTGAATCATGTGTGTATCTCCCAAAAGGTGTGTATAGCAAGAATGGTTGTGGTAAACTAAAAAGCAAAGACTCATATTATACAAGATGCTCCAAGCAAAACACATATCATGTGGTAAATAAAAATATAGCTCCAAGTAAAGTTACCGATAGATGAGGACGAAAGAGGGGATGCCTTCCGGGGCATCCCCAAGATTAGGCTTTTGGTTGTCCTTTAATATCTTGGGGTTCCATGGGAATCCCCAAGCTTAGGCTCTTGCCACTCCTTATTCCATAGTCCATCAAATTTTTACCCAAAACTTGAAAACTTCACAACACAAAACTCAACAGGAAATCTCATAAGCTCCGTTATTGCAAGAGAGAAAAACCACCACTTAAGGTACTGTAATTAACTCATTCTTTATTATATTGGTGTTAAACCTACTGTATTCCAACTTCTCAATGGTTCATACCCCCCGATACTAGCCATAGATTCATCAAAATAAGCAAACAACACACGAAAAACAGAATCTGTCAAAAACAGAACAGTCTGTAGCAATCTGTAACTTTTGAATACTTATGGAACTCCAAAACTACTACCAAAATAGGAAGTCCTAGGTAATTTGTCTATTGATCTACTTCAAAAAAGAATCAACTCAAAATCACGTTTATGTGATTTATTGAATTCTTTCTCGTGAGCGCAAAGTTTCTATTTTTTAGCAGAATCAAATTAACTTTCACCCAAGATGATCAAATAGGTTCCACTTGGCACAAACACTAATTAAAACATAAAACCACATCTAACCAGAGGCTAGATTAATTATTTATTAATAACAGCAAGGAAAAATATTGGGTTGTCTCCCAACAAGCGCTTTTCTTTAAAGCATTTTTAGCTAGACATTGAGATTTCAATGATGCTCACATGAAAGACAAGAATTGAAGCATAAAGAGAGCATCATAAAACATGTGACAAACACACTTGAGTCTAACATACTTCCTATGCATAGGTTTTTTATAATCAAACAAATTATCAAGGCAAGCAAAAACTAGCATATGCAAGGAAGAAGATGATAGCAATCTCAACATGAAGAGAGGTAATTTAGTAACATGGAAATTTCTACAACCATATTTTCCTCTATCATAACAATTACATGTAGGATCATAAGCAAATTCAACAAAATATCTATCACATAAAATATTTTCGACACATCCACATGCATGCAAAGTTGATACTCTTCAAAAATAGTGGGATTATCATTAACTAAAGTCATGACCTCTCCAAACCCACTTTTATCCAAAATTTCATAAGATTGATAAAAATCCAAATATGTGGGATCTAAAGTTGACACTCTTCCAAACCCACTTTCAATATTATTGCAAACACTATTATCAATCTCATATCCATGGGACTTAAATAAATTTTCAAGATCATAAGAAGAATCACACCAATCATGATCATTGCAACAAGTAGTAGACATAGCAAAACTAGCATCCCCAAGCTTAGGGTTTTGCATATTGTTAGCACAATTGACATCAAGAGAATTTATAGTAAAATCATTGCAATCATGCTTTTTATTCAAGGAGTTATCGTGAATCTCTTCATAAATTTCTTCATCATAATTTTCAGATTCACAAATTTCGAGCAAAGCTTCATAAAGGTAATCTAGTGCACAAAACTCACTAGCAATTGGTTCATCATAATTAGATCTTTTAAAAAAGATTAGCAAGAGGATGAGGACCCATAGATCTTAGGTTCTCTATTTAGCAATAAATAAACAACTATTCCAACCAAACGAGTAAACGAGCCAAGTAAGACGTCAAAGGAAACGAAAAGACGAACAGAAGAAGGGCGAAAAAACGGCAAGCGTGAAGTGGGGGAGAGGAAAACGAGAGGCAAATGGCAAATAATGTAATGCGAGGGAGATGAGTTTGTGATGGGTACTTGGCATGTCTTGAGTTGAGCGAAGACCTCCCCGGCAACGGTGCCAGAAATCCTTCTTGCTACCTCTTGAGCATGCTTTGGTTTTTCCCTTGAAGAGGAAAGGGTGGTGCAGCAAAGTAGCCTAAGTATTTTCCTCAGTTTTGAGAACCAAGGTATCAATCCAGTAGGAGGCTCCTCCCAAGTCCCACACGCCTACACAAACAAACAAGATCCTCGCAACCAACACGATAAAGGGGTTGTCAATCCCTTCACGACCACTTGCGAAAGTGAGATCTAGAGATAATATGATAAGATAAATATTTTTGGTATTTTTATGATATAGATTGAAAAGTAAAGATTGCAAAATAAAGCAGATTGGAAACTTATATGATAAAGAATAGACCCGGGGGCCATAGGTTTCACTAGTGGCTTCTCTCAAGATAGCATAAATATTACGGTGGATGAACAAATTACTGTCGAGCAATTGATAGAAAAGTGCATAGTTATGAGAATATCTAGGTATGATCATGTATATAGGCATCACGTCCGCAACAAGTAGACCGACTCCTGCGTGTATCTACTACTATTACTCCACACATCGACCGACTCCTGCCTGCATCTAGAGTATTAAGTTCATGAAGAACAGAGTAACGCATTAAGCAATATGACATGATTTAGAGGGATAAACTCAAGCAATATGATATAAACCCCATCTTTCTATCCTCGATGGCAACAATACAATATGTGCCTTGCTGCCCCTGCTGTCACTGGGAAAGGACACCACAAGATTGAACCCAAAGCTAAGCACTTCTCCCATTGCAAGAAAGATCAATCTAGTAGGCCAAACCAAACTGAAAATTCGAAGAGACTTGCAAAGATAACCAATCATACATAAAAGAATTCAGAGGAGATTCAAATATTTCTCATAGATAAACTTGATCATAAACCCACAATTCATGGGATCTCGACAAACACACCGCAAAAAGATTTACATCAAATAGATCTCCAAGAAGAGGAAGGAGAACTTTGTATTGAGATTCAAAGAGAGAGAAGAAGCCATCTAGCTAATAACTATGGACCTGAAGGTCTATGGTAAACTACTCACAACTCATTGGAGACGCCTTGGTGATGGTGGAGAGGCCATCCATGGTCGATTCCCCCTCCAACGGAGCGCTGGCGAAGGCTCCAAGATGGGATCTCACGGATACAGAAGGTTGCGGCGGTGGAAATAGTTTTTTGTGGTGCTCTTTGATGGTTTCGGGGTACGAAGATATATATAAGCGAAGGAGGTAGGTCAGGGGAACCACAAGGGGCCCACGAGGCAGGGGGGCGCGCCCACCCCCTTAGGGTGTGCCGGCCACCCTCGTGGCTGCCTCGGCTGCTTCTTGACGTCCACTCCAAGTTGCCTGAATTGCGTTTGTTCTAAAAAGATCGCTCCCGAAGGTTTCATTCCGTTTGGACTCCGTTTGATATTCCTTTTTTGCGAAACACTGAAATAGGCAAAAAAACAACAATTTGGGTTGGGCCTCTGGTTAGTAGGTTAGTCCCAAAAATGATATGAAAGTGTAAAGTAAAGCCCATAAACATCCAAAACAGGTAATATAATAGCATGGAACAATCAAAAATTATAGATACGTTGGAGACGTATCAGGGCGCGATCGAAAGGTTGAAGAGACTAAAGTTATAATGGCCGCGGGAATTAAAGGGGAGGCCGGACGACAGGTCCTGATGGCAGTTCTAATTCCCAGCACGTAACTCCATCATGCCGCACGTAACTGCATCGCGTGGCAACGCGCGCGGCACAGCCGCATGCATATGGGGCCCCTGATGTGATTATGCGCAGGCCCAACCGCTGGCAGAGCGTGCATGAAGGGACGCGAGCAGAGCGCTCTGTGGTCGCCTCAGTGACGAGCAACCATAAATGTATGCATATAGCAGTTTAATACGCAAGAAAAAGTTGTCCACAACCCGAGCACGCCAATGGACATGAGCAGAGCGCGTCGCGGTGCCTAACGACGAGCACAACGCGCTGCGGCGCCTAACGGCGAGCAGAGCTTGCCAAGGGACGCGAGCAGAGGTCGGCGCCGTGTGTGTTGTGGGCAAATGCTTTCTGCTATATAACCTCAAATTTAACCAACAAAATGATAATGCATGTTACAAAAATTATATAATTCGAAACTATGTTCAAATATGAATCCGACGATATAATCTTTGACGACATGCATTTGTATTTTATTAATTAAATCCTACTTATAAACCAGGACGGGCGTATAGTAGTTAATTAAATCGCAAATTTTTTTTATTAAAGTATGTGTATGTGTCCTTTGGTCCTTCTCTTGCACGTCTTGTCACCCCGCTGCCGTAGACGGTTCGAGCGCAAGCTTGAGCAGCGCGCGGGGGCGTTCTTTTGGCCAAATGGTGATGAGCCCGTTCCCGCGCAACTGCGGTGATTCCCGCGCAAGCTTCCCGCCCGACTCGGTGAAATCCCCCAAAACCCTAATGCTTATCAGCCTACTATATAAACCCTCATGGCTGGCGAGTCATGGGTCACATTTTCCCCTCCCTCCCTATATAAACCCTCACGTCTGCTTCTCCCAAAATTGGCAATGGCACTGGACCGTCGTTGTTGCTCAGCCACTCCGCCGTCATTAAAGTACAGCTCCAGCTGGGAAGCTACACCGCGGCAGCGGCACAGTCCCCGACATGGTGTAGTGCGTGCGGCATCCCAGTTGGGTGTGCATAGAACACGCACCACACGCTCGACCGCCGGTGCCCGTCGGGAGCTGTTGCCGGCCGCTGTTGCCACCACAGTTCCCTCGAAATCCAGGGCCATCACCCGCTCCGCCACCGTGGCCACCCCACTGCCGACCATCGTGGCCATCACCCGCTCCGCCATCATGGCCCGAAGGCGGGAGGTGGTGGTCGTGCCCGCCACCCCATCATCATCCGCCGTCGCTAGCCCACCATTGATCGCCGGGATCATCACCCGCTCGTCCACCACCGCCTGCAGTAGGGAGGCGGAGGTGGAGGCTTGCACGTGCGGAAGCGACCTTGCATGCTACATCGAGTTCCTGTAGGAGGAGGAGGAGCGCCTCGTCGAGCATGCAAAGAGCCTTACCGCCACTGTGGCCGTGGCACACGCCAACGCAACGGTGAGGAATCAGGAGATCTATGAGGAGAACCACCACTTCAAGAGGGGTCTTCTGGAGCGGCAGAGGGCGTTCGAGGTGAGCGTCGCTGAAGGTGCAGCGGCGACATGCACCGTATTGCAGTTTTCCATCTCGTCGGTAGCCTCCTCCTCCTCTTCCTCTTACTGAGCACGCTCGGCAGAGGAGAGGCTGCGGGAAGTAGTACAAAGTCCCTCCGTAGTAGTATTTAGGGGCTATTTTGTTCAGTTCATCTGACTATAGATGTGGTGGAACTATACAATGTACTTAAAATTAGCTAGTATGTATAGTTGAACTATCTATTTCAGTACATGGTTGGCAACAATTGGGGAAAAGTTTGGTCGGTTCAGCTGTAAAGTTGAACTATTTGTATAAATTAAGCATGACTGCTTAATCTATGAATGAAATCTATGCTTAATTACTGAATTTTAGTTGCAAAAATTAGATAGTGCTAGTGATTTTTAGCTGCATATTTTGACAAATCGCAGTGTTACAAGGATTGACAAATGACAATGTTACTAGATCAACAAATGTCAATCTTTCTAGTTTAATAAATGGCAATATACCCAATATGACAGATGCAAACCTTACCAAATTATGTGTACGTGGTTGCACACGGATCATCCGAAAAAACCGTTTGCGTTGAAGGGAGGTAGAAATCCTGCTTGCCAAATTTTCTCTTGGCTTAGCGCCAAAGTCTCGATTTGCATACCATATTCAGTCTGAACCGTTTGCGTTGAAGAGATGCACAAATCCTGCGCAGCAAATTTTTCCCTTGGCTTACTGCGGAAGACCATAGCTCTCACTTTGCATATAGGTGTTCTATCTAAAATGATTGCGATGAAGAGCTGCACAAATCCTGCTCGGCACATTTTCCCTTGGCTTACTGGGGAAGCTGTCAGTGTACATAAAGGTTTTCTATCTAAAACATTTGCGATGTTAGAGTGGCAGCTAGTTGTTTCAAAATGCCTTTGTTGACTATATTCGAGTGCGCCTTCTCTCAAAATGGACACGAAAATTACCACATCATGTCGGGTGCCATTCCATGATTGCATGCCAAGTATCATGAATTTCAGACGAGTTTTGGACTGACTAGAATTTAAAAACAAAGTATCTTAACGTTTTGCTGGCAGTCAATAGTGTTGGTGTTTCAAATTCATTCCCATTTCTTGCATGTGACCTAAGCATGCACCCAAGGACACAAATTTGATTTTTCAACCAATTTATATGCACTGGAGCTTGTGCATGTAGTTCAAATTTGAATTATGCACATAAAATGCCTAGAAAACCCAGTTAATATATAAAAAGTCCAAACGAACCCTGAAAAATTTCAAAATTGAACACCACACTCCTGTTGTTCTATGTTGACACTAGAATTTTTTTGAAAGCAATAACAGGCAACGTGTATTATTTCGTCCCCAAAGGTGGCATGTTCCCTACCGAAACCATCAAACTTGTTGTGAGAAGATTTGGTTTGTGAGAAGCTTATACCCAAACCTGACCCAAATGGGACAAAAAAATTACCATGGCATGTCGGGTGCCATTCCATGATAGCATGCCAGGTTTCATGAATTTCAGACGAGTTTTGCATTTACTAGAATTTAAAAACCAGATATCTCAATTTTTGCGGCCGAGTGACGTTGGCAGGGTGTTTACATTCATCCCCATATCTTGCATGGGACGTAAGCATGCAACCAAGGACACATATATGAATTTTCAACCAATTTATATGCATTAGAGCATGCGCATGTAGTTCAAATTTGAATTATGCACATAAATGCATTGAAAACTCAATTAATGCATAAGAAATGTGCTAACGAACCCCCAAAATTCCAAAATTTAACACAACACTCATGTTGTTCTATGTTGACACTAGAGAAAAAATTTAAATCAATAAGAGGCAATGGCTATCGTTTCATCCAGAAAGGTGAGACGTTCCCTACCGAGACCATCATGCTTGTTGTGAGAAACTCTGGTTTGTGAGAAGCTTATACCCAAACCTGCCCCAAATGGGACACATTTTTTACGACGGCATGCCGATGCCGCTCCATGATAGCATGCCATGTTTCATGAATTACAGACGAGTTTTGGATTTACTAGAATTTAAAAATCAGCTATCTCAATGTTTGTGGCCGAATGACGGTGGCAGGGCGTTTGACACTCATTCCCATTTCTTGCATGGGACCTAAGCACGCAACCAAGGAGACATATTTGACTTTTCAACCAATTGATATGTATTAGAGCATGTGCATGTAGTGCAAATTTGAATTATGCACATAAATGCATTGAAAGGTCAATTAATGCATAAAAATGTCCAAATGAACCCCGAAAAATTCCAAAATTTAACACAACACTCTTGTTGTTCTATGTTGACACTAGAGCAAAAATTGAAATCAAGAAGAGGCAATGGATATCGTTTCGTCCAGAAAGGTGAAAAGTTCCCTACCGTAACCATGAGGCTTGTTGCGAGAAGCTCTGGTTTGTGAGAAGCTTATACCCCGACCTGCCCCAAATGGGACAATACTTTTACCACTGTATGTTGCTGCGTTCAATGATAGCATGTCAAGTTTCATGAATTTCAGACGAGTTTTTGATTTACTAGAATTTTAAAACCATGTATCTCAATGTTAGCGGCCGAGCGACGGTGGCAAAGGTGTTTGCCATTCATTCCCATTTCTTGCATGGGACCTAAATTTGCAACCAATGACACACATTTGATTTTTCAACCCGTTTATATGCACTGGAGCATGTGCATGTAGTTCAAATTTCAATTATGCACATGAATGCATAGAAGCCTTAGTTAATGTATAAAAATATCCACGCGAACCCCGAAATAGCCCAAAAAATTGCAAACACTCATGTTTTTCTATGTTGACACTAGAAAATTTTTGAAAGTAAGAAGATGCAACAAATATCATTTCGTCCCGCAAGGTGGCACGCTCCCTACCAAAACCATCATGCTTGTTGTGAGAGAAGCTCTGGTTTGCGAGAAGCTTATACCATAACCTGGCCCAAATGGGACAATATTTTTTTACCCTAGCATCTTGATGTTGTTCCATGATAGCATGCCAAGGTTCATGAATTTCAAGTGAGTTTTGTATTTACTAGAATTACAAAAGCAAGCACCTCAACGTTTGTCGGAGAGCCGCGGTGCCGTGGTGTTTGAAATTCATCCCCATTCCTTGAATGGGATGTAAGCATCAACCCATGGACACATATATCATTTTACAACCCGTATTGGTGCACCAGAGCATGTGCATGTGGTCTAATTTTGAATTGTGCACCTGAAATGCCTAGAATGCCAAGTTACCGTATAAAAATGTCCAAACGAACCCTGAATAATTCCAAAAATTTTGACGACACACCTATAGTTGCATGTTCACTACAGATAGAAGTTCTAGCAATTCAAACACCATCCTTTGAAGCTGTGGCCCCATTATGTAATTCAAATCAAGATGAAAAATCAAGTAGATCTCACACAGTTTATTAT
The DNA here is from genome assembly GCF_018294505.1 of Triticum aestivum. Lineage (NCBI taxonomy): Eukaryota > Viridiplantae > Streptophyta > Magnoliopsida > Poales > Poaceae > Triticum > Triticum aestivum. Next base: position 397,450,059 of record NC_057807.1, read on the forward strand.
CACCGACCGCGTGAGATGCAGTACAAAACATCCTGGAGCACCGTTGGTGTATAGTACGCCTATGGCTTACGCAAGAAGGTTCGTTCGCTACAGCCCACGGCCGGTGTGTCAAGCATACCAGCTTGCTCCCCAAATATCATTTCACTATTCAATCGTCACCGGTGAAAGATGGGGACATGGACCCGCGTCCCGAGGGAAACTTTGGCGGTCCATTCCGGCGAGAACGCGGCCGCAACCGCCAGGCGTGTGCTAACAAGCTTCATGAGGGCGATTGGAATGGCCGCTGTTGCTTCTCAGGCGGTGGCAACAACATCTGCCTCGGGGATAGCAACTAGCGAGAGTGGCACAGCAGCTGTCGATTCCAAAGTGGCGGCCTTAGCCCTGATGGAGGTCACCTAGGACCATGTCAAGTCCGCCCACACCCAGCTCGTGGCGGTCACCGCACAAATCGAAAGAAGCTTCTCCGAAAATGGTCGGCAACCCACGACCGAAGAGTTGGCAATCATCGAGAGCGTTCGAGCAGCCTTCTATTCTTGTGTAGCATACCTTGCCATGATGGAGCCCGTCAAAGCCCAGATGGCGGCCACCCATGCCCAGCTCGTGGCGGACTTTTCCAAAGAGATGGCCGACGCGGATGGCGAGATGCTTCCCGAGTATGGTGTGATGGATGCCATGAAGCCCCTTCCCCAGTCGACCGTCGGGCGCGAGCTGGACATGAGGAGGCGGCGGAGATCGACGAGCACCAGCCGTAGTAGTACTCTTTGTTTTGTTTAATTAAGAGCGCCACTCTTTAATTTGTTAGAGTAATGTTCAGGCCAGCTAGCTCTGTTTAATTGCTGAACTTGCTCGATTAAGAAGTGTGGGTGTGTTGTAGTCTCCTTTGTGTACCCAAATTATGCAATGACGTGGATGAGCATTGTAACTAGGGAAATTGGAACCAAAATTTTTGACGTTCCAACTCATCACACACGGGAGGTTAAGCTATCTGAATCATTTGTGATGTTCACATACCGTACACAGTTCTGAATAAGGGACCATGTCTAATGACACTTTGCACGCCAGTTTTTGTTGAAGCGATTCCAAATTTTTGGCTTCCATGAAAATATCTACCTCCCCGCTCCTCCCCCTTACCAAAAGCCACATTTCCCCTGTTTCCGCCTTCCTTTCCAAGTTGAAACCTTCACTCCTTGCTTGTAGCGCTGCCCCCCTCGCCGACGACCCTCCTTCATGATGCTCGGCCTTGCCCATCCAGGCAGGTAATCCACACCAGACCCCCATCCTCCTCCTTCCACGTCCCACATGCCCCAACCGCCGGCGCGAGCGCGACACCTTCCACCCAAATCACCGACCCCTCCACCAAATAAGCGATGCCCTAAGCCATGGTGCACGCAGTATAGCCAGGATCTCAAGGAGCATTTGGCAGCGGAGAAGCAAATCACGGTCGCACGCACGGATAAGGCCGCGATGGCTCCCATTCGTGCTGACCCCCAGATCTTGGAGGAGCACCTTGCCATTTGCTAGCTACGCCAGTTAAGCATGCTCAGTTTACCCGTTGTGTGTGCTGCTCCTGCCTTTCCTTAACAAATTCTAGTGAATTGTGCTATCTACTTTTACCATGTAATCTGTTGCTCTAGTGTATATGTTCTATATGTCGTGCAATGTGGTGCTCACTTATTAACTATTTGGTTAATTAGTTGTCGTGTTCAGTTAACTGTTTGGTTCAATTCTGCAAATATGATGTTCAATTCTTTAGGGTGCAATTTTGTATTGTCTTCCATGTGAGAAATAAATCGAATTTTTCTTCACAAAATACACGAGAAACAAATCCAATTGCTATATTTCCAAGTTGTCAAGCATGCTTGGTTTGGTTAACTGTTTGATCTTCTAGTATGTTATATGATACGTCTCCATCGTATCTACTTTTCCAAACACTTTTGCCCTTGTTTTGGACTCTAACTTGCATGATTTGAATGGAACTAACCCGGACTAACGCTGTTTTCAGCAGAATTGTCATGGTGTTATTTTTGTGCAGAAATAAAAGTTCTCGGAATGACTTGAAACTCCACGGAGAATATTTTTGGAATTAATAAAAAATACTGGCGAAAGAATCAAGACCAGGGGCCCACACCCTGTCCACGAGGGTGGGGGCGCGCCCCCTGTCTCGTGGGCCCCATGAGGCTCCACCAACCTCAACTCCAACTCTATATATTCACGTTCGGGGAGAAAAAAATCCGAGAGAAGGATTCATCGCGTTTTATGATACAGGGCCGCCGCCAAGCCCTAATCTCTCTCGGGAGGGCTAATCTGGAGTCCGTTCGGGGCTCCAGAGAGGGGAATCCGTCCCCTTCATTATCATCAACCATCCTCCATCACCAATTTCATGATGCTCACCGCCGTGCGTGAGTAATTTTGTTAGGGTTGCTGGACGGTGATGGGTTGGATGATATTTACCATGTAATCGAGTTAGTTTTGTTAGGGTTTGATCCCTAGTATCCATTATATTCTGAGATTGTTGTTCCTATGACTTTGCTATGCTTAATGCTTGTCACTAGGGCCCGAGTGCCATGATTTCAGATCTGAACCTATTATGTTTTCATGAATATATGTGAGTTCTTGATCCTATCTTACAAGTCAATAGTCACCTACTATGTGTTATGACCCGGCAACCCTGAAGTGACAATAATCGGGACCACTCCCAGTGATGACCGTAGTTTGAGGAGTTCATGTATTCACTAAGTGTTAATGCTTTGGTCCGGTACTCTATTAAAAGGAGGCCTTAATATCCCTTAGTTTCCAATAGGACCCCGCTGCCACGGGAGGGTAGGACAAAAGATGTCATGCAAGTTCTTTTCCATAAGCATGTACGACTATATTCGGAATACATGCCTACATTACATTGATGAACTTGAGCTAGTTCTATGTCACTCTATGTTATAACTATTGCATGAGGAATCACATCCGACATAATTATCCATCACTAATCCAATGCCTACGAGCTTTTCACAAATTGATCTTTGCTTAGTTATTCTACCGTTGCCTCTGTTACAATTACTACAAAACTGCTACTGTTACCTTTGCCACCGTTATCGTTACTTTCATATTATTTTGCTACTAAATACTTTGCTGCAGATATTAAGTTTTCCAGGTGTGGTTGAATTGACAACTCAATTGCTAATACTTGAGAATATTCTTTGGCTCCCCTTATGTCGAATCAATAAATTTGGGTTGAATACTCTACCCTCGAAAATGATTGTGATCCCCTATACTTGTGGGTTATCATTATACATTATGCAATGTGGTGCTCAGTTAACGTTGGTTTCATTTGTTGTGGTGTTTAGTTAACTGTTTGGTTCCATTCTGCAATGCGGTGTTCAATAGTTGTGGGTGCATTATGTTATTGTATACCATGTCAGAAATAAATTGAATTTGGCTATACTAAATACATGAGAAACAAATACAATTGCTATATTTCCAAGTTGTTAAGCAAGCTTGGTTTGGTTAACTATCTGAACTTCTATTAGGAGTATGTTATATTGTGCAATGTGGTGCTCAGTTAATGTTTGGTTCTTTTGTTGTGGTGTTTAGTTAACTGCTTGGTTCAATTATGCAATGCAATGTCCAATTGTCGTGGGTAGAATTTTGTATTGTTGTGCTTGTGAGGAATAATCGAATTTGGCTGCACTTAATACATGGGAAACATATACAATTGCTATATTTCCTAGTTCTTAATGATGCTTGGTTTGGACAAATGGGTCTTCCAGGTGGCTTTAATTAATCTGATGAATCTGCAATGTGCTAATTTTTCATCAACATATTTTACTAATAGCATGAGGACCCTCACTTAACCTGATCACTAACTACCTTATATATGTTGCAAGGAAGCACTGGGAAGTACTGAGGTTTACAATCGAGGTTTGCACATGCATGATCCTTTGTCTAATAGCACATTATTGTGCAATTGCAGGAACCATTCTAATACTTAGGTTTTAAACAATTTGGTCTTGCACATGTAGGTCCTGTTGTCAGAGGTTTTGACCCACTGTTCGGTCCTTTTTGCATATGGGGAAATGAGTTGTCCATGAATATCAGTAAAGTCAAGAAACTCAGAAAAATTGTTAGGACAAAGAAATTAGTGACAAAAAACAACAAGATCTTTGTTTGCATAATGAAGAAGACATCAGTTCACTATAGGATGGTACTAACTATTATACCTTGTCTTTTTATTCCATTGCCCCATTTCCAATATAGAGAAGATATTTATGCACATCCTTGTTTTCAGGCCTTTCCAAAACAGTTCACTGATGATTACCTCTCAAACCACATGTATGGACAGGAGGCGAGGAAGGTATTCATACAAAGACCTTCAACATCAATGAAGGCTCAATGTTCACCTTCCGCTTCAGTAGTTTTCCCAATGAGATGCATCTGTCTATGTACCGTTTATGATGCTAATTTCGAAAGGTTCTAGATGTTGCATGTGAAACTTGGTGCTGGTGCAGTTGTGTAATGTGGTAGCTGAGTGCTGAAGCTATATCATGTTGTACTCTGATGTATTTCAATTATGAAATCCCGCTTCCTTAATATGGGAATGAAATATATTATGTGTTTAATATGTATGTCAATTAGATTAATAAATGGATTATTAATAATAGGGCAATTAGCCTGCTAATTGCAAATTAGCCTGCTAATTGATTTTTGCTATTGCAAATGGTTATTGAGAAAATACCGTGGGCGATGACCTAAGGCAACGCACACAGTTTCTAGGAATAAACCGTGTTGGATCGATGATCAATCACACACGACATTCTCTTCAAAACTGTTTGCGTTAGGCCACCTTGCGCAAACGTTTATCGCATAAAAATTGTGTGTGATGGACAGCCTTTGCCACACCGTTTCTTCTATGCACCGTGTGTGATGCATTCAATAACGGAAACGATAATTTTTTTAATATTATGTGCGATGGGAATGCCATCACAAACGTTTTAACAGGGAAAATTGTGTGTGATGTACCTACGAATGAAAACGTTTTCCTTGCAGCGACTTTGTGGCATGTATATACGAATGGAAACGTTTCGCGGGGACTGACTGTGTGGGATGTACTTACGACCGGAAATGATTTTGCCTGTATAATTATATTTTTTTAGCACCACAATACGTATAACCGTATTTTCTCACTCATCGGTCGCACACAACCTCATTTTGCCAAGCGTGTGTGCCAGGAGGGCATATCCCCGATGGTTTCTGGGTCGTGTGGGAAGAACCCCGTAATTGCCCACACTCACTAGGCGACGGTTCCAAATGCCATCATGGAAAGGGGTTTAAAACCGTTTGTATAGCACCAACGCGTACTAGTGACACTCACTCAGTGTAGGGAGTTTTCGGTTTCCGAGGCACGTGCCACATCAAAATTGTGAAATTGGCTATTCAAACATCACACAACACCTCTTTGGGCCACATGCATGCATGCAGTGGTTATCCTAACTAGGACACTCACATGTGATGCTTCCATCATCGGGCCCACGAGGCCATCATCGATGCATGCATCACTTTGGCCTACATCAGGAGAGGTTAATTAATGTCACCACCGATGAGGATTCTTTTTGGGTTGTATTATGGTAGGAGCATATAGTATGCATCGAAGAGGGGGAAGGGGACCATCATACGTAGTACACTTCATGAACCTCGCTCTGTGTGGGTGCATGGTTTACGGGTTTTGAGGCATGTGGCAGATCAAAGTTGTGCATTTTGGGTATTCATCATATGTTTGGCCCACATGCAAAGCGATGGTGGCTATCCTCTCACCCACTTAAGCGGTTATCAGCGCTATCGATGCTTTCCATCTGTGGGCCCGCTTGGTCCATCACTACTTTTTGCCTGACAACAAGAGAGGTTAATTTGACTTAGGAGGGGATTTTTTTACTTGTAATACGGTATATATGTATATATGATACAGTTTGAGCACACACACACATGCATGTGTATGCATGAATCCCTCCCATCGAGTCGAAGTTGCTAGTACAACAACACGTCATGAACCGATCTCGCTCTGTGTGGGGAGTGTACGATTTTTTATGCATGCGCCACATCAATGTTGTGGAATGGTATTCAAACATGCATGCACGCATCACCTCCATACATATGCATGTAGTGGTTGTCTCTGAATGGTACACTCCCTCACGTGGTTATCGGCGACAAGCCTATATATTCATGGTCCTGCGTGGACATCCATGATCACCTTGACCGACAACAAGATTGGTTACCATGGCGGATTCTTCATTTGGTTCGTGTTGTTGTAGTATATAGGTCATGGTGAGATTCAGACCTAATTAAGTTTGAGCGCATATACTATGCATGCATGCATGCATGCATGTATCCCCGTCGTTGCTTGAAGTTTGGTGTAACATACATATGCATCGTCAACCTAAGCCTCACTCACTGTGGGTATTTCTAGTTTGAAATCACGGTGCCACACAAAGTTGTTCCATTGTGTATTCAAAAACACACCTCTCCATACATATGTTTGGGCCACACACATGCAGTGGTTGTCTTCTAGGACTAGCTACTTGTGTGATTAGTGGCGAGCTAGCCCATCTCCGGGGTCGCATGGATGGACATCACTTTGACCAACAACAAGAGAGAGGTTGTACGACCAAGGTGGATTATTCTTGGTCCGTTTTACGATCCATCTTGGTGAGATGCCGCTCTGGCCCACCGACTGAAAGTGTGTTGGGGAGGGGGGAGGGGGGTGCTGCTACTTCACACTTTGCTAGGTGAACCTCGGTTGGGGGGGGGGGTCATGCATTCATAGCTTAGGATTCCCTTCGTGCTGACACGAGGGGGGGCTGCTAGCTACTTCACACTTTTCTAGGTGAACCTCGGTTGGGGGGCATGCATTCATAGCTTACGATTCCCTTCGTGCCGACACGAGGGGGGGCTGCTAGCTACTTCGCACTTTACTAGGTAAACCTCAGTTGGGGGGCATGCATACATAGCTTAGGATTCCCTTCGTGCTGACATGAGGGGGCAAGCAATACCATGCGCTTCGCGAGATAGATACCACATAGAAGTTGCATTTGGTATTTGAACATCAAACCACCCTTTTCATACATAAATCAGGTCCACATGCAAGTGTGTTCATGTTCTGACCCTCTCCCGCGTCATTTTTTGTCAAATTTATGAACATTAGACAAGTCTGATGACGCAATAGACATAGTTCACTCAAACTAACCGTGTGCCACGCCGGTGCCCCTGTCACACACACATCCGCACAGTACATTGGGCTCCACAAGGCTTCCCCTCTCAAAAATATCTATCGCCTACAACTTTTTCTGTTTGATAGCAAACAGTTATTGTGTTTCGACTATGTGTGATGTTTCTTGTTCCCAATCCCGCCTGCATCCCTCGAAAATATCTGCCCGCCTCAAGGGTTTTTCTGTTTCATAACACACGGTTGTTATCTCCGGACCGTGTGCGATGCACGGTCATCAAAATTGTCAATAGCCCCGACATTTCACTCACGCGTTTGCCTCCCACGTAGTAAAATTTTTAGTACCCGCATCATTTCCTCAAACACCCCCCGCCCCCTCCACACATACACACACGCACACACCAAAACCTCCTCAGGCACGCGCGCGCGCGCACACACACACCCTCCCTCGCTTGAAACCCTAGCAAGGTCCCCGCCACCGCCGCCGCCGCCGCAAGGCCTCCATTGTCAAGATCTACCGGTTTGCGCGTGCAGCTTACCCACCGATCTCCATACCCAGGCCACCCTAAGTTTCTTAGATGACACCTGCCAAACACCACCTTTCCCACAGATCCCCATCCCCATCCCCCACTCCAGAGCGTCGCAACCTAAGCCCGGCTACGCTTCCCATTGAGCTCAAGGAGCGACTGGCCCAAAAGAGGTGTATCACGGTGTCTTCGCCCGACGTCGCCGAGGAAGCTGACAACCATTACTGGCCACAGACACTCAATCAATGGACTAGAGTATGCAAGTATGTCGCCGACGGCGGCTACAACATCGAGGTCGTCAAGAGCGATGGCCTGAGGCATGCTATGTCATAGATTAAGTGTCCCACCCCCAACCCCTCGGGTTCAACAGACGTCGATCTCATCCATGGCCCCGCCGCTGATCTCCTCTGGCTCGCTGTCAAGAATTTTCCATCCTACATCGCCATCGAGCCCCTTTTGTCATTTCTGAAGGACATATTCTGCGATGCTGGCTTGGGATCCATAGCTTCCAAGTTAGACCTCATTGACGGCGACCACGAGGAGGGCACCCCCTCCGGCTCTTCCAAGGGGAAAGAGCCCATCTGCTCTTCCAAGGGGAAAAAGCCCATCCACAACATCAGGGAGGGCACCCTACAGCCGGGATCTTCCAAGGGGAAGGAGCCCATCTGCGACAACATGGAGCACATCCAGGGTCCGTGCTCTTCCCACGGGAATGAGCCCATCTGTAACAAGTGAGGAAACCCATGATTTTATTCCCTGTGCCTCTTCACAGGGGAACCCCATGATTTGTTTTGTCGAGTCCCTTTTGTAGTGTAGTGAGAATATGTCCAGTTTTAATTGCTATATTTGGTTGTTTGCAGTATGCCTTGTTTATTTCAGTTGTTCACAATGTGATGCTCTATATGTGCAATTATTTATTGTGCAGTACATTTCACCAATCCAGTTTTAAACATACCGATAGGAATGGATATATTTGCTTGTTGTTAAGCCTGTTATAGCTAGCATATGCCTCTTTTAAAGTTTTTTGATTGTTCGATTGTTTGTAGTTAGCATATGTCCAGTTTCAAATGCTATCTTTGGTTGTTCGTAGTATGCCTTGTTTATTCCAGTCATTCACAACGTGATGTTCTATATGTGCAAGTATGAATTGTGCAGTTCAATTTCCTAAGTACCAGTTTCAACAATACCACTATGAATGACTACATTTGGTTGTTGCATCTTGTAGTTAACACACCTTTCCATTTTTATTTAACAATAACCAGTGTACTTAGACCGTCACAATACCCGTTTGAATGACTATGTTTGCTTGTTGCTAAATGTTAGGCCTATTGCAGTTAACACACCTTTCCACTTGTTTTGCTTTACTAGTGTGCTTAAACTTGCACACTGAAGCTATCTTTTGGAGATTATTTTGTCTGCCATGGATAATTTTGGTTGATGTTTAGTTTGTTGTGCTTAACATGCCTCTTGATGTACCTACACAGGACAATTTTGGGAACGATTGTTGTTTTCCATTGAGGTTACTTTCATCCCATGGCTTATATATGCTCATTGTTCAGGATATCGGTACCTGGTACCATATAGGCCAGGGGCTGATAAGGGACTAATCGGTGAATCGTACTTTTAACTGAATATATCTGCAACCCATTCATCGTTAGGTTAACTAGGCCCATATGTAATATATTTGAGGCTACATAGCAACATGCACTGTACTTAATGTCTAAATATGCAATCCTAGGCTACATAGCAACAATGAAGAGTGTTACTAGATATACGTAGAAGAGCAGCAGCAACAACAACAACAACACAACCCTGTTTGGATACTCAACTTAGCTAGAGGTTAGAGTTGGTTTCTAGCTCATCACTAACCCTGAACTAACTCCATCCAAAGAGGTGTTTGGATGACAGGGTTAGATTGACAATAAATGCACTAGGAGAACTAGCTCCAATTAGCACCTCTTGGGTTGGATAGTTTTTTTGGGTGGGTTAGATGCAACTAACTCAAACTAACCCTCATGTTTGGATGTACTTTAGGCTATTTGAGCCTGAACTAGCTCAAACTAACTGTAACCCATGGACACAACAGTAGTTAATCAACCGATAATTTGTAAGAATGCAATAAACTCCTTCCGGCCCATAATATAAGATGTTAATTCATCTAATACGTGAGTATATTGGATGTTATAAGATATTATAAAAGAGTGTTGCACAACATCATTGTGCAATTGTTGTTTAGCTTCTAATATTAACTTGGTGCTTTTAGGTACATATGGCATTGGTAAAGATCCGCGCTTCGACCCTTTCTGTGTATGGGGAAATGAGATATCGATGAACCAGCATCAAGTGAGGAAGCTGATAAAGATTGTTAGTAAAATGGGTCAAAAGATGGCAATTAACCTATTTGTTTACACTTTATCCAATACAACAGCGAACTGCAGGATGGTAAGTAAGAACTCTGCAGCCTTCTTTTTACTACCCATAATGAGTTGTGTTAGATGACAATGTCCGAATCTTTTTCCTTTGCAGTGGTTCCCAAAGCAGTTTACTCAAGATTACCTCTCAAACTACATGATTGGTGGGCATGCAAAGGTTAAAGTATTTCTACCAGAACACGGTGATTATCTAGATGTTTTCATGAAGATCGTGAAGGATGGGCGGTCGACCATCACAAGGGGTTGGACTAGAGTCATGCGTGCCTTCTGCATGGAGGAGGGCACAATATGGGCATTCCACTTCACCTTGTTCAGCAACCAGAATGTATTTCGCCTCTTTCTTTACTGTCTTTAATAGTACAATTATACAATTGTGGTTCATCATTCTTTATTTGGTTCTTATGTAATTCTTGAACATATGTACCTATGAATTGAATAATGCATTAGTTGTTTGAACCTGATGGATATGAATAAAGCTATAACATGCATTCAAAATAAAATTAAAATCCAAATCCAAATCCGGTACAATTTGAAATAGCAACAATTAAATTACGGTGAAATTACGCTCTCTAGGTCATTGTGGCACACACGGTTGGTAAAACACAAAGGTTTGCGATATACACCATAATCTGATACGGTTCACAGAGAGGAAACGTGTGCAAGCATGCACCCAGATGCCATTTGCAAAGCGTGTGCGATGTCAGACAATATCACAATATCATACACGATTCGCAACCGTGAACTGTTTCTGACGAAGTATGCATCATAAATGTTGCACCACAGAATAGCATGTGCGATAGTTGTTGTGTATGACGATGTTACGATGGTCCGATGTTTCATAATCCTATCCGAGACTCGTACGACGATTTTCTAATCTTCTTAATTAGTTATCGCATATGGTTTGGAAAAGCAAATGTGTGTGATTGTATGCTTATCATACACGGTCTATAATAGTGAACCGTTTGTGATGGGTCGTGTATCGTAAACGTAGCACCACATAATACCGACTGTGATGGCAATGCAAGCACAGAACGAGTAGTAGTACTGTATATGCATCTTGGCTCCCTATTCCCGACGGTTTCTGGGTCGTGTGGGAAGGTCCCCCTATCACCTACGCTCATTTGGAGACGGTTCCAAATGCCGTCGCGGAAATGGGTTAAAAACCGTTTGTATAGCACCAACATGTACCAGTGTACGTCCCTTCACTCATGCTAAGGATTGTTGAGACCACATAGTATCTTTGTACAAGCAAAGCTCAAGCATCCAACGGTCCAACTTTGAAGTGGTCCTTGATGAGGCCGATGAATTTGTGCTGCTAGAAGATGAGGATCCGCGTGATCTCTATCGGAGGGTAATGACTCTTGCGGTTGCTCTCCAAGACCATGGAATCAAGGATACAAATGACAATTGTATCAAGCGCAAGTTTCTCAAGGCCATCATGCCATTCAAGAAGGCCATGTCTTCCCTGATTCGTCAAAGGCCGAATTTTCACACCTTAACCTCAAGTGAAGTGTTGGATGAGTTTATTGCTATGAACATCATGAACAAGACCATGGACAACGCTCTTGCTCGTGTCCAATCTAAGAAAAGCTCAACCACCCTTGCTTTGAATTCGAAGGCCCTTTTGGAAGAAGAAGAGGAGGAAGAAAAGGAATGTTGCCCCGAGGATACCAAATATGCTTACCATGAGCATATGGCTCTTGTGTCAAGGCAATTTTGGGGCAACAAGAGGAACTCGAGGCCCATCTTCACCAAGAACAACTCAAGTGGGTCAAAGAACAAGCAACGAGTGAGGACTTGCTACAATTGCGGAAATGTGAGTCACTTTGTTGTGGATTGTCCTTATGAGAAGAGGGAAGACAATGGTGGCAAACTAATTCGTAAAGATAAATCCAAGTCCTTCCCAAGCAAGAACAACTTCACCAAGAAGACACCTCCAAAGGTCTTGGTGGCGCATCAAGAGTACGCCTCCAATGATGATGATGAAGACACAAGTGGAGAAGGGATGGCAATGGCGACCCTCGCCATTGCCACGTCTTCCCCCTCCAAAGTCTCTCTCTTCGGCACCCCCAACAAGAACAACATCGCCAAGTGCCTCATGGCCAAAGGTATCAACAAGGTAACCTCAGACATCAAAACCACCATCACTGCTACTCCTTATTGTTAGATTGTGTTGATGATAATGAGGTGGTAAATGTTGATGAGAATGAGTTTACCAAGTTTGTGAATAAGCTCAAGGGTGAATCCAAGAAGCAATTTGTTGCTCTTTTGGAACAACTAGGTGAGGCCAATGATATCATTGAGACTCATGAGGATACTATCTCCAATATGGAGGGACATAGTTGTGACTATGCCGATGATATTGCGGATCCTTCCATTGCTCTTGAGGAAGAGCGAGGTCTTCGGTTGACTCTTGAGGAGTCACACAACGTTGATCATGCTAAATTGCAAAAAGATCTTGATCATGCTATTGTTCTTACTCATGTGCTTAAATCCGAGAAAGTTGCACTTGGGGTTGGCCATGATAGACTCAAGGAAGAGTTTGATACACTTGACAAGCCTCACAAGGTCTTGAAGGGTGCTCATGCTTCTCTCAAAGAGTCTCATGATCAACTCCAAGTGAAGCTAACAAAGGATATTTCCACATGTCCTTCTTTTGTTCTAATTGATAATGCCCATGCTACTAACCCTTGTTGTGAGCAAGTGCATCTTGTGGAAGATAATGCCAAGTTGAAGGAACAACTAGAGAACGGCCTTGTTTCTTGCATACAAGGTGAGAAGAACCTCAATGACCTTTTGATCAAACAAAAGGAAGTTGTGGCCAAGGAAGGACTTGGGTTTGTGCCCAAGTCAAAGAGGAAGAAGAAGAACAAGACCAAGCAACCTCCCACGCTCAACGAAAAGTTTGTCAAGGCGGGTGAGGGCACTCATGAGAAGAAGAAGAACAAGGAAGTGTGTGGTGGTGCCAAGAAGGGAAAAACGGCCCCTACCAACAAAGTCGACAACTTTAACCCCTCTTATGTTTTATGCCATGTTAGTGATGGACATGCTTATGCTAAATTAGTTGGTTCTTATTATGAGTACATTGAATGGTCTATTTGGGTTGCTAAGACCCTTGTTACTCACCTCAAAGGACCCATTCAAGAATGGGTACCTAAATCCATGCATTGATCTCTTGTAGTAGTTTGCTTCCGATGGAGTGTCATGGTTGCTTGATAGTGGAGCAACAAATTTTATGACTGCGAGTAAGGACTTAGTGGTGGATGTGCATCCAATTCCATCTATGCCCACCCATGTCCAATTTGGTGATGCTTCAACTTCTAAGATATTTGGACTTGGCAAGGTGGTCATCTCTCAAGATTTATCTATTGAGAAGGTCATGCTTGTTGAGTCCCTTGCGTGTAATTTTCTTTCCATCTATCAACTTGCACTCATGGGCTTTGCAACATTTTTTGATCTTGACTCCGTGGCCCTTTTGTGGAGCAAGATGATACGTCTCCAACTTATCTATAATTTTTTATTGTTCCATGCTATTATATTATCTGTGTTGGATGTTTTATATGCATTATTATGCTATTTATATTATTTTTGAGACTAACCTATTAACCCAGAGCGCAATGCCAGTTTATGTTTTTTCCTTGTTTTTTAGTTTGGCACAAAAGGAATATCAAACGGAGTCCAAACGGAATAAAACTTCATGGTGATTTTACTTGGACCCGAAGACACCCAGAGGACTTGGAGTCCAAGCCAGAAGAGCCACAAGGCGGCCGCAAGGGTGGAGGGCGCGCCCTAGGGGGAGGGGGCGCCCCCTGTCTTGTGCCCCCCTCGGGACTCCCCTGACCTAACTCTTCGTCCTATATATTCACACATATTCCAGAACCATCAGGGAGAGCCACGAAAATACTTTTTCGCCACCACAATCTTCTGTTCTCGTGAGATCCCATCTTGGGGCCTTTTCTGGCATCCTGTTGGAGGGGGATTCGATCACGGAGGGCATCTACATTAACCCTATTGCCCTTCCGATGAAGCGTGAGTAGTTTACCACAGACCTACGGGTCCATAGCTAGTAGCTAGATGGATTCTTCTCTATCTTTGATTCTCAATACCATGTTCTCCTCGATGTTCTTGGAGATCTATCCGATGTAATCTTCTTTTGCGGTGTGTATACCGAGATCCGATGAATTGTGGATTTATGAGAATAATATTTGAATCTTCTCTGAATTCTTATATGCACGATTTGATATATTTGTATTTCTCTTCGAATTATTGGTTTGGTTTGGCCAACTAGATTGATATTTCTTGCAATGGGAGAGGTGCTTAGCTTTGGGTTCAATCTTGCATGATTTCACCCAGTGACAAAGTAGGGGTAGCGAGACACGTATTGGATTGTTGCCATCGAGGATAAAAAGATGGGGTTTTCATCATATTGCTTGAGTTAATTCCTCTACATTATGTCATCTAACTTAAGGCATTAGTATGTTCTTTATGAACTTAATACTCTATATGCATGTTGGATAGCGGTCGATGTGTGGAGTAATAGTAGAGATGCGGGCAGGAGTTGGTCTACTTGACACTGACGTGATGCCTATATTTCATAATCGTTGCCTTGGATATCATTGTAATGTTGCGCTTTTCTATCAATTGGTCGACAGTGATTTGTTCACCCACCATATTATTTGCCTTCATGAGAGAAGCCTCTAGTGAAACCTATGGCCCCCGGGTCTATTTTCCATCATATTTGCTTTCCAATCTACTATTTCGAAATCTATTATTTTCAGATCTATAAACCATAAATCAAAAAATATTTTATCTTTCATCTATCTCTATCAGATCTCACCTTTGCAATTGACCGTGAAGGGATTGACAACCCCTTTATCGCGTTGGGTGCAAGGGATGGATTGTTTGTGCAGGTGCATCAATTGGGGACTTGCTTGTACCTCCTACTGGATTGATACCTTGGTTCTTAACTAAGGGAAATACTTATCTCTAGTTTGCTGCATCACCCTTTCCTCTTCAAGAAATCAACGCAAGATCAAGAAGTAGCAGAAGAATTTCTGGCGCCGTTGCCGGGAAGGTCTACATCAAGCCTACCAAGTACCCATCATAAACTCTCAACTCTTGCATTACATTATTTGACATTTTCCTCTTGTCTTCCTCTCTCCCACTTCTAAAACGATTTTCAGAAAAACGCAAAAAGATTTGCCTTTTTATTTGCCCTTCTTCCATTCGTCTTTTCGTTTCCTTGCTTGCTAGATCGGCTTTTGCCACCATGTCTGAATCTAAGGAGGTTTTCATAAAAAATGATAGTAGTAATCTCAAGGAAATTTTTGATAAATTTGCTAATAACAATCCTCATGAGGAACCTACTATCATGCATACAAAACAGTTCCGCATATATAGGTAGCAGTGATATTATTGGAAAAGGTGTTATTCAGGATTTCTTTACTTGTGCTGGCACGCTACCTACGTTAGGGGGATCTATTCTTAATAAAACTAATAGTCTTGCGGATGCTATAACTTTGCACATAATTGAACTTGAAAGACAATTTGTTCATATGCACCCTTGCATACAAAGGATTTTCCTAGAGTTCTGTAATATTTAGCATTCTCATGTTAAGCGTGTCGCCACTATATTTTTAGCTCACGAGTTTAGATTTATCATGAAAGAGGCTAGCAAAATTTTTGCTCATTACAAAATAAATGCCGGTTGTCCTCCCATAGAGGAGATCCTTTTTAATCAAGAGGAAATAATGAGATTGCAATCTCCTGATTATGTTGCCTATATGAAAACTTGAAAAAAGAAGTCCCTGCCGAGGTATTGGTTGATAAGATCTCTAAACTTAATGGTAATTTTGCTATACAAAACAACGGGCTAGGGTTCGTGCTAGGAGATAAGCTTATGACATTTCACCATAGGAAAGCCTATAATGATGAGTTGATTATAAACTACAAGGGGTCGAAGGAGGAATCTATTCCCCCTGCACTCGATCTTAGGGATCCTTATTGTCATAGCCCTAGAATACCCGAGTGCAATAGTTGCATTAGTGAGCATGCATCATGTTAAATTCAAGAAATTGAACTGAGGAATATTCAAGCCTCAGAAATTATTTTAAAAAGAAGGGCAAGCACCCTTCAAATTGCATTCAATGGATCCAAAATGCCCTAAAAATAGTTTTGTGAATTTTTGCAATAGTTATATACCAAACCAAAATTTCGGAACATTTTTAAGGAATTATTTGGTCTCTGAATTTAAATCAATAATCTATTTGAATTTGGAGTTATATTCATAATATATAATGAATATACTTTCAAATGCTTTGAAATGTTTTATATACTTTTGCAATAGTCCAGAGAAGTAACATAAACTATTTCAAAATGTTTTGACTTTGTTTGAAATTCTTTTGAATTTGGAAACAATGGCAAAATAAAAATAAAAGGAAAACAGAACTGCAGTAAAACAGAGCAGAGAAAACTTACCTAGCACGTTTTGGCCCAACAATGTGCAGCCCACCAGAGAGGCCCAGCCCACCAAGGGCAGCGATGTCTTCTTCCTCCTACTAGGTGGAGAAGCAGCTGCATGCGGCACGCACTGCCACCCGTGGCCACCTCCTGCCTCCTTGCTGGCCTCCCCGGCGCCCTAGAGACGCCACGACACCCCCTGGCTTCCTCTCTCTCATCTCCCTCACTCGTTGCTCTCTCTCCCCTTTGTTTCTCTCACGCGCAGCCGCCCGAACATGCTCGTCACCACCGCTCGCTACCACCGTAGCCACCGCCGTCGTTTCGCCCGAAAAGAGAGTCCAACGGATCCGTCTCCTCGCGCTGGTCGTCTCCACCAACAGACTCGAGCTGACGAGCCCTCAAGACACCGCCATCGACGCCGCTTTCGTCCTCTGTACCAACGGCCGCCGCCATCGATTCGTCGCCGTCTGAGCCTCCCCGGCCTCCCGGAGCTTCTTCTCAGCATCCCCGTGAGCTCACCTTGCTTTTGCCCCTCTCCCCGTCGTCTCGTCCGTCTTCTAGCCGCCGCCCAAATCACCCGAGGCCGCCGTCCGCCATGGCCGATGAGGTCCTTGCCCCTGAGCACCTCCGCCCGGTCCAGTGGCACCAGTGTGCTCCTGGAGCTTCTAGGAGTCCTCCCCGCTGCTCATCTCGCTCGACAGCCAAGCGCAGCACCTCGCCCGTGCTAAGACGAACTCCGGCCACCGCCTGCCGGCGTTGCAGTCGTTGTTTACGGCCTCCTCTCGCCCATCAGCATGCTCTGTGGGACGCGGCGCACTTCCAGCAGCCCGTAGGGCCAAACAGCGAGTCAAACAGTCGCCGAACAGCGAATCCCGAGCGCCTCCACCGCGCTGTTTGGTTGCTGGCGGCTAACCGCCGATGCGCTGACATGGCACCATCGTTAGGGCTAACCACTAGTTAGTTTAACCCCTAGAGCCAGTGACATGTGGGCACCAGTGTCAGGTTTGACCTGGACCGGCCCTGTGGACTTGCTGACGTCACACCGTGTCATGGTGACGCAGTAAATGCTTTTCTGGTTTCTCTTATTTCAGAAATGATTTAGAAATTCAAGAAAATAGTATAAACTTCAAAAATTCATAGAAATTCAACCATAACTCGAAATGAAATAATTTATATATGAAAAATTATCAGACAAAATCCAATCTATCCATATGTACCATTTTCATACATGTTAGAACAACTTTTGGCTACTGTTTAGGACAAATCAAATGAATGGCATTTGAATAATCACATGTGGAGTTTGAATTTGAACATTGGGTTCAAACCAACTTCACTTAAATTATTGCTAGTTGCATTATCTCAAACACACTCATTTTGTCATGTCATGATCATGCATCATATTGTGCATTGCATTGATTGTCTTCCTTCTGTGTTGCCGGTTGTTGTTCCCTCTCGATAGACGTTTTCTGACGATGAGTCCGATGACACCGATGAAGAGCTATACTATTTTTAGAAGTGCCAGGAAAGCAAAACCCCCTTGTTCATTACGATAAAATCCCACTATCTTGCTCCTGCTCTCTTTTACTGCATAAGGACAACAACGATTCAACTGTTACATGTTGCGGTACTTGAACCCCTTTCCTTTGCGTGACCTGTCTTTGCCACAGTACATAGTTGAAACCCACTAGCATGAGTAGGAGTTGTTTGAGCCATGATGTGCCTACTCATTCATGCTTGTTTGTCATGCCTGCTACTGCTTAGAGTTGAGTCGGGTCTGATTCATCGGGGATGAATTGGAATGTTGTGAACATGTCCTACTGTTGAGAGCTAAGTGTGTGAACACGATTTGGTAAAGGTAACGGTGAGAGGCCATGTAGGAGTACATGGTGGGTTGTCCCATTGATACCGTCCTCAGGAACTGAGTTCTGTGTCTGTGATCCAAGACAGTTACTACCACATATTGGCCTTCGGGCGCTCCAAGCTCTCTCGACTTATTAATCAACTCGATCTCTGTCCAGGAGTTGCAACTAGTTTCTGGTGTTTGTAGGTTGTGTTAGTAGTCTACCAAGTGGCACCCGGTATAGGTGGGCTTGGGACAGACTAGGCACCATGGCCGGGTGTACCAAGCGTCGCCCGTTTGGTGGGCTTGGGAACCCTATACATATCGCTTGGGGCCGCGAGTGACACCCCGGCTGGATCTCCTTGCGGATGGAACCCGAATAGGCGATAAACCTGGACTAGAGACTTGTGTGGTTAGTCAGGTCATGGCCAACACCCGCGCCATGCTTCCGCTTGAAGGTTGACGAGATACATGACGTGTACATGGCGGTAAGTGGCGAGAGCGTGTGTGAAGAACTACACCCCTGCAGAGTTAACATGATCTATTCGAATTGCCGTGTCCACGGTAAAGGACTACTGAGTTGCTTATGCAGTTCATAGGAAAGTGAAAGTGGATACTCTAAAATGCGCAAGATAAGCGTGAGTGCTATGGATGCCCTTCTCGCCGGGAGACGGGAGAATATCCATAGTGGTGTATTGATATGGTGAATATGTGGACTCGTGTGCGCCACCTCAAAAGAGTTACCAACAGTCGTAGTAGAGGATAGCCACTGAGTCAAAGCTGGCTTGCTATAGTTAAACGCCACCACCCCTTTTTTGATACTGATGCATATGTAGCTAGTTCTGATGTAAGTCTTGCTGGGTACATTTGTACTCACGTTTGCTTAATTTATGTTTTTGCAAAGAGACTTCAGTCTCACTAGTAGTTTCATGTGGACTTTGATGTTTAGCTTGTTACCTCAGCTACGATCTTGTACCCTTGGGAGGCTCTTGTAGATAGTCAGGCTTCTCAGCCTTTTCATTTATAGTTGTCTGTACTCAGAAATGTTATGCTTCTGTTGCCTGTATGCTCTGTATGTTGGGTCATGTGGCCCATGTTTGTAATATCTGACTCCTTAGAGCCTATTGAATAAATACCTTGAGTTATTAGAGTTGTGTTGTGATGCCATGTTGTATTTGCACATATCGAGCATGTTGTGTGTATGATTTAAAATGCTTGGTATGTGTGGGATCCAACAACCTAGTTGTTTATTCTTGGTAGCTTCTCTAATGGGGAAATGCCTCCTAGTGCTTCCACTGTGCCATGGTAGCTTGCTACTACGCCGGAACACTTAGGCTGGCCGACATGTGCCATTCTTCGTTCCTGTGTCTGTCCCTTCAGGGAAATGTCATGTGTTGTTCCTTTAAGTCCTTGTAGCTTGCCACAACTTGGGTTCATACGTTGCTGATCGACACGTTTGTTGCTGGGTCATGTATGCCTGTCCTTGTAAGTTAGCGCCACCTTGGGTTTACGACTAGTCATGTTGGCCTGGGTTCTTTGTCATATGGATGCTAGCGACACTGTCATATACGTGAGCCAAAAGGCACAAATGGTCTTGGGCCTGGTAAGGTGGCACCCGTGGGTATACCACGTGTGAGGCCACAAAGTGATATGATGTGTTACATGCTAGATCATTGTGACTTAGGATCGGGGTCCTGACAGCTTTGGTATCAGAGCCCGACTTCTTGTAGGGTTACCAAGCCGAACTGGTCGAAGTTGAGTCTAGAAATGCTTTAGTTATATAAGGGAATTGATTGTGGAAGGGAACATAAAGATCTTTTTACTCCTTTACCTTATGCTCTTCTGGTCCGAGTCATCCTATCTTTCCTATGGAGTTAAGGAACTAGGCCTTCTCTTCTTCTATCAGGATCATGTGTTACTAATCCGTAGAATTATAGGCTTGCTGGATTCGAGACTCAGTTCAGCTCTTCCGTTTGGTGACAGTTGATCACAGAACCTTGATATTGTGATGTTGAGTGGTTATGCCACAGTCGGTGTCAAAACCGGCGGATCTCGGGTAGGGGGCCCCGAACTGTGCGTCTAGGCGGATGGTAACAGGAGACAAGGGACACGATGTTTTTAACTAGGTTCGGGCCCTCTCGATGGAGGTAAAACCCTACTCCTGCTTGATTAATATTAATGATATGGGTAGTACAAGAGTTGATCTACCACGAGATCAGAGAGGCTAAACCCTAGAAGCTAGCCTATGGTATGATTGTTGTTCGTCCTACGGACTAAAACTCTCTGATTTATATAGACACCGGAGAGGGCTAGGGTTACACAGAGTCGGTTCCAATGGGAGGAGATCTACATATCGTATCACCAAGCTTGCCTTCCATGCCAAGGAAAGTCCCATCCGAACACGGGACGAAGTCTTCAATCTTGTATCTTCATAGTCCGGGAGTCCGGCCAAAGGTCATAGTCCGGCCATCCGGACACCCCCTAATCTAGGACTCCCTCAGTAGCCCCCGAACCATGCTTCAATGACGATGAGTCCGGCGCGCAGATTTGTCTTCGGCATTGCAAGGCGGGTTCTTCTCCAAATCCCATATACCTGTCAAATAGTGTCCGGCTCCTGATGAATGTTGTGCTCCTTGGCTTCTGTGCCCAATAATGGCCATCTTCCACATGTCAAAAGAATGCGAAAAGACAGGGTGTTCTTTCATTTACCCCCCTAGCTGCAAAAATGGGCCGCCTATAAAAGAGGCGGGGACTTAGATCCGAATCACACCATCTTCCCTCCATGAGCATTCATCGGAGCGCATTCGACAGAGATCGATTCCATCATGGCCGGTCGACGCAGCTCCTCCTCTCGCCCCCCAGCCCTCGGCCTGGAGATTGGGAGAGGTGTTCCGTCCTGCACAGCAAGCTAGTAGCGCTCCAAGCCAAGGGGCTTCTCCCCCCAGCTTACATGGTCCCTGTTCGAGCCGGGATTGCCACCTATAATGGCGGAGAGCAAGCGGAGAGCGTCCCTAATCCCTCCAAAGGAGAGCGGGTATGCCTTGTCCCTTATTTAATGAGAGGGCTCGGATTTCCAGTTCATCCGTTTCTCCGGGGGCTCCTGGAGTTCTATGGCCTCCAGTTACACAACCTTACGCCTGCCTCCATATTGCATATTGCGGGCTTCGTAGCCCTTTGCGAGCTGTTTTTGGGCATCGAGGCCCATTTCACGCTGTGGGAGAAGTTGTTCTGCCTCGTGCCCCATTCTCAGGATGGGTCGATATATCAAGTGGACGGAGCCGAAATATGGTGCATCGCCGAGACCGGATATCTATCCGGAACCCCAAAGAAGGCGTCCGAAGACTGGCCTTCAAAATGGTTTTATATAGAAGACACCCCTCTGCCGGACCCCGTACAGATAGGCCTCCCTGAGTTTGATAATGCTCCCTTGAAGAAACGCCTGAGCTGGCGCCCACGGAGCCCTGAGAAGGAAAATGACAGGGACGTCCCCTACCTGATGAGCCGGATAAGGTTATTAGCTCATTCCGGACTGACCATGATCGAGGTCATGGCCATACGCATTAAGCGGGGGGTGCAGCCGCTTCAGTACAGAGGCCACCCCATGTGGGATTTCAACGGGGAGGACGACGCCACCCGATGCGGCCGTAAGGGGCCGGATTCGTCTGCCACTCTAATGAAGATCTTGTCCGCTTTGTACAAGGGAGAAGAGGAGGAATTCCTCCGTGTCAACCCACGGGGCGGATTTTCTATGTACAATCCTCCAAGCTGGGTAAGCGAACACTTTCACTTGCCCATCCGTTTTCATATTCCCATAGTTAAGTAATTAGTCTAGCCATTTCAACACAGGAGCTACGCCAGACTGTAAAGGAGATAAACATCCCTCCTCCACAACCCGAGGACCCGGAACGGTCCCTCGACCCGGACTCCCATGAGGATCCGGACTTATGTATGGAGCTGATTGATGGGGTTTTTCATCAATTGAGTAAGGACAACACCTTAGTGGCCATTACGTCCGATTATCCCAGACTACTTCTAGCCTCAAAGGTAACTGAGATCAAAGTCCCAGTACTTTCAAGAGGATCCATCTGTGCTTATTTTGATCGCCGTATACCAATGGCGTTTTTCGCAGGGGAAATCCTTGAGGCGGAGGGCCGAGCCCGCGGTGGCTAGCCAACAAGGGCCATCGAGGCCCAGCGAGCTAAAAAGAAGTGCGGATCGGATCGAGACGCCGACGCAACGGTACAACGTGCAACTTTAATGCCCAGGGTTTATGCCCTCAAGGCATACTAACGCTCATGCTCTCTTTAGGAAGAAGAGCGCCCGCCAGACTATATCCACCGGCCAGGCTTCAAGGCCGGGTCCGGAAGCGGAGGCGAACACGGGGTGCGCACCGGACGCTCCTTCGACAGAGGGCACGGACGGGCTATCTGCCACCAATTCCGAGGTGGAGAGTGCCATGAACCACAGGCGTCGCCGGACTGTTCTTCGTGACGCTTGTTTTTCCCAAGAGGCGTTGGACGCCTTTATACAGGAGATGCGTACCTCCGTGCTGCTCAAAATGGTCTAGCCAGAGCCACAAAGCAGTATGTAAAAGACATACGGGTGAGAAAAATTGATGGTTATATATGTTAGTAGCCCCCGAGACTTGAAATAGTTAGAACAACTGATTTAAGGATCATTTGTTATGCATGATCTTACCGAAAAGAATACCCAACTATCCTAGAAGCTGGAAGAGTGCAAAGCCCAACTTGAGGCCGCACTAGCCACAACAAGGAAGGCCACTAAGACCCCCTCTGGTAATATATGCTTCGAAGGATAAGTATGTTGTGAAGTGCAGTATGTGTGTAATTCTGACAATAACAGTGCAGATGGCGACGGAGTGTATCCGAACAAGCAGCAACTCTTGCGCCAGTTAAAGGCCGGCGAGAGTGTGCTTACGAGGGTGAGGCAAGATAAGAAAAAGATTCAAGATGCCAACACCCAGCTGGGCAAGGAATTAAAGGATGTTCTTGCTCAGCTGTCGGACTCCGTGAAGGAGAATCAGCGGCTTTGACGCGACATTTTTAGTGAGTGCTTGAACGAACTTGTGAAAAGAAGAGTTCGGCGTGGAAGTCAAATTGACAGCGTTATGTCTGTAGGTATGCTGACAGGTCGATCTGCGGAGGAAATGCCCGGTTCTACGGGTGACCTTCTTCCCGAGCTCTCACAACTGCACGAACGAGTTCGGCAGGTGATGCAAGGCATCGCCCAGGCCTTGTGGCCATCCATCTCTGTGCCCGAAGGCCTTGGAGAGCTTGCAGAGAAGATGAAGGGAGCGCGGCGGCGCTTCCATTTATGGAAGATATTGGCCTGCCGTCAAGGCGCCAGGGAGGCCTGGGCCATGGTGAAGACGCGGTACACGAAGGCTGACCCAAACCACATGGCCGAGGTCGGACCTGTGGGGCCTGATGGAAAGGAGATCCCTGTCAGTTTAGTATATGGCCAGGTAGAGTTGGCAGCAAAATATTCCCAACAGGATTGTAAACTAGACAACCTGTTGGATGGTATTGAAGAGGAATATACTCAGTCAAATTGACTATGTAATTTAAAATGACATGTAAAATGCCTTCTAGCCGGATTGTAGATCGTTTGTCATAGCAGACCTTTTCGCTTCAACCTCGGGACCCAATAGTCCGGAGTGTGTCCGAATACCCTCTCGGTTATGTAAGAACCGAGGCATGCGTGGAGACCAGGCGTAGGGGTCATCAGTGCTTTATCATACAAGTGCCCAACTAGTTATGTTATATTACATGGTTAGTAAGAAACATCTTTCAGGGAGAATAGTTCCGTTAGGGGTTCCTTTCCCTCGGAGGCATGCCCAAAAGTGCATGTCCGAACTGCGAAAAAAGCAGAAAAGCATCTAGGGGCAGATAAATAAACGAGGTAAAAATCATCTTTTAGTTCACCGACTGAATATTCCCTTAAGAACGCTAGCTTTCGGCTTCACCTAGTCTGAGGTACACATCCGGCTGACCCGGCAGTAACAATCGCAGAGGTGCTCCCTTTACCACCTAGCCGAACAATCGGGAACGTAGGGGTAAGCACAGGAGCCAGGCAACCCAGCTTGGCCAAAACTTGAGTCATATTGATGCATATAATGGTGAATAAAAGGTACATGCGGAAGTGTGACGCATGTCTTGGGCACGAGGCCCATATAAATAAGCTTCTTTTGAAGAAGCCCCCAGGTATAATGAGCGCGGATAGCGCGTCAATTGTGTGCGAACGAGGCGCGAATGAGCCCTTAAAAGGCTGTAAGAGAAATTTAGGGAGAAGGAGAGAAATATAAGACAACTAATGTGTAAAAAATAGACAGAGGAAGGAGACGAACATAGAGTCCGGCGCTAGGATTAGAATCTTTGTAGGCACGCGGCATTCCATGGGTTCGGCTCGAGTCGGTTATCCGATGCATTTCGCAGACGGTACGCTCCACCCGTCAGGACTTGGTCAATTATGAAGGGACCTTCCCATTTGGGCTTGAGTTTGTCCTTTTTCATGTCCGGCAGGCGTAGAACTAATTCGCCAACATTGTAAGTTTTGGCCCGTACTTCTCTGCTTTGATATCTTTGAGCCTGCTGTTGATCGAATGAGGAACGAGCCTTTGCCACGTCGCACTCCTCCTCCAATGCGTCCAAACTGTCCTGCCGATCGAGTTCGGCTTCTCTTTCTTCGTACATGCGCACACGAGGTGAGTCATGAATTATGTCGCAGGGCAGAACTGCCTCTGCGCCGTATACCATAAAAAATGGTGTGAATCCGGTAGTGCGGTTTGGCGTGGTCCGCAACCCCCAGAGTACGGAGTCGAGCTCCTCTACCCAGTGCGTGTTAGATTCCTTGAGGGACCGCACTAGTCTGGGTTTGATGCCGCTCATGATTAGACCATTTGCCCGCTCGACTTGACCGTTAGTTTGTGGGTGATAGACTGAAGCGTAGTCGAGCTTGATGCCCATGTTTTTGCACCAGAGTTTTACCTCGTCGGCCGTAAAGTTCGTGCCGTTATCAGTGATGATGCTGTGGGGACACCGTAACTATGTACGACCCCTGATATGAAGTCTATCACTGGTCAGGATTCGGCCGTCTTAACAGGCTTGGCCTCTATCCATTTGGTGAATTTGTCAACCATGACCAATAAGTATTTTTGCTTGTGGGTTCCCCCTTTAAGGGGTCCAACCATGTCAAGCCCCCAGACCGCGAAGGGCCAGGTGATGGGTATAGTTCGGAGGGCGGTGGATGGCATGTGGCTTTGGTTAGCAAATAATTGGCAGCCGACGCATCGTTGGACTAAGTCCTGAGCATCTGCTCGGGCCATAGGCCAATAAAATCCAGTGCGGAAGGCCTTGCTTATGAGGGCCCGGGCTGCGGCATGGTGCCCGCCTAGTCTGGCATGAATTTCAGACAGAAGGTTCCGCCCTTCCTCTTCGGAGATACACCTTTGAAGGACTCCAGCGGTGCTTTTCCTATAAAGCTCTCCTTCATGGACTTTGTAGTCTTTAGATCACCGCACTATGCAGTGTGCCTTGTTTTGGTCCTCGGGGAGTTCTTGCCTAGTTAGGTAGGCTCAGAATGGTTCTGTCCATGGGGCAATGACTGCCATTATTATGTGGGCTGAGGATGTTAATTACTTTGTTGGCAGAGCCTCCCGTTGTGTCAGAATGTTCGGTGTCAGGTGGTGTGGCTGAGTCCGGGTTGTTATTCCCAGACTCCCCTTCTCATTGGACGGACGGCTTGAATAGCCTCTCCAGGAAAATGTTGGGGGGGGGGGACTGCATCGCGCTTTGCGCCGATGCGTGCCAAGACGTGTGCTGCCTGATTATTTTCCTGGGCTATATGGTGAAATTTGAGCCCCTCGAACCGAGCTGACATTTTTAGGACAACATTGCGATAAGATGCCATTTTTGGATCCTTGGCATCAAAGTCTCCATTTATTTGGGATATCGCGAGGTTCGAATCCCCACGCACCTCTAGGCGTTGAATGCCCATGGAGACTGCCATCCGGAGACCATGTAGAAGGGCCTCGTATTTGGCTGCATTGTTAGAGTCTGTATACACTATCTGGAGTACATATTGAACTATATCTCCTATTGGGGATGTCAGAACGACACCACCCCCAGACCCGCTAGCATTTTGGAGCCGTCGAAGTGCATGATCCAGTTGGAGTATGTGCCGTACTCTTTAGGGAGTTCGGCCTCAGTCCATTCAGCGACAAAGTCGGCCAAAACTTGCAACTTGATAGCTCGCCGTGGCTTATAGGTTATGTCGAATGGGAGGAGCTCAATGGCCCATTTGGCAATCCGGCCCGTCGCGTTGCAGTTGTTTATAATATCATTAAGAGGCACTTCGGAGGCTACTGTTATTGAACACTCTTGAAAGTAGTGTCGTAGCTTCCGGGACGCCATGAACACTGCGTACGCTATCTTTTGGTAATGCGGGTACCATGACTTGCATGGAGTGAGGATGGTGAACACGTAGTAGACTGGTTTTTGAAGGGGGAATTTGTGTCCTCCGTTTCTTGTTCGACGACGAGCACTGCGCTTACAACTTGATGAGTTGCCGCAATGTATAATAGCATTGGTTCGCCGATGTTAGGCACGGCCAGGACCGGGTTTGTAGCCAATATGGCTTTTATTTCTTCGAGTCTGGTCGTGGCAGCATCCGTCCACTCGAAGTGTTCGGTGCGCCGGAGGAGGCGATAAAGGGGTAATGCCTTTTCTCCCAAGCGGGAGATGAAGCGGCTTAGAGCCGCCACGCATCCAGTCAATTTTTGTATTTGTTTGAGGTCCTTTGGAGTATCCAATTGTGACAGAGCTCAGATCTTGGCTGGGTTTGCTTCAATTCCTCTACCGGATACAATGAAGCCCAAGTGCTTTCCGGCTGGTATGCCGAAAATGCATTTTTCCGGGTTAAGCTTGATGTCATATGTTCGGAGGTTATCGAACATGAGCCTCAAGTCGTCTATTAGAGTTTCGACATGCTTGGTTTTGACGACCACATCATCCACGTATGCTTCAACTATTTTGTAGATCTGGTTGGCCAGACATGTCTGAATCATGCGCTGATATGTTGCGCCGACGTTTTTGAGCCCGAAGGGCTTTGTGTTGAAGCAGAATGGGCCGTATGGGGTGATAAATGCCGTTACGGCTTGGTCTGGCTCTACCATCTTGATTTGATGGTAGCCAGAGTATGCGTCAAGGAAACACAATGAATCGTGTCCTGCGGTAGCATCGATGATTTGATCAATGCGGGGGAGGGGGAAGGGATCCTTTGGGCAAGCCTTGTTGAGGTCCTTGAAATCGACGCATAGGCACCAGGATTTGTCCTTCTTTGGTACCATCACTAGGTTTGCTAGCCAGTCCGGATGTTTTATATCTCTGATGAATCCGGCTTCCAGTAGTTTGGCTAGATCCTCTCCCATGGCTTGTCTCTTAGGTTCAGAGAAACGCCGAAGAGCCTGCTTAACAGGCTTGAATCCTTTTAGGATGTTTAGGCTGTGCTCGGCCAACCTGCGTGGGATTCCTGGCATGTCTGAAGGGTGCCAGGCAAAGATGTCCCAATTTTCGCGTAGGAATTCTCGTAGTCCGGCGTCTACATCAGGGTTTAATTGTGCCCCGATGGAGGCCGTTTTTCTAGGGTCCGTTGGATGGACCTGGAATTTGACTATCTCGTCTGCCGGTTTAAAAGAGGTGGACTTGGATCTTTTGTCGAGTATCACGTCGTCGCTGTCCACTGTGGAGCGCAGCACAGTTAGCTCCTCGGCTGCTAGGGCTTTGAATAATGCCTCAAGGGCCAGTGCGGCTGTCTTGTTTTCGGCGCGGAGTGCTATGTCCGGGTCACTAGCAAGAGTGATGATTCCGTTGGGTCCGGGCATTTTGAGCATCATGTACCCGTAATGGGGTATAGCTTGAAAATTTGTGAATGCCTCTCGCCTAACAGAGCGTGGTATCCGCTGCTGAACAGGGCCACTTGAAATGTGACCTCCTCGGACCTGTAATTATCCGGTGTGCCGAACACCAGATCCAGTGTGATTTTTCCTGTACATCACGCTTCCCGACTGGGGATTATTCCTCTAAAGGTTGTGTTGCTTCGCTCAATGCGGCTCCAGTCTATTTCCATTTTTCAAAGGGTTTCCTCATAAATGAGGTTCAATCTGCTGCCACCGTCCATGAGTACCTTGGTAAGTCGAAAGCCGTCCACTATCTGACTGAGGACCAATTCGGCTGGTGCTCGGGCTGTTCGGAATTTAGGTTCGTCACTGGCATTAAAGGTAATAGCCGTGTCACTCCATGGGTTTATTGTTGCTACCTGGTAGACTTCGGTAAGGCTGCGGAGTGTTCGTTCCTGCATATTATTTGATGCGAAAGTCTCGAAGACTGTTGATATCATACTGGTATTCCTGGGGTGGTGCTCTGCAGATTCTGGAGTTAGAAGCTCGTCGCCACTTTGGGCCACCTGCCAGAGTATCCAACATGCTCTAAGGCTATGAGTTGGTGTGACGCCCTCTGTACTATGAATTTTACAGGGTCCATTGAGCCATCCCTCCAGTACGGTTCCATACCCTATAGAGGGTTTTTGTTTTTTGGTGATTAACCCCTGTGCATGGCGATAATGCGCCCTTTTTCGGACTAGGGTTGTATTCAGGGCCGGATCGTCCCAGAATTTTATTTCGGTTTTCCGGATGCTTTCCATCGCACAGTATTTTTGTACCATGGATGCCAAGTCAGTGAAGCGTGTAATATCACGGTGACTTATGGCGTTGAGGATTCTGATGTCCGTGCAATTATTGCAGAAGGATGAAATTGCATCCTCCTCGCAGCAGTCCTCTATCCTGTTCATAACCAGGAGGAATCTGGCCCAGTAATGATGTACTGTTTCCATGGGCTCTTGCCGAACTTGGGATAGATCCCTTATGTCAGGGTGGGCAGGTGGAGTTAATTCTGGAACCTCGCCCGATCTGAGGCTCAGGGGCCAAGGAGTTTCCGAATTCGGAAGCTTGAGTTCTTGGATGCCGTCCAATGAATATGGCTCGCTGCCTGACTTTAGGTTCAGGGCTTGAGTGACGTCCTCCCCTCTGCGGGTATCCGTCTTGGGGGATCGGGAATCCGGACATATTTGGTCCTGAAGAGGGGTATAGATTCGCCGCATTGTTCTTCCACCACTGCGATGTGGTGGGTGACCTGGTGTCACATCCCTGGTCCTCTTATGCACTAGGCTAGACCCTCATGTGTGCATCATGTTTAAATTCAAATGAAATTTGAATTGAGGAATTTTCAAAATCCTCAAGAAACCTCTAAAAATAACCAACATTTAAATCTTCTCAAATTAGTCCAAGAAAATGTTCCTGTTATTCCATGGAAATATTGGTAAGAGGTAAAATTCAAACCAATATTTTTGGAGTCACAGAGATAATTATTTTGGCCATTTGAATTAATTCAATAACTATTTGCTTTGGATTCATATTTAATATATATTAAATATGACTCCAATAATTCTGGAAGTTTGTGAGTGGCTTTGTATACATTTTAGCAAGCCACATAAAAACCTACAGAATTTATAAAAAAATGATTTAGTGTCTAAAACTAAATCAAAACAAACTGCAGAAAATAGAAAAGAGAAGGAAAGAGCTTGGGGACTACCTGACGCTCACCTCTCAGCCGACCGGCCCAGCTCCTGTGCTGGCAGCCCACCGGTGCGGCCCAGCCCACTAGGCGGCCCCCTCCTCTGTCGTCTTCCTCCCCGATAGGAGGACGGGCGCGTGCCCGACGCGCGCGCGCTCCGCCGCGCCACGCCACCAGCCTCTCTGCCTGCCTGGCGCCCTCCTCGTCGCCCTGGAACGCCCGGACGTCGCCACGCCCCCCCCCCCCGTACCCTCTCACCCTCCCCCGATTCTTCCTCTCCTCTCCCTTGCTCCCTCTCTCTCGTGTCCGAACGCGCCGGTCGCCGCCGTTCGCCATAGCCGCAGCCATAGCCTCCCCCTCGCCTCTCCGACACGCGCAGAAGCTCCGCCTCGACCCCCTCGTCCTCTCCACCAAGCCACGAGGTCCCGGACGCGCTGCAACGCCGCCACCGTCGCCTTCTTGATCCGCCACCACCGGCCGCCGAGGATCTTCACCGTCGATTCGCCACCGTCGTCGCTTCCCCGAGCCCGCTTCGACGCCCGTTGCAACCGCGGTGAGCTCCGCCACCGTTCCCCTCTCTCCGTTTAGCTGCCCGCACGCCGTAGCCCTCCTCCCCACCATGGCCGAACCTTCGCCGCCGCCGAGTTCGCCGTCGACGCAGCTTCGGTGACCATTCGGTCACCCCGGCGAGTCCAACAAGCTCGTAGGGCCACGTAGAGCATCCCTAGTGCGTTGCTTCTCCCGTTTTCGCGCTCCAAACGCGCTCTCATGCACGACCGAACTCCGGCAGCCGCAGCCGAGCTCGCCGCCGTCGACTCCGGCCACCCCAAGCCCAGCCACGGCCACCACCCGACGCGCCATCGAGCTAGCTCTCCAACGCGCCTAGCCGCGCGCCATTTGGAGCACCACAGAGGAAACCCGGAGCACAAGTACGCCGCGGATCTCGCCGGCGACTAACCGCCGGCGGGTTTGACTTGTTTGACCTGGGGTTTGACCCCCCAGGGTCGCTGACTAGTGGGGCCAGGCCCTGCCAATTTTAGTTAAATATTAACTAAACCTAATTAGCCACTAACACTGACCAGTGGGCCCCGACCCCCCTAATCCTTTAATTAAGCAGATAACCCCCTGTTAACTAACTGTGACACTGACGTGTGGACCCCACACGTCAGGTTTGACCCGGACCAGCCCCTGTTGACTTGCTGACGTCATGATGATGTCAGGCTGACGCAGTAATGTTTTCTGGATTTATTTTTATTCAGAAAATTCCAGAAAATTGTATAAACTTCTAAAATTCATAGAAATTCAACCGTAACTCCAAATTAAATAATTTATATATGAAAAATTATCAGAAAAATTAAAGGAATCCATCTGTATCATTTTCATGCATGTTAGAACAACTTATAGCTGCTGTTTAGCACAAATCAATTAAATGGCATTTGAATAATCACATATGGAGTTTGAATTTGAATCTTGTATTCAAACCAACTTCATTTAATCTGTTGCTAGTTGCATTAGCTCAAAACACATTCATATTGCCATGTCATGAGCATGCATCATATTGTGCATTGCATTGATTGATTTCTTCCTTGTTGCCGGTATCTGTTCCCTCCGATAGACGATGTTCCGGCGATGTGATCGATGACACTGATGAAGAGCTATATTATCTTCAGAAGTGCCAGGCAAGCAAAACCCCCTTGTTCATTCCGATAAAATCCCACTCTCTCGCTCCTGCTCTCTTTTACTGCATTAGGACAACACCGATTCAACTGTTACATGTTGCGGTAGTTGAACCCCTTTATCCTTTGCATGACCTGTCGATCCACAGTAAATAGATGAAACCCACTAGTATGAGTAGGAGTTGTTTGAGCCCTGTTGTGCCTACTCATTCATGTTGTTTGTCATGCCTGCTACTGCTTAGAGTTGAGTCAGGTCTGATTCATCGGGGATGAATCAGAGGTGTGTGAACATGTCCTACGGTGTGTGAGCTAAGCGTGTGAACACGATTTGGTAAAGGTAGCGGTGAGAGGCCATGTAGGAGTACATGGTGGGTTGTCTCATTGAAGCCGTCCTCAGGAACTGAGTTCTGTGTTTGTGATCCATGATTCAGCTACTACCATACATTGGGCCCTGAAATATGACCCCGCTCGACTTCTTATTCACCCTTGTCCTCTGTCCAGGAGTTGCAAGTAGTTTCTGGTGTTTGTAGTATGCTGGAGGCCGTGGACAGCGCTGACCGTAGGGGTGGGCTGTGATGCGGTAGGCACGTGGCCGGGTATACCGGGCGCCCGTTTGGTGTCACGGAACCCTGTTCACATCGTTTGGGGCTGTGAGCGAAACTCCGGCCGGATCTCCTCATGGATGGAACCCGAATAGGCGATAAACCTGGACTAGAGACTTGAGTGTTTAGGTAGGTCGTGGTCTACACCCACGTCGGCTTTCGCTTGAAGTCTGCCGAGCACATGTCGTGTGCAGACGCTAAGTGGTGGAAACATGTATGAAGAAGTACACCCCTGCAGGGTTAATATCATCTATTCGAATAGCCGTGTCCGCGGTAAAGGACTTCTGGGTTGCTTATATCAGTTCATAGACAAGTGAAAGTGGATACTCTAAAATACGCAAGATAAGCGTGAGTGCTATGGTTGGCGTTCTCGCAGGGAGACGGGAGCGGATCCATAGTGGTGTATTGATATGGTGAATATGTGGACTCGTGTGCGCCACCTCAAAGAGTTACTTGCAGTCGTAGTTCAGGATAGCCACCGAGTCAAAGCTGGCTTGCTGCAGTTAAACCCCACCATCCCCTTTGTTGATAATGATGCATATGTAGTTAGTTCTGATGTAAGTCTTGCTGGGTACATTTGTACTCACGTTTGCCTATTTTATGTTTTTGCAGAGAGACTTCGGTCTCGCTAGTAGTTCCGCGTGGACTTCGACGTTTAGCTTGTTACCTCAGCTACGATCTTGTGCCCTCGGCAGGATCTGGTAGATAGTCAGGCTTCTCAGCCTTTTTTTCATTTATAGATGTCTGTACTCAGACATGATAGCTTCCGCTTGTGCTTTGATTTGTATGCTCTGAATGTTGGGTCGTGAGACTCATGTTTGTAATATCCCGCTCCTCGGAGCCTAATGAATAAATACTTGAGTCGTAGAGTCATGTTGTGATGCCATGTTGTATTTGCACATATCGAGCATATTGTGTGTATGTTATTGAAATGCTTGGTATGTGTGGGATCTGGCTATCTAGTTGTTTATCCTTAGTAGCCTCTCTTACCGGGAAATGTCTCCTAGTGTTTCCACTGAGCCATGGTAGCTTGCTACTGCTCCGGAACACTTAAGCTGGCCGGCATGTGTCCTTCTTCGTTCCTGTGTCTGTCCCTTCGGGGAAATGTCACGCGATGAATACCGGAGTCCTGTTAGCCCGCTACAGCCCGGTTCACCGGAGTCCTGCTAGCCCAGTGCTACAGCCTGGATTCACCCGCTGATGACCGACACGTTCGATGCTGGGTCATGGATGCCTGTCCCTGTAAGTCTGTGCCACTTTGGGTTTACGACTAGTCATGTCAGCCCGGGCTCCTTATCATATGGATGCTAGCGACATCATCATATACGTGAGCCAAAAGGCGCAAACGGTCCCGGGGAAAGGTAAGGCGACACCCGTGGGAATACCGTGCGTGAGGCCGCAAAGTGATATGAGGTGTTACAGGCTAGATCGATGTGACATTGAGTCGGGGTCCTGACAGCGTTGGTATCAGAGCTTGACTGCCTGTAGGATTACCAAGCCAAACTGGTCGAAGTTGAGTCTAGAAATTCTTTAGTTATATAAGGGAATTGATTGTGGGATGGAACGTAAGGCTCTTTTTACTCCTATACCTCATGCCCTTCTGATCTGAGTCACTCTTCTCTTCTACGGGGATTAAGAACTAGGCTATCTCTTCTTTCTATCAGGATCACGTGTTACTAATCTGCAGACTTATAGATTGTTGGACTTAAGCCTCGTTTCAGTTCCTATTACTTCCGTATGTTAATTGTTGATCTCGAAACCTTGATATTGTGCTTCTGAGTGGTTATGCCACCATTTTTGTGAATGTCTCAAATCTTTTCTGAGCATTTACAGCCGTTATGCTGTCCGAGTAATCCCAGGTTTCTAAATAGTCTGATGCGTTTGCAAAATCCTTTCCATCCCGTTTCGATGTTCCTTTGGGCCAGCTCAATCACACTAATTGTTGAGTTGAGGTATTCTATTGCCTGGACATATATGTTGGAGTTATTATTATGACCCTAGGTGTCTCAGGGGATCATCTAGTGGTCTAGCCATGATTTGTGTCCTAGTGTGATGCTTCTGGCCTTTATTCTCGAAAGCATTCCGTGATGCCATTTAGTTAGTAGGCATTCTATTCCTGGGTTCTTGAACCCGAGATTCACTCTACTTACTTCATGTTGATAGTGTTTGCTAGCTCCTTTAGGATATTAGTAACCTTGTGATAGCCCTCGAGGTCCGTGGTATTTCCTTCTTCCAAATACCATGAACCATTCAGACAGAAGTTATTGGATCAAAAGATCACAATCAGAGTGCTCTTGATGAGTTCGCCATTATATATTGTGGCTCTGCCAGTTCTACCTTTCTGCATGGGTTATCCGGAAGAAATATGTTGAACTTCGTTCGACATGCTAAACCATGCATCCACAACTCAGAAAATCATATGTTCCTTTGAGTTGTCCCTCTTTAGTTGTCTTCTGACCCTCGTCTATCAATTGATAGTCAAGAGTATGCGTGCATTCGTTCATCGATGCCTATTACTCTTGTGGTCCGTCCAGCCATTTTGTCCTGAATAACTTGGAGAAACAAACTCCAGTACCTCATCCATATCTAGGATTGGGTCAAAGCAGTTGTATTCCACAGATCAAATGCCAATCCAGCTTTTGGTTCTGTTCTACCTTGGAGTATTACCCCCTTTATGTCAGAATTGTCATGAGAACTGCACCAACTCTCATGAATTTTGACGTAGTGATACTTCTCACCATCATTAGTCATTCCTCGGTCTTGTGTTGATGCAACCGGAATACCGACAAATGAATTGTGATGTGTGAAATCAATACTCCTAGCAACCTCGTTGCTTGGTAGTTAAAGGACAATAATTTCATTCTTAGCGTGTTGGTTTTTGAATCATCCTTCTAAGACTGATCGTGCTACCTAGTCCTTATTTCGGTGCACCCTTCGATTGATGAGTTAGGATCTTGTCAAGTCCTCACTCATTTGATCATATCGTCTTGCCCTCAAAAGCGAGATTGTTCTCGAGCTTAGTAACATAACGGTGGTTCGTGATTTTCCGAATATCTTCTCGGAAGTATTACCAGGTTGTCCCCTGACTGTTATGTTGAGCTCGTGATCAAGTTGGTTTCTTGTGAACCACCCTCTCTCCAAGAATCGGTGTTGGATACCCTGAGCTAGTTGGCTAAGCTGAACAACAACTTGGAGAGTTGGAAGATGGAAGCTTGTCCGATTTAGTTCATCTTAAGGGATATCTTGTGTGTGTGTGTGTGTTGAAAAAAGATGATATCTTTATTGGTTGATCCTCGTGATCAGTTGTTGGATCTATTATCTTACCCAACCTTTGATTGGAGTATGGGCTATCATCCAATCAGACCAGAACCAACGATATTCGTAATGTTGTCTTACTCGTGGTTGATCCCTCGAGCATACACCATTATATCTTTTGGGTCTGACCAATGCTATCACCGTGTTCACTTAACTATGGAATTCCTTTTATATGGAAACCTGGATGAATTGTTGTTGAGCCCATCGACAACATCCTTGTCTCCTCCATGATTTTGTTGAACATTAAGCTAGTGTTGGAAACTTTTGAAAGCATCTCTTCATGCTAGCTCATGAAGCATATGTTCGGATGTAAGAAGTGACTTCCTCCAGTTCATGTGCATTAGATGCAAGTTGCCGCCGTGGATTCGAGAAAGTCAATGTTGTTTCCTTTGGAATCATCCCAAATCAGTCATGCATACGTGCGAAGTATTATGTGGTTCGGAGACTTGCAACCTCCATTCTATATGTGTCCCTAGCACACCAAGCCACTGACTGATTTGTTCAGGAAAAGGAGTTGATGTGCTAATCCTAGGTCATGCACAAGACTTCAATATCCTCGATTATGGTTCCCCACCTGAACTCGGTAGTGTTTTATTGTAAGACTACCATGTGATAATGTTTGTCTAGGACAGCGTGTTCACATGTTGTAGCAGAACCAGCTCATGTTTTGGAGCTTGCTATCGTAATTCATTTCCCGAGAATCTTGCAATGTCATCTCGTCGATTTGTGTTGCAAACATTCATTTTTCTTCCTAGACTCGATGAGTCTGGAATATCCTGACACCAACCAGATCTGAATCTCAGGCAGATATGATGGTTGGAACATTTCCCCAAGAACTATAATATTGGTCCCTCTATAACTGGTAAAGTGGATGTCGTGGCCAACACACCCCGCCGGGAGACCTAATATTGTAGAACCTTGATTGGAGAAGTTGGCCACCTCCCCATAAGGATCTCGTAGAACTTATTCTAGTAGTTGTTCCTTATGGATTTTTGTGCTCCCAAAGTCCGGCCTTTTTACTTGATGTTCTAGATATCAAACCATATCTATGGGTGGATTACGCTAGCACATCAAGGAGAACATTAGAAGCGGAGTGCTAAATGTCTCTCGGCCGATCATCCAGATTTCGTCCCCTTGGCCTCGCTAAGGTGAAATCTGAGGAAGTGTTATCTTCCTTTGCATCTGCATCGTCCATCGCTATTCATCATGGTAGTATGTTGTGTTGTCAGCACCCTTGACGCGGTTGTTGATAAAACCTTGATGATTGTGGAAATGCTCAAGTTCTTGAGAGCACGCGCAAGTGCTAGGTTTGATCGTCGGCATCAACTGTATAGTGCTCTCAGTTTCCTCGACAATGCTATGACCTTTTCAAAACAGTGAATTCACTCTCTATTGTTGGGTTCTTCCCCAGTTACCAGAATCATTCCCAGCATTTGCATTCTGTTCCCAGCTTGCACCGCCATTGTGCCATTCTACCATGGGTCTCTTCCATTTCCGGTGGTAAACAAAATCATCCATTACGTTGTCTTCAACAAGGTAATCCACATCATCCAAGTCCGAGTATGCCATTCTACCGACCTCCTCCAAACGATCGCTCGAGTTTTGCCTTAGGCTGGTTTAAAGAGTTTCAATGATCTCTGAATCAAAAGTAATTCTTTTTGCCACTTAAGGGGATATATCTACGAGTCACGGTTCCTAAGGTGTCTCGTTGTGGTATTATGGCAACTCAACTCCTCGCTACGTTGACAATCGTTTACCACTTTTTTTAAGTGTGAAATTGTTGTCTACCTAGTGAACCCTCATCATCTGTTCCACTCCATCCCTCTAGAGGTGTGCTTCGTCTCTCAGCTCGAGAGATGATGCTACGTCTGATTCCGAGAGTTAATCCTGAGTTATTCGACCTTAAAGAAGATTGATCCTTCTAGAGTTTCTTTCTCCTCTCATTGTCATGTTGGTTGGAGTTCCCAGAGCAAGACGACGAGACCAGATGATGATCGAATCAAGGTTCTTATGAAGTGCAACCTGGATCGTGAAGATTGTGCTAGTTTGCGTTCCCCCTTCACCTTACCCTACGCTTGAATCTCAGGACGAGATTTTTGTTTAGTGGGGGTGAGTTGTCACATCCCTGGTCCTCTTATGCACTAGGCTAGACCCTCATGTGTGCATCATGTTTAAATTCAAATGAAATTTGAATTGAGGAATTTTCAAAAGCCTCAGGAAACCTCTAAAAATAACCAACATTTAAATCTTCTCAAATGAGTCCAAGAAAATGTTCCTGTTATTCCATGGAAATATTGGTAAGAGGTAAAATTCAAACCATATTTTTGGAGTCACAAAGATAATTATTTTGGCCATTTGAATTAATTCAATAACTATTTGCTTTGGATTCATATTTAATATATATTAAATATGACTCCAATAATTCTGGAAGTTTGTGAGTGGCTTTGTATACATTTTAGCAAGCCACATAAAAACCTACAGAATTTATAAAAAAATGATTTAGTGTCTAAAACTAAATCAAAACAAACTGCAGAAAATAGAAAAGAGAAGGAAAGAGCAGAGGGACTACCTGACGCTCACCTCTCAGCCGACCGGCCCAGCTCCTGTGCTGGCAGCCCACCGGTGCGGCCCAGCCCACCAGGCGGCCCCCTCCTCTGTCGTCTTCCTCCCCGACAGGAGGACGGGCGCGTGCCCAACGCGCGCGCGCTCCGCCGCGCCACGCCACCAGCCTCTCTACCTGCCTGGCGCCCTCCTCGTCGCCCTGGAACACCCGGACGTCGCCACGCCCCCCCCGTACCCTCTCACCCTCCCCCGATTCTTCCTTTCCTCTCCCTCGCTCCCTCTCTCTCGTGTCCGAACGCGCCGGTCGCCGCCGTTCGCCATAGCCGCAGCCACAGCCTCCCCCTCGCCTCTCTGACACGCGCAGAAGCTCCGCCTCGACCCCCTCGTCCTCTCCACCAAGCCACGAGGTCCCGGAC
This sequence comes from Triticum aestivum, assembly GCF_018294505.1. Classification (NCBI taxonomy): domain Eukaryota; kingdom Viridiplantae; phylum Streptophyta; class Magnoliopsida; order Poales; family Poaceae; genus Triticum; species Triticum aestivum. The sequence continues at coordinate 397,488,743 of NC_057807.1, forward strand.
GCACTGCAACGCCGCCACCGTCGCCTTCTCCACCACCGGCCGCCGAGGATCTTCACCGTCGATTCGCCACCGTCGTCGCTTCCCCGAGCTCGCTTCGACGCCCGTTGCAACCGCGGTGAGCTCCGCCACCATTCCCCTCTCTCCGTTTAGCTGCCCGCACGCCATAGCCCTCCTCCCCACCATGGCCGAACCTTCGCTGCCGCCGAGTTCACCGTCGACGCAGCTCCGGTGACCATTCGGTCACCCCGGCGAGTCCAACAAGCTCGTAGGGCCACGTAGAGCATCCCTAGTGCGTTGCTTCTCCCGTTTTCGCGCTCCAAACGCGCTCTCGTGCACGACCGAACTCCGGCAGCCGCAGCCGAGGTCGCCGCCGTCAACTCCGGCCACCCCAGGCCCAGCCACGGCCACCACCCGACGCGCCATCGAGCTAGCTCTCCAACGCGCCTAGCCGCGCGCCATTTGGAGCACCACAGAGGAAACCCGGAGCACAAGTACGCCGCGGATCTCGCCGGCGACTAACCGCCGGCGGGTTTGACTTGTTTGACCTGGGGTTTGACCCCCCAGGGTCGCTGACTAGTGGGGCCAGGCCCTGCCAATTTTAGTTAAATATTAACTAAACCTAATTAGCCACTAACATTGACCAGTGGGCCCCGACCCCCCTAATCCTTTAATTAAGCAGATAACCCCCTGTTAACTAACTGTGACACTGACGTGTGGACCCCACACGTCAGGTTTGACCCGGACCAGCCCCTGTTGACTTGCTGACGTCATGATGATGTCAGGCTGACGCAGTAATGTTTTCTGGATTTATTTTTATTCAGAAAATTCCAAAAAATTGTATAAACTTCTAAAAATCATAGAAATTCAACCGTAACTCCAAATTAAATAATTTATATATGAAAAATTATCAGAAAAATTCAAGGAATCCATCTGTACCATTTTCATGCATGTTAGAACAACTTATAGCTGCTGTTTAGCACAAATCAATTAAATGGCATTTGAATAATCACATATGGAGTTTGAATTTGAATCTTGTATTCAAACCAACTTCATTTAATCTGTTGCTAGTTGCATTAGCTCAAAACACATTCATATTGCCATGTCCATGAGCATGCATCATATTGTGCATTGCATTGATTGTATTTCTTCCTTGTTGCCGGTATCTGTTCCCCTCCGATAGACGATGTTCCGGCGATGTGATCGATGACACTGATGAAGAGCTATATTATCTTCAGAAGTGCCAGGCAAGCAAAACCCCCTTGTTCATTCCGATAAAATCCCACTCTCTCGCTCCTGCTCTCTTTTACTGCATTAGGACAACACCGATTCAACTGTTACATGCTGCGGTAGTTGAACCCCTTTATCCTTTGCATGACCTGTCATCCACAGTAAATAGATGAAACCCACTAGTATGAGTAGGAGTTGTTTGAGCCCTGTTGTGCCTACTCATTCATGTTGTTTGTCATGCCTGCTACTGCTTAGAGTTGAGTCAGGTCTGATTCATCGGGGATGAATCAGAGGTGTGTGAACATGTCCTACGGTGTGTGAGCTAAGCGTGTGAACACGATTTGGTAAAGGTAGCGGTGAGAGGCCATGTAGGAGTACATGGTGGGTTGTCTCATTGAAGCCGTCCTCAGGAACTGAGTTCTGTGTTTGTGATCCATGATTCAGCTACTACCATACATTGGGCCCTGAAATATGACCCCGCTCGACTTCTTATTCACCCTTGTCCTCTGTCCAGGAGTTGCAAGTAGTTTCTGGTGTTTGTAGTATGCTGGAGGCCGTGGACAGCGCTGACCGTAGGGGTGGGCTGTGATGCGGTAGGCACGTGGCCGGGTATACCGGGCGCCCGTTTGGTGTCACGGAACCCTGTTCACATCGTTTGGGGCTGTGAGCGAAACTCCGGCCGGATCTCCTCATGGATGGAACCCGAATAGGCGATAAACCTGGACTAGAGACTTGAGTGTTTAGGTAGGTCGTGGTCTACACCCACGTCGGCTTTCGCTTGAAGTCTGCCGAGCACATGTCGTGTGCAGACGCTAAGTGGTGGAAACATGTATGAAGAAGTACACCCCTGCAGGGTTAATATCATCTATTCGAATAGCCGTGTCCGCGGTAAAGGACTTCTGGGTTGCTTATATCAGTTCATAGACAAGTGAAAGTGGATACTCTAAAATACGCAAGATAAGCGTGAGTGCTATGGTTGGCGTTCTCGCAGGGAGACGGGAGCGGATCCATAGTGGTGTATTGATATGGTGAATATGTGGACTCGTGTGCGCCACCTCAAAGAGTTACTTGCAGTCGTAGTTCAGGATAGCCACCGAGTCAAAGCTGGCTTGCTGCAGTTAAACCCCACCATCCCCTTTGTTGATAATGATGCATATGTAGTTAGTTCTGATGTAAGTCTTGCTGGGTACATTTGTACTCACGTTTGCCTATTTTATGTTTTTGCAGAGAGACTTCGGTCTCGCTAGTAGTTCCGCGTGGACTTCGACGTTTAGCTTGTTACCTCAGCTACGATCTTGTGCCCTCGGCAGGATCTGGTAGATAGTCAGGCTTCTCAGCCTTTTTTTCATTTATAGATGTCTGTACTCAGACATGATAGCTTCCGCTTGTGCTTTGATTTGTATGCTCTGAATGTTGGGTCGTGAGACTCATGTTTGTAATATCCCGCTCTTCGGAGCCTAATGAATAAATACTTGAGTCGTAGAGTCATGTTGTGATGCCATGTTGTATTTGCACATATCGAGCATATTGTGTGTATGTTATTGAAATGCTTGGTATGTGTGGGATCTGGCTATCTAGTTGTTTATCCTTAGTAGCCTCTCTTACCGGGAAATGTCTCCTAGTGTTTCCACTGAGCCATGGTAGGTTGCTACTGCTCCGGAACACTTAAGCTGGCCGGCATGTGTCCTTCTTCGTTCCTGTGTCTGTCCCTTCGGGGAAATGTCACGCGATGAATACCGGAGTCCTGTTAGCCCGCTACAGCCCGGTTCACCGGAGTCCTGCTAGCCCAGTGCTACAGCCTGGATTTACCCGCTGATGACCGACATGTTCGATGCTGGGTCATGGATGCCTGTCCCTGTAAGTCTGTGCCACTTTGGGTTTACGACTAGTCATGTCAGCCCGGGCTCCTTATCATATGGATGCTAGCGACATCGTCATATACGTGAGCCAAAAGGCGCAAACGGTCCCGGGGAAAGGTAAGGCGACACCCGTGGGAATACCGTGCGTGAGGCCGCAAAGTGATATGAGGTGTTACAAGCTAGATCGATGTGACATTGAGTCGGGGTCCTGACACCTGGGGAGAGTCAATTTCTCTTGGATCGGGTTTAAGCCCAATCTGATCGTAGTCTGTAGCGACTCCCAGGGCGGCGATGCGATCCAAGAGCTCGTTTAAGGAAGAGAACTCCATCGGATCTAACTGCTCGGCGAGTTCTGAGTCGACGTGGAGATTGCTTTTGATGACCCGAGAAGTCATCGTCGGCACGGCGGCCGAACAGGCGGTCATAAGAAAACCACCTAGCCGGAGAGTTTGGCTGATAGCCAAAGCTCCTTTAGCAATAGTGTTGTCTTTAAAGACGGTATGTGGCATCCTTCCTGATGGCGATGGCACAGTGGAACTCTCAATGAAAGCACCAATGTCGGTGTCAAAACCGGCGGATCTCGGGTAGGGGGTCCCTAACTGTGCGTCTAGGCGGATGGTAACAGGAGACAAGGGACATGATGTTTTTTCCTAGGTTCGGGCCCTCTCGATGGAGGTAAAACCCTACTCCTGCTTGATTAATATTGATGATATGGGTAGTACAAGAGTTGATCTACCACGAGATCAGAGAGGCTAAACCCTAGAAGCTAGCCTATGGTATGATTGTTGTTCGTCCTACGGACTAAAACTCTCTGGTTTATATAGACACCGGAGAGGGCTAGGGTTACACAGAGTCGGTTACAATGGGAGGAGATCTACATATCGTATCGCCAAGCTTGCCTTCCACGCCAAGGAAAGTCTCATCCGGACACGGGACGAAGTCTTCAATCTTGTATCTTCATAGTCCGGGAGTCCGGCCAAAGGTCATAGTCCGGCCATCCGGACACCCCCTAATCCAGGACTCCCTCAACCACCATTTTGCAGGATGTCTCAAATCTTTTTGAGCATTTACAGCCGTTATGATGTTCGAGTCATCCCAGGTTTTCTAAATTGTCTAATGCATTTGCAAATCGTTTCTTTCTGTTCCTGATGTTCCTTTGGGCCAGATTAACCACACTAAATCGGTGAGTTGAGGTACTCCATTGCCTAGACATATATGTTGGAGATATTATTATGACCCTAGGTGTCTTAGAGAATCACCTAGTATACTAGCCATGTTTTGTGTTCCCAGTGTGATGATTCTGGATGTCATTCTCGAAAGCATCCCGTGATGCCATTTAGTTAGTAGGCATTCTGTTCCTGGGTTTTTGAACCCGAGATTCACTCTACTCATTCATGTTGATAGTGTTTGCTAGTTCCTTTAGGATATTAGTAACCTTTGTGATAGTCCTTGAGGTCTGTGGTATTTCCTTCTTCCAAATACCATGAACTGCTTATGGCAGAAGTTCTTTGAACCAAAAGATCACCATAAGAGCGCTCTAGATGAGTTCTTGATTCTATGTTGTGACTCTGCCAGTTCTACCTTTCTGCATGGGTTATCCGGAAGAAATATGTTGAACTCGTTCGACATGCTAATCTATGCACCCACAACTCAGAAAATCATATGTTCCTTTGAGTTGTCCCTCTTTAGTTGTATTCTAACCTCCATCTATCAGTTGATAGTCAGAAGTAGTGGTGCATTCGTGTTCATCCATGCCTTTTACTCTTGAGGTTTGTCAAGCCATTCTATTCCGGAATGACTAGGAGAAACAAACTCCAATACCTCGTCCATATCCAGGATTGGGTCAAAGTAGTTGTACTCCGCTGATCAAAATGCCAATCCAGCTTTTGTTCTGTTCTACCCTGGTGTATTACCATTTGTATGTCAAGAATGTCATGGGGATTGTACCACCTCCTATGGATTCTTGATACAATGATACTTCTCGCCATCATTATTCATCCCTCGGTCTTTGTGTTGGTTGTAACCGGAATGCTGAGAAATGAACTGTGATGTATGAAAATCAATACTCCTAGCAATCTTGTTGCTTGGTAGTTAAAGGGAAACAATTTCATTCTTAGCGTGTTGGTTATTAAATTATCATTCTAAGATAGAATGTGCTACCTAGTCCATTTCCCTGGTGCACTCTTTGATCGATGAGTTTGGATTATGTTAATCCCTTGCTCTTTTGATCATATCGTCTTGCCCTGGAAAGATAGATTGTTCCCGAGCTTAATAACACATCGGTGGTTCGTGATTTTCCGAATATCTTGTTGTAAGTATCACCTGGTTGTTCCCTAGCCTTTATGTTGAGTTCGTGATCAAGTTGGTTTATCCCTATAAACCACCCCTTCTCCAAGAATTTGTGTTGGATGTCCCTGAGCTAGTTGGTTGAGCTAAATAACAACTTGGAGAGTTGGCAGATAAAAGCTTTGCCTATCTTAGTTCATTCCAAAGGGATATTTTTGTGTATGTGTGTTGAAGAAAGATGGTATTTCATCGGTTGACCCTCGTGATCAGTTAATGGACCTATCATCTTATTCAATCTTTGATTTGAATATGGGCTATCGTCAAATCAAATCAAAACCAACGATATTTGTAATGTTGTGTTACTCGTGGTTTTTTCCTCGAGCATACACCATTATATCCTTTGGGTCTGACCAATGTTATCACCTTGTTCTTATAATTGTGGAATTCCACTTATATGGAAACCTGGATGAATTGTTGTTGACCCCATCGGCAACATCTTTATATTCTCCATGATTTTGTTGAACATTAAGCTGGTGTTGGAAACTTTTGAAAGCATTTCTTCATGCTAACTAATGAAGCATATGTTTGGACGAAAGAAGTGAGTTCCTATAATTCATGTGCATTTGATGCAAGTTGTCACCATGAATTCGAGAAAGCTTATTTTTATTTCCTCTGGGATCATCCCAAGCCATTCATGCATGTGTGAAGTATTCTATGGTTTGATAGACTGGTCATCTTCATTTTGTATGTATCCCTAGCACACCAAACCACTGATTGACTTGTTCAAGGAAAAGGAGTTGTTGTGCTAATCGTAGGTCATGCACAAGATTCCGTTAACCTCAATGATGGTTCCCAACCAGAACTCAGTAGTATTTTTGTTGTAAGACTACTATGTGGTCATGCTTGTCTGGGACAGTGTGTTCACATGTGTGTAGCAAAACCAACTCATGTTTTGGAGCTTGCTATCGTAGTCCATCTCCTGAAAATCTCGCAATGTCATCTCGTCAGTTCGTGTAGCAAACCTTCCTTTCACGCATGCTGGGTCTTAAGCATTCTATCACCAACTAGATCTGAATCTCAGGCATATATGATGGTTGGAACATTCCCAGCATTTGGATTTTGTTCCCAGCTTGCACCGCCATTGTGCCAATTTCCCATGGGCTGCCCTCTTAGTAATTGTTGTTCGGAATCATCTTCAAAAGTGGTCCTATCATGGGTCACATCCATTTCCGATGATAAGCAGAAATCGTCCATCACGTTGTCTTCAACAAGGTAGTCCACATCATCCATTCTAGTATGAGTATGTCATTCCTTTGAACTCTTTCAAACAATCGATTGTGATTTGCCTTAGGCTGGTATAAAGAGTCTCAATGATCTCTATATCAAAAGTAATTCTTTTTGCCACTAAGGGGAATAATCTATGAGTCACCTTCTCCAAGGTGCCCCATTTGATATGAAGGGCGATCAACTCCTCGCTATGTTGACACCCGTTCACCACCTTCTTAAGTGTAGAATTTTTGCCTACCCAGTTGAACCCTTGTCATCTACTTATTTCCATTGCACCTGATGTGTGTTTAGTGTCTCAGATCAAGAGATGTTTCAACGCCTCTTTTTGCGAGTTCTTTGTGAGTTGCTCGATCTTTGAGAAGATCAATTCTTGCAGGACTCCTTGTTCTTTTTGTCATCATATTGGATGAAGATCTCGAAAACACGGATGTCAAGATAAATTTGAAGCAATGGTTCAACATCTTCGAGAAGGGAAATTGGATCATGAAGATTGTGTTAGCTTTGTGTCCCCTCTGTCTTCTTACCCTAGTCTTGAATCTCGGGACAAGATTCTTGTTTAGTGGGGGTGAGTTGTCATGACCCTAGAATACATGAGTGCAATAGTTGCATCAGTGAGCATGCATCATGTTAAATTCAAGAAATTGAATTGAGGAATATTCAAACCTCAGAAATTATTTTAAAAAGAAGGAAAAGCACCATTTGAATTGCATTCAATGAATCCAAAATGCCCTAAAAATAGTTCTGCATGACCTGTATTTTCCATAGTAAATAGTTGAAACCCACTAGCATGAGTAGGAGTTGTTTGAGCCATGATGTGCCTACTCATTCATGCTTGTTTGTCATGCCTGCTACTGATTAGAGTTGAGTCAGGTCTGATTCATCGGGGATGAATTGGAATGTTGTGAACATGTCCTACTATTGAGAGCCAAGTGTGTGAACACAATTTGGTAAAGGTAGCGGTGAGAGGCCATGTAGGAGTACATGGTGGGTTTTCTCATTCAAAGCGTCCGCAGGAACTAAGTTCTGTGTTTGTGATCCAATACAATTACTACCACACATTGGGCTCCGTGCACTCCAAGATCTCTCGGCTTATTAATCAACTCGATCTCTATCCAGGAGTTGCAACTAGTTTCTGGTGTTTGTAGGTTGTGTTAGTAGTCTACCAAGTGGCACCCGGTATAGGTGGGCTTGGGACAGAATAGGCACCATGGCCGGGTGTACCAAGCATCACCCGCTTGGTGGGCATGGGAACCCTGTACACATTGTTTGGGGCCGTGAGTGACACCCCGACTAGATCTCCTTGCGGATGCAACCCGAATAGGCGATAAACCTAGACTAGAAACTTGTGTGGTTAGTCAGGTCATGGCCGACACCCTCGCCAGGCTTCCGCATGAAGGTTGCCGAGATAAATGACGTGTACATGGCGGTAAGTGGCGAGAGCGTGTGTGAAGAAGTACACCCCTGCAGGGTTAACATGATCTATTTGAATAGCCGCGTCCGCGGTAAAGGACTACTGGGTTTCTTATACAATTCATAGACAAGTGAAAGTGGATACTCTAAAGTGCGCAAGATAAGTGTGAGTGCTATGGATGGCCTTCTCATAGGGAGACGGGAGCAGATCCATAGTGGTGTATTGGTATGGTGAATATGTGGACTCGTGTGCGCCACCTCAAAAGAGTTACAAGCAGTCCTAGTATAGGATAGCCACTGAGTCAGAGTTGGCTTGCTGCAGTTAAACTCCAGCACCCCTTTGTTGATACTGATGCATATGTAGCTAGTTTTGATGTAAGTCTTGCTAGGTACACTTGTACTTACATTTTCTTAATTTAGGTTTTTGCAGAGAGACTTCAGTCTCACTAGTAGTCTGCGTGGACTTCGACGTTTAGCTTGTTACCTCAGCTATGATCTTGTACCCTTGGGAGGGTCTTGTAGATAGTCAGGCTTCTCAGCCTTTTTCATTTATAGTTGTCTGTATGCAGACATGTTATGCTTCCGTTGCCTGTATGCTCTGTATGTTGGGTCATGTGACCCATGTTTGTAATATCTGACTCCTCGGAGCCTATTGAACAAATACCTTGAGTTGTAGAGTTTTGTTGTGATGCCATGTTGTATTTGCATATATCGAGCATATTGTGTGTATGATTTGAAATGCTTGCTATGTGTGGGATCCGACAACCTAGTTGTTTATTCTTGGTAGCCTCTCTTATCGGGAAATGCCTCCTAGTGCTTCCACTGAGCCATGGTAGCTTGATACTGCTCCGGAACACTTAGGCTGGCCGGCATGTGTCCTTCTTCGTTCTTGTGTCTGTCCCTTCGGGGAAATGTCACGCGTTGTTCCTTTAAATCCTTGTAGCTTGCTATGACTTGGGTTCATACGCTGCGGATCGACACATTCGTTGCTAGGTCATGTATGCCTGTCCCTGTAAGTTAGCACCACCTTGGGTTTACGACTAGTCATGTCGGCCCGGGTACTTTATCATATGGATGATAGCAACACTGTCATATACGTGAGCCAAAAGGCACAAATGGCCCCGAGCCAGGTAAGGTGGCACCTGTGGGAATACCGTGCATGAGGCCGCAAAGTGATATGATGTGTTACATGCTAGATCGGTGTGACTTTGGATCGGGGTCCTAACACTTATCCTAATACGTTTAGCCCTTTTGATTATTTTTGCTTGCCGCAAAGGAAACTTGCCGCTGAAAGAAGGGAGTATGATATGAGCATGGATGATCTCCCTTACTACTATGCCAATACCTAGATCTATTGCAATATGCCTAGCTAGGGGCGTTAAACAATAGCGCTTGTTGGGAGGCAACCCAATTTTATTTTTATTCTTGCTTTTTGCTTCTGTTTTTTAATAAAATTTTCATCTAGCCTTAGGTTAGATCTGTTTGGTGTTTTAATTAGTGTTTGTTCCAAGTAAGACCTTTGGGATGGCTTACGGTGATTGTTAATTTGATCTTGCTGAAAACCAGAAACTTTTGCACATAGTAAAATAATTTTCATAATTTATAGAAGCATGATTTTGATCTTTATTTTTTATACAAGATTTATATACAAATTTCCCAGGTCTTCCTATTTTTTCAGAATTTTTGGAGTTATATAAGTATTTTGAAGTTTTCAGATTGCTACAGATTGTTTTGTTTTTGACAGATTCTGTTTTCCTTGTGTTGTTTGCTTATTTTGATGAATCTATGTGTAGTATCGGGGGGTATGAACCATGGAGAAGTTGGAATAAATTAGATATTACACCACTATAAATAAAGAATGAGTTCACAATAGTACCAAAAAGTGGTGATTTACTTTCTTATACTAACGGATCTCATGAGTTTTCTGTTGAGTTTTGTGTTGTGAAGTTTTCAAGTTTTGGGTAAAGATTTGATGGACTATGGAATAAGGAGTGGAAAGATCCTAAGATTGGGGTTCCCAAGGCACCCAAAGGTAATATTCAAGGACAACCAAGAGCCTAAGCTTGGGGATGCCCCATAAGGCATCCCCTCTTTCGTCTCCGCCCATCGGTAAATTTACTTGAGGCTATATTTGTATTCACCACATGATATGTGTTTTGCTTGGAGCGTTTTGTATGATATGAGTATTTTATTTTTAGTATGACACAATCATCCTTGCTATTCACACCTTTTGAGAGGGACACACATTAATCGTGATTTATTAGAATACTCTATGTGCTTCACTTATATCTTTCAAGCTAGGAAATTTTGCTCTAGTGCTTCACTTATATCTTTTTAGAGCACAACGATGGCTTTATTTTATAGAAGTTATTGAACTCTCTTGCTTCACTTATATTATTTTGAGAGTCTCTCTAAACAACATGTTAATTTTCTTAGGTTATGAATTTAGTCCTAATATGATAGCCATCCAAGAGGGATATAATAAAAACTTTCATATAAAGTGCATTGAATACTACGAGAAGTTTGATTCCTTGCATTGTTTTGAGATATGAAGATGGTGATATTAGACTCATGCTAGTGAGTAATTGTGGATTGGTAAGAATACTTGTGTTAAAGTTTGTGATTCTCGTAGCATGCATGTATGGTGAACCGTTATGTAACGAAGTTGGAGCATGACGTATTTATTGATTGTATTCCTTATGAGTGGCCTTTAGGGATTAGCGATGGTATTTTCCTACCAATCTATCCCCCTAGGAACATGCGTGTAGTACTTTGTTTCGATAGCTAATAGTCTTTTGCAATAAGTATGTGAGTTCCTTATGACTAATGTTGAGTCCATGGATTATACGCACTCTCACCCTTCCACCATTACTAGCCTCTCTAGTACCGCACAACTTTCGCCGGTGCATTACACCCACCATATACCTTCCTCAAAACAGCCACCATACCTACCTAGTATGGCATTTCCATAGCCATTCCGAGATATATTGCCATGCAACTTTCACCGTTTCGTTTATCATGACACGCTTCATCATTGTCATATTTCTTTGCACGATCGTAAGATAGCTAGCATGATGTTTACATGGCTTGTCCATTTTTTATGTCATTTGCTACACAAGATCATTGCACATCCCGGTACACCGCCGGAGGCATTCATATAGAGTCATAGCTTTGTTCTAGTACCGAGTTGTAATTTTGAACTATAAGTAAATAAAAGTGTGATGATCACCATTGTTAGAGCATTATCCCATGTGAGGTTATCAAAATAAAAGAGGCCAAAGAATCCCAAATAAAATAAAAGAGGCCAAAGAATCCCAAATAAAAAAAGAGGCCAAAGAAGCCCACCAAAAAAAGAGAGAAAAGAGAGAAGGGGCAATGTTACTATCCTTTTCCACACTGGTGCTTCAAAGTAGCACCATGTTCTTCATGATAGAGATTCTTCTATGTTGTCACTTTCATATACTAGTGGGATTTTCCGTTATAGAACTTGGCTTGTATATTCCAACGATGGGCTTCCTCAAATGCCCTAGGTCTTCATGAGCAAGCAAGTTGGATGCACACCCACTTAGTTTATTTTGGAGCCTTCATATACTTATAGCTCTAGTGCATCTGTTGCATGACAATCCCTACTCACTCACATTGATATCTATTGATGGGCATCTCCATAGCCTGTTGATACGCCTAGTTGATGTGAGACTATCTCCTTATTTTTGTCTTCTCAACAACCACCATATTCTATTCCACCTATACTGATATATACATGGCTCACGCTCATGTATTGAGTGAAAGTTGAAAAGGTTTGAGAACATCAAAAGTATGAAACAATTGCTTGGCTTGTCATCAGGGTTGTGCATGATTTAATACTTTGTGTGACGAAGATGGAGCATAGCCAGACTATATGATTTGGTAGGAATAACTTTCTTTGCCCATAGTATTTTGAGAAGACATGATTGCTTCATTAGTATGCTTGAAGTATTATTGTTTTTATGTCAATATTAAACTTTTGTTTTGAATCTTATGGATCTGAACGTTCATGCCACAATTAAGAAAATTATATGGATAAATATGTTAGGTAGCATTCCACATCAAAATTCTGTTTTATCATTTACCTACTCGAGGACGAGCAAGAATTAAGCTTGGGGAAGCTTGATATGTCTCCAACGTATCTATAATTTTTGATTGTTCCATGCTATTATATTATCTGTTTTGGATATTTTATATTGGAAATCCATTTCGGGTCAAGGGTGCAGATGCACTCACTACTCATAAAACAATTTTCAAAATGTCAAAAAAATGAAAATTTCGGATGTACTTCAAGACTTTTTATGTTACCACAAAAAGTTTCGTGAAGAAAAGACATTTTTGTGACCTATGCAAAAAAGACAAATACGGACGCTTCAAAATAACTTTGTATGCGACATTTTTTTGTCTATTTTACACATGTCACAAAAAATGTCTTTTCTCCATGAAACGTTTTGGGCTAACACAAAATGTTCTTATGTATATCCGAATTTTTTTCGAGAATTTTTTACCTTTTTGAAAAAAAAATATTTTATACACGTTTTATATGCATTATTATGCTATTTTATATTATTTTTGGGACTAACCTATTAACCTAGAGCCTAGTGCCAGTTTCTGTTTTTCCCTTGTTTTTGAGTTTCGTAGAAAAGGAATATCAAATAGAGTCCAAGCAGAATAAAACTTCACAGTGATTTTTCTTGGACCCGAAGACACCCAGAGGACTTGGAGTCCAAGCCAGAAGAGCCACAAGGTGGCGGCAAGGGTGGAGGGCGCGCCCTAGGGGGGCACCCCCTGCCTTGTAGACCCTCGGTACTCCCCTGACCTAACTCTTCATCCTATATAATTACAAATATTCTAGAACCATCAGGGAGATCCATGAAAATACTTTTCCACCGCCGCAACCTTCTGTTCCCGTGAGATCCCATCTTGGGGCCTTTTCTGGCATCCTGCCGGAGGGGGATCCGATCATGGAGGGCATGTACATCAACCCTATTGCCCTTACGATGAAGCGTGAGTAGTTTACCACAGACCTATGGGCTAGTAGCTAGATGGATTCTTCTCTCTCTTTTATTCTCAATACCATGTTCTCTTCGATGTTTTTGGAGATCTATCCGTCGTAATCTTCCTTTGCAATGTGTTTTACGAGATCCAATGAATTGTGGATTTATGATCAGCTTATCTATGAATATTATTTGAATCTTCGCTTAATTCTTATATGCATGATTTGATATCTTCGTATTTCTCTTCGAATTATCAGTTTGGTTTGGCCAACTAGATTGGTATTTCTTGCAGTGGGAGAGGTGCTTAGCTTTGGGTTCAATCTTGCGTGATTTCACCCAGTGACAAAGTAGGGGTAGCGAGACACGTATTGCATTGTTGCCATCAAGAATAAAAAGATGGGGTTTTGGTCATATTGCTTGAGTTAATTCCTCTACACCATGTCATCTTACTTAAGGCGTTACTCCGTTCTTTATGAACTTAATACTCTAGATGCATGCTGGATAGCAATCGATGTGTGGAGTAATAGTAGTAGATGCCGGAAGGAGTCGGTCTACTTGACACGGACGTGATGCCTATATTTCATAATCATTGCCTTGGATATCGTCATAACTTTGCGCTTTTCTATCAATTGCTCGACAGTAATTTGTTTACCCACCATATTATTTGCCTTCATGAGAGAAGTCTCTACTGAAACATATGGCCTGGCCCTTGGGTCTATTTTCCATCATATTTGCTTTATGATCTACTATTTTGAAATCTTTGTTTTTAGATCTATAAACCAAAAATCCAAACTATTTTATATTTTATCTATCTCTATCATATCTCACCTTTGCAATTGACCGTGAAGGGATTGACAACCCCTTTATTGCTTTGGGTGCAAGTATTTGATTGTTTGTGCAGGTGCATTGATTGGTGACTTGCTTGTACCTCCTACTGGATTGATACCTTGGTTCTCTACTGAGGGAAATAGTTATCTCTACTTTGCTGCATCACCCTTTCCTCTTCAAGGGAGAAACCAACGCAAGCTCAAGAAGTTGCACAAGACTCTTAAAGTAGCCTTTGTTGGGCATGTCAAGAATGATCTCTATGTGGTGAACTTTTCAGAGCGACCCACTAAGACCATGACTTGCCTAATGGCTAAAGTTGATGTGGGTTGGCTTTGGCATCGCCGACTAGCCCATATCAATATGAGATCTTTGTAATGTGTCCTCAAAGGGGATCATGTCCGTGGACTAACAAATGGTGAGTTTTGCCAAAGATCGTGCTTGCAGTGCTTGTATCAAAGGAAAGCTTCTTGAAACGACTCACCGGACCTCGACTATCATCTACCCGAAGAGGCCCTTGGAGCTCCTCCACATGGATCTCTTTGGTCCTCCATCCTTTGATAGTCTTGGTGGTAGAAAGTATTGCTTGGTAATTGTGGATGACTAATCAAGATATACATGGGTTTACTTCTTCATGAGGAAGAGTGAGACTCAACCAACCGTCATCAACTTTGCAAATGAAGCTCAACATCAACATGAAGCAAATATTTTGATGATTAGAAGCGACAACAACACCTAGTTCAAGAACTACACCTTGGATGAGTTTCTTAGTGGTGAGGGGACCAAGCATCAATATGATGCACACTATACCCCTCAACAAAATGGTGTGGCAGAGGGGAAGAACTGAACAATAATGGACACTGAAGAACCATGATGGTGGAATTCAAATATCTGTACAACTTTTGGGGGCCGAAGCCATCAACACCGCGTGTCATGCATCCAATAGGCTCTACCTCCGCAAAGGCTTGAATAAGACTCCATATGATATACTTACCGGCAACAAGCCCAATCTCAAGTACTTCTGGGTGTTCGGTTGTATGTGTTTCATTCTCAAGAAAGGTGATCATTTTTCTAAATACAAACCTAGAGCTCAAGACGGCATATTTGTTGGTTATGCTACAAACTCTCATGCTTATCATGTCCTCAGCAAGTCCACCAGACTCATTGAGGAGACGTGTAATGTGGAGTTTGATGAGAATAATGGCTCCCAAGTGGAGCAAAGTGGTCTTTGTGATGTAGGTGATGAAGTTCCTCCCCAAGCCATAAGAAGCATGGGGATTGGTCAAATATTCCCCATTGAGGAACCCCTTGTGGCCGAAGGAGAAGGACAATGCTGTAGTCAAGTGGAGCCATCACCTACACTAGACCCACATGCTTCCGAAGAAGAAAGTGAAGGCCCTCAACAACCCTATGAACAAGATCATGGGCAAGATCAACCCCGTGGAGATGGTGATGCACCAAATGACGCCCATGATCAAGTTCATGCCTCTGAGCTCGCTCAAGATCAAGAGCAAGCTCAAGACGGTGCTCAAGATCAAGAGCAAACTCAAGATGGCACTCAAGATGAGAAAGATCATCCGCAAATGCCCATCGAGGGACTTTTGGAGCACCATGTCGCTAAGGTGGCTTCCAAGCTCGAGCGTCAACAACATGTCATGGAGAATATTCTTGGAAGCTTGAAAAAAGGGGTAACTACTCGTAGACAATTGTCAAACTTTTGTGAGCATCACGGGTTTGTTTCGTTTGTCGAACCCCAAAAGGTACATGAAGCGCTCAATGATGATGATTGGCTTGAAGCCATGCATGATGAACTCAACAACTTCAAGTGAAATCAAGTTTGGGAATTAGTGACAAGGCCAATGGAGGAACACGATGTCATTGGGACCAAATGGATCTTCAAGAACAAGTAAGATGCAAACGGTGTGGTTGTTCAAAACAAGGCAAGATTGATGGCACAAGGCTACTCCCAAGTTGAGGGTATCGACTACAATGAAACCTTTGCCCCCGTTGCATGTCTTGAATCCATTCTCATGTTGCTTGCATATGCATCTCATCATGATTTTAAGTTGCAACAAATGGATGTGAGAAGTGCTTTTCTAAATGTTCCTTTGAATGAGTTGGTGTATGTCAAACAACCTCCGGTATTCGACGACCCCAAGCTCCCCACTCATGTATACAAACTCAAAAAGGCGCTCTATGGCCTTAAACAAGCCCCACGTGCGTGGTATGAGCACCTTACCGAGTTTTTGCAAGATCATGGTTTCGAGATTGGGAAAATGGATCCCAATCTTTTTACTAAGAGGGTCAAAAGGGATTTGTTTTCATATGACAACTATATGTTGATGATATTATTTTTGGTTCTCCTAACAAATCTTTCAATGATGAGTTTGCCGCGCTGATGATCGAGAAGTTTGAGATGTGTATGATGGGAGAGTTGAAGTTCTTTCTTGGGTTCAAAGTCAAGCAAAGAAGAGAAGGAACATTCATCAACCAAGCCAAGTATACCCAAGACATGCTCAAGAGATTCAAGCTAGATGATGTCAAGCTGGTCAAGTTTCCCATGCCCACCAAATGCAAGCTTGACAGTGATCCTAATGGTAAAGTTGTGGATCAAAGGGTATACCACTCCATGATTGGATCCCTGCTCTATCTTTGTGCATCTAGACCAGATATCATGTTGAGTGTGGGAATTCGTGCACGGTTTCAAGCCACACCTAAGGAAATCCACTATGTGGCGGTCAAGCGAATATTTCAGTATTTGGCTCATACCCCAAACTTTGGCTTATGGTACCCCAAAGGAGCAAGCTTCGATCTCATGGGTTACTCGGACTTGGATTGGGCGGGAGATTGTGTGGAGAGGAGGTGAACTTCTGGAGGGTGCCAATTCCTTGGTCGCTCTTTGGTGAGTTGGTCTTCAAAGAAGCAAAATTGTGTGTCTCTCTCATCCACCGAGGCCGAATATGTAGCCGCCGCAAGTTGTTGTGCACAATTGATATGGATGAGGAAAACTTAAAGGATTATGGTGTCACTTGTGACAAAGTGCCTCTTCTATGTGACAATGAAAGTGCTATCAAGATCTCCCACAATCCGGTGCAACATAGCAAGATGAAGCATATTGATATTCATCATCATTTCATTCGGGATCATGTCAAGCATGGAGATATTGATATCATCTACATTAACACTCAAGAGCAACTAGCGGATATTTTCACCAAGCCTCTAGATGAAGCAAGATTTCACGAGTTAAGGCATGAGCTAAATATCATTTATTCGAGCGGATATTTTCATCATTTTATCTTGTTCTAGATGTAGGTAGGGAGTGTTGTTCTCTCAATGAACTCTTCTTCCCCCAATTATGCATAAATTGATCAAATCTTTCACATTAGCCACTTTTGGTGGTACTTGTGCTTCAAAGATGAGTTTTGGTCATGGGACCAAGGTTAAAATCTTCGCGGTGCCATACCAATTGACTCAAACATAGGTGGATCCGGCCACCACCCTTTCTTTTGAAATGGTTGTTTTCCTTCGATCTTGTTTTCTCATGCTAGTGTTGCTTACTTACTTGGTGTATGTGACCTCCAAGTTGTGGCTTTTTCGTGCTTTGCTTTTTGCACTCTTGGAGGTGAACTCGCCCTATTCCTGTGTCGTGTCTCCATCCCAAGACTTTCTCTATCTCTTAACCATCTCTTCCAATTGCACACAAGTTGGTCATGGTGTGGGTGCTGTTGACTGAGCCGTACAACCGGTACGGACATTCGGTTATATCAACCCAGGGGTTCCATCAAGGTAGTTTATGCGGTTCTACCGCTGGCTCCCCAGGTTGAGCTCCTGGCCGGTACTACCGCTCGATTTCAGGCGGTACCACCACCGCCTCCTAGGTGTCGAAAGTACTGCCTGCAACTGCTGGTATGTCACAGGGAGTGGTACAACCGCTCTTAGGATCTGCAGGTATATATAGGGGTCAGGCCGAAGGGGTATCTTCTTCCTCCCTTCGTGCCCATTCCCCTCACCTACCCTAGCCGCCAGTCACCATTGCCCTTGCCCGAAGTGCTCTCTGGTGCTTTGGATCTGTGGGTCCTCCTTGGATCTGCTTCGTGGAGGCCCCCTATCGGTGTCAAAACCGATGGATCTCGGGTAGGGGGTCTCGAACTGTGCGTCTAAGGCTAATGGTAACAGGAGGCTGGGGACACGATGTTTACCAAGGTTTGGGCCCTCTCTATGGAGGTAATACCCTACTTCCTGCTTGATTGATCTTGATGATATGAGTATTACAAGAGTTGATCTACCACGAGATCGTAGAGGCTAAACCCTAGAAGCTAGCCTATGATTATGATTGTTCTTGTCCTACGGACTAAACCCTCCGGTTTATATAGACACCGGAGGGGGATAGGGTTACACAGAGTCAGTTATAGAGAAGGAGATCTATACATCCAAATCGCCAAGCTTGCCTTCCATGCAAAGGAGAGTCCCATCCGGACACGGGACGAAGTCTTCAATCTTGTATCTTCATAGTTTAACAATCCAGCCAAAGGATATAGTCTGGCTGTCCGGATACACCCTAATCCAGGACTCCCTCAGTAGCCCCTGAAACAGGCTTCAAAGATGATGAGTCCGGCGCGCAAATTGTCTTCGGCATTGCAAGGCGGGTTCCATCTCCGAATACTCCAAGATAAACTTTGAACACATGAATCATGTCCGGCTCTGCAAAATAAATTTCACATACCACCGTAGAGAGCATAATATTCCACAAATCCAATCCGCTGACAACTTTTCCTAGCGTGACATCACACCGTGGCCCGGTCACTACGAACCGTTTTCCCCAGCCTGCCACTACATGTGTTGCGAGGCGGTTTTATTGGCACATCTTGTCAAAGCAGAGATCGTGTTCCCCTTATCGTGGGATTCTCATCAATACGGGCGTGGGTAACCCAACTACGCCTGTTGGTATGATTCCTCAATTTTAGGCAAGTCCCAAACGGTCACGCTGAGGACGCTTGGTATTCACCCCCTTTATAAAGGGACCGAGGCATGTCCCTCTCTTCCCACGCTTGCTCCTTCCCCCACCTCGAGTTCCAACACCCAAAGCTCAGGCTCAGGCACTTCGGAACTTCAATCAGGTCCGGATCCAACCTTCAAGGTCGGTGGATGGCCTCCTCTATCACAAAGGAGGACATCAAGAAGCTCAGGGAGGCCAGGTATCTGACCACCGACATCCAGCACGGGCTTCCTACCCAAGGGCAGGTCATCCCCACTCCCGAACCCAACGAGAGCGTTGTATTTGTTTCCCACTTCCTCCGAGGCTTAGGATTTAGTATTGATCCCTTTGTGAGAGGGATCATGTTCTATTACGGGCTAGATTTTCACGATCTAGCTCCGGATTCCATCCTTCACATCTCGTCGTTTATCATCGTGTGCGAAGCCTTTCTCCATGTCACCCCACACTTCGGTCTATGGCTCAAGACCTTCAGTGCAAAGCCTAAGGTGATTGATGGGCGACACACGGAGTGTGGAGGCGCTGTAATAAGAAAAACCGCCGATGCCCCATGGCCAGAAGGTTCCTTCCCAGAGGTGTATGATTTATGGCAACAGAGGTGGTTCTACATCACAGCTCCTCGAGGCACAAAGTGGGCGGCTGCCCCTGCCTTCGTTCGGGCCCTCTGCCTCAACTGGCGTCGTGGGCCAATGTGGGACTGGACTGGGGGCCTGCTAATGACATACTGACATCGCAGAGCTGCATTCGGGATCTTCTTGGGAGGGATGTCAGCCTCATTAAAATAATTCAGGTAATGCTAGTCCGTCGGGCCCTGCCGTGCAAACGTCGACCTCTCCGGATGTGGGAGTTCAACCCAGAAGGGCCGCGAACTATTCAACACTTCTTCGGCATGACGCTCGAAGGGATATCGGTTATTCTTCGAATCACGCATAAAGTGTCCGGACACCATCGAGGATGTGGGTTTGAACTGCAATTGTCTAGATACCCAAGTAAGTAACTCTACAACTGAACACTCTGTTCACATTTATAACAACATTTTTCTGAAAACTATCCGTGGCCAGGATTGGCTCAGCAAGGCAGAAAGGATCAGGTGTCCGGCCCCGCTTCTCGAAGGCTCGCCGTATCCTGCGTTAGCCAGGATGCTTAAACGCGCGCTGAATCAAGTGCCATCGCGGAAGGATGAGGAGAAGAGTAGAGAAGCCGAAAACGAGCTTCATACATTGTACATCCAAACCAGGGGGGGTTAATGTCTGCACGAAGGAGGATAATCGGGGAGGTGAATCTCAAGTTCCCTCCCCCCGCGGGAAGAAAAGGGCTGCCTCTAAAGACCTGGCAATAGAGGCGTCCAAAGTAGGGAAGAAGCCTTCGCCAGGGAGCCCTGCCCCAGAGGGTGTTCTCGCCGCACAACGCCCGCAAACGGGCCAGCCCTCCGCCGAGCCGTAAATTAATTAAAGGTATTTTAATAAATATATACTGATTTCTCCTCCGAGAACCATAACCAGGACCTATCTCTTGCAGTCCGGCTTGTATCCCTTCTCAACAGAGTTCGTCTTCGGGGGATCTTCTTCCAGAGAGATGGAGAGTGAAACTCCACCTGCCTCCCCGCCTCATGGGACGGGCGACCCC
This sequence comes from Triticum aestivum, assembly GCF_018294505.1. Lineage (NCBI taxonomy): Eukaryota > Viridiplantae > Streptophyta > Magnoliopsida > Poales > Poaceae > Triticum > Triticum aestivum. The sequence continues at coordinate 397,509,277 of NC_057807.1, forward strand.
GAGGTGTCGTCACGGAGGATTCCTGATCCGTCAAGGCCAGAAGTCAATGCTTCGGCCCCCAAAAGCCCGGAGTGTTCGGCTCTCTAGGAGGGCAATAGGAAGAGACTGGGACTGTCCGGCACTTCGCTGGACACACTGACGGGCCTTCTGGAGCGGGCTGCTCTCTCAGAGGCTCACCGTACTTTAATGGGTACGATATTTGAGAAGATTTCATCCGCCAAAAGTGGGTTGAATGAAGCTTTTACAAGCCTGCTCAAAGGCTTTGAGGTACACCAAGAAATATGTAAACTTTCAGCTGTACCGCACACGCTAGGTGTGCTCTGTGTAGATAGTATCCCCTGAGACTCTGGTTGCCAGCCGAGGCGGCAAACGGAGGATCATATTCCCAAGTAATGATCGTGCTGCGTTATGTTCAGATGGCTAAATGTCCGGTGGTTGGCCGGACTGCTGGGTTCACCGAACTAAGGCGACAGCTTGATGTGGCGGATGCCAACATCGCGCTTGTGAACAAGCGGCTTGACGAGTCACAGGGTATGTGTTCTTTTCCTAATTGTTAGCAAATATATAAGAGGAGCATGATGCTAATATAATATGGTGTGGCTGCAGATGGAGTTGCTGTCGTGGAGGCTCTAAGGGTGGAACTTGCCCTAGCCAAGGAACAAGCCAGGCTAAGCAATGTGGCTGCCCTAAAAGCGGCCGAAGAGTTGAGAGCCGAACAAGCTGCTCATCGCCAAAGTGAAGATAAAATAGCCGAGATGGTTGTGAAGCTGAAAGATGCCGCCGGCCGATAAGAGCTCTTGAAAAGGAGAGCCAAGCAAAAGCGGCTGACCTGAAGAAGGCCTTGGATGCAGCCAAGGAGACGCACTCTGAAATCAGAGCTGCACGGGAGGAGCTTCTACAAGCCGGAAATATCGCGGTTGGGAGTTCCTATTTGTTGCAGATGAAGCTCGGAGATCCAAAGTACGCTCCTCTGGATCAGTTATGGAGTGTTGCAGACGTGTATGAGGACCTTGCGAAAAGTACTGCTGATGCGACCAAGTTTTTCAAGGATCAGAAAGATCATGAGGTGGAAAGGTTGTTCTGGTCGCAGTTCAGTGCCCCGACGCGTCCGCTGCCATTGAATGAAAGGATGGCCGCTTGGGCCGAGCTCCATAGGTGGTTCGACTTGCAATGAGATCTGTCATAGATCATCTGTGGCCGAAGGGACCAAGGCCGGGTAGTTATTTTGGTTTAGTGCAACAATTCCTTGGCGCTGTGTCGCGTATCGACGCTGTGAAGAGGTCGGCGTGCATAGAGGGTGCGCGGATGGCTCTTGCCCGTGTTAAAACATATTGGGCGGATATGGAGGCCACTGGTATTGCAACCCGGGGTCAAGCGGGAGGCCAGGACCCGGCCGAGCATTATTTTGAGCAAGTCCTAGAAGGCGCCCGTTTAATAGAGACTCAGTGCTTGATGAGTATTATGTTTGAGTGACATATATCTCAATTGTAAAGACAATGTTATTTTGATTATAAAGGCTATTTTTATACTTTTGCCGGAAAATATTGCAGTGCCTCATGTGCGGCCGTTTGTATATGTATATAACCTAAAAAATTGCAGTCGTCGGCTTCAGCCCCCACGCATATAATGCGGGGGTGTTCTCAAAAGGCACGTAATCACACTTGATCCAACGTCTTGGTCCATTGAGGATGTGATCGCGTGTCAAACTAGGCAATCGGACTATATTGCTTTAAGACTTTCAGTTAGCCATAGGAGTTTGACAGTGGGGCTACTATATAGCCCCTGGTACCTCCGCATTCAGACAAATTCGGTGTGCGTACATACATGACCGGGAAACCAGTCCTTCGTTAATGCAGAGGAATCCCAAAGATTCCGATAAGTCATCGAGTGGTTGACCAGTCTCTCGCTGTATCATGACAGTCAGTTTTCGGCTTTCTCTACTGAGGTGCTCATCCGGAATAACCAGGACACAATTGCAGTAGTTCTCCATTGGCCGCCTTAGCCGATAAAACGGAACGTAAGGTAGCAAACCCAGGAGCCGGGAAACCCAACATTTGACCACAGACATGATTCGGAGCTGATGCATATAAGGCCAAACTCGTGACGCCGAACACTCCCGAAGGTATTCGGACTTTATAACATATACGGGGCTGAGTAACGCCCTCGATAATGAACCCTAAATTACCAGGTACACGCATTAATCTGACATGGTAAAATGCCAATAACGCCAGTATCCCTCGTGGGTGTATTAAGTACCCATGGGATGTCAAGCAACAAGAGACAGTAAAGAAGGTTTATGCAGAGGCTTAATCTAAAGAGAAACCTTTGAGCGAGGCCCTGCTGCACGTCTACGCCTTTGTCTCCGTTGTGCCGTATCCTAGAAGGGTGCCACACGATTGGTATCTGTAAAAAAGGAAAACTCAGGTAAAAGAGTCCAGTGTAATCGTGCAAGAAGTTTGGTTATTCTCAATGAATCATGAAAATGCAATATATTGTTATATTGATAAGGTCAAGCCGAACTGTGTGCTTTGTTACATGTTTGCAGCCCCTAGCACCGCCTATGTGGGTATATCTGCAGACCCCAGCTCAGGTTTATCTATGCTATTACCACCGGCGGTGCGCCGAACTCGTCTAACCGTGTCCGCGGTCTTGACGACCGATCATGTATTCTTGTTGAAGAGGCCGCTTAGTGTTCGGCTACTAGAGCCGCCACATACTCTTCTACTCATAAGGAGCGTTCTATGTTTCTGCTAACTGTGATGATGCCACGTGGGCCAGGCATCTTGAGTTTAAGGTCGGCATAGTGTGGCACAACGTTGAAGTGAGCGAAGGCCACTCTTCCGAGTAGCGCGTGATAGCCACTTCGGAATGGAGCGATGTCGAACATTAATTCTTCGCTTCGGAAGTTGTTGGGAGAACTGAATATAACCTCTAATACGAGGGAGCCCGTGCAGCGGTCCGCAACGCCTGGTATTACTCCTTTAAATATAGTGTTACTTTGGCTAATTCTTGACGGGTCTATCCCCATCTTGCGGACAGTGTCCTGATATATCAGGTTAAGACTACTGCCGCCGTCCGTAAGGACTCGTGTCAGATGGTACCCATCAATTATTGGGCCGAGAACCAAGGCAGCCGACCCTCCGTGCCGGATACTTGTCGGATGATCCCTGCGATCGAAAGTGATCGGGCAGGCCGACCAAGGGTTGAATTTGGGGGCAACGGGCTCTACAGCGTATACGTCTCTGAGTGCGCGTCTGCGCCTTCTCTTTGGTATATGAGTTGCCTAGATCATATTCACTGTTTTGACTTCTGGTGGGAATTTTTTCTGTCCCCCAGTGTTCGGCTGGCAAGGCTCATCAACGTCTTCACTTGGCGTCTCCCTTCCTTTGTGTTCGGCGTTTAGCTTGTCGGCCTGCTTGAAGACCCAACATTCTCTGTGGGTGTGGTTTGCAGGTTTTTTGGGGGTGCCATGAATTTGACATAATCTGTCCAGAACCTTATTCAGGTTGGACGGTCCATCTTTGTTCCCTTTAAATGGCTTCTTTCGTTGATCGGGTTGAGAGCCCCTGAATCCGGCATTGACCACCGTGTTGTCCGGACTCTCTTCATTGTTTCGATGCTTGTTTTTACTGCGTCATGGCTTCCCGTTGCCATCCCTAATTTCGGATGTGCCTGGGTCGCTGGTGCCTCTACGGGCCAACCAGCTGTCCTCACCCATGCAAAAGCGGGTCATAAGGCTTATTAGGGCCGCCATTGTCCTTAGCTTTTCTTGGCCGAGGTGTCTGGCGAGCCATTCGTCTCGGATACTGTGTTTGAAGGCCACTAGGGCTTCGGCATCCGGACAATCAACAATTTGATTCTTTTTAGTGAGAAATATGTTCCAAAGCTTACGGGCTGACTCTCCGGGTTGTTGGATTATGTGACTTAAATCGCCCGCATCTAGAGGTCGGACATAGGTCCGTTGAAAATTGGCCCTGAAAGCATCCTCGAGTTCCTCCCAACTTCCAATTGAGTTTTCGGGGAGGCTTTTCAACCAATGTCGAGCTGGTCCTTTCAACTTGAGGGGCAGGTATTTAATGGGGTCGAGATCATCTCCGCGAGCCATGTGGATATGAAGGATAAAGTCCTCAATCCAGACCCTAGGGTCTGTCGTTCCGTCGTATGCCTCTATGTTTACGGGTTTGAATCCCTGTGGAAATTCATGATCCGGCACCTCATCAGTGAAGCACAGGGGGTGTGGAGCGCCCCTGTAATTGGATGTGTCGTGGCATACTGTAGATGGTTGTTGTGTTCGGGGTTGATTTCGAACTGGTATTCGATCAATATGATTGTTTTGGTGGCTATGATCTCGCGCCGGAGCATGTCCTCTAGATCCATAGATGGACCTGGTTGCACCAACCTTTTTGTCCAGGATCTCACGCAAATCGTGTGCTGGCTTATAAGGGAGTCCTGGGGGTATTCAGACAGCCGGACTATATGCTTTCGCCGGACTGTTGGACTATGAAGATACAAGATTGAAGACTTTGCCCCGTGTCCGGATGGGACTCTCCTTTGCGTGGAAGGCAAGCTTGGCGATTCGGATGTTAGATCTCCTTCTCTGCAAACCGACTCTGTGTAACCCTAGCCTCCTCTGGTGTCTATATAAACCGGAGGGTTTAGTCCATAGGACAACAACAATCATAATCATAGGCTAGCTTCTAGGGTTTAGCCTCTATGATCTCGTGGTAGATCAACTCTTGTAATACTCATATCATCAAGATCAATCAAGCAAGAAGTAGGGTATTACCTCCATTGAGAAGGCCCGAACCTGGGTAAAACATCGTGTCCCCAGCCTCCTATTACCATTAGCCTTAGACGCACAGTTGGGGACCCCCTACCTGAGATCCGCCGGTTTTGACACCGACATTGGTGCTTTCATTGAGAGTCCCTCTGTGTCGTCGCTGCAAGGTTTGATGGCTCCTTCAATCATCAACAACAATACGGTCCAGGGTGAGACTTTTCTCCCTAGACAGATCTTCGTGTTCGGCGGCTTTGCACTACGGGCCAACTCGCTTGGCCATCTGGAGAGGATCTATAGCTATGCCCCTGGCCATCAGGTCGGGTTCAGAAACTTAAACTACACAACCGATATCCGTGGAGACTTGATCTTCAACGGATTCGGGCCCGTGTCAGGAGCACCGAATGGTCATGATGAGCATGACTTAGATCTGCTGTCGGATAGTATTCGGGATATCGCACCTGCAGCAGCCCCGGACTTCAATCTGGAGCAGATCGCGCCATCTAAGGACGGGTGGATGGACCCCGCAAATGGAGGCCGCACACTCATCGGCGTTGGAGCCGAACACAGACTCCATCTCTAAGGAAATCTATGTCGCTAGACCCCCGGACTCATCTCCGGCCTCAGGGTCCGAACCGCGCGCGCCTGTGCCCATCGAATCTGATTGGGCACCGATCATGGAGTTCACCGCCGCGGATATCTTTCAGCACTCACCCTTCAGTGACATGCTAAACTCATTAAGGTATCTCTCTTTGTCAGGAGACTTTTGGCCGAACTATGTCCGGCTCGGGTGGGAAGCGGATGACGAAGAAATTTGTTGCCCACCCACCACCCACTTAATTGCCACTGTCGATGACTTAACCGACGTGCTCGACTTAGGCTCCAAAGACATCGACGGTATGGACGACGATGCAGGAGAAGAACATGAACCACCGCTCATAGGGCGCTGGACAGCCACCTGTTCATATGATATATATGTGGTGGACACCCCCAAAGAAAACAATGGCGCCGAGCCAACAGAGGATAACCCCTTAGGGAAGCAATCAAAGCATGGGCGTCATCAGTGCTACTCTAAGCCCCACCACAGCAATATCGGCACAGGAGACCACAGCAATCCGGATGGTGCCGAAGACAAATACAATCCCAACCAGCCTAACTTAGGGCAGGACAAGGAGGGGGACGGGCAAGCTAGCCTAGATGAACAGGCAACGGACGGAGACTTGGAGGACGACAATTATATGCCTCTCTCCGAAGACGAGGTGAGCCCCGGTGACGATTAACTTGTCATGCCTCAGGATCCCGTCGAGCAGGAGCGCTTCAAGCACCGGCTTATAGCCACTGCAAGAAGCCTGAAGAAGAAGCAGCAGCAGCTCCAAGCTAATCAAGATCTGCTAACAGACAGATGGACTGAGGTCCTGGCAGCCGAGGAATACGGACTCGAGCGCCCAACCAAAAGTTACCCAAAGCACAGGTTGCTACCTCAACTCGAGGAGGAGGCACTAAAGCCCGAGCACCAGCCTACACCCTGCCGCCAACACACTACGGCCGGGGGCTACATGCAAGACCTGCGAAACATACCAGGAAACAAAGCAGCACAGTCAAGATCGATCTACGGATCGCGGGGGCATGCCACCATGCGTAAAGATAATCATCACGCTGGATACACCAAAAACAAGTCCGGCCGGGCCAAATACAACCGACCAGATTCATGTAAACTGCATCGTACAACCTGGCACAGAGGCACCGTACACCCCCTATGCTTCACTGATGAAGTAGTGGATCATGAATTCCCAGAAGGGTTTAAACCCATAAACATCGAATCATACAATGGCACAGCAGAACCCGTGGTATGGATTGAAGATTTCCTTCTCCAAATTCACAAGGCCCGTGGAGATAACCTACATGCCATCAAGTATCTCCCCCTCAAGCTCAAAGGACCAGCTCGACATTGGCTGAACAGCCTGTCGGCAAACTCCATTGGCAGCTGGGAGAACCTGGAAGATGCGTTCCTTGACAACTTCCAGGGCACTTACGTGTAACCACCAGACGCTGATGACTTAAGTCACATAATCCAACAGCCCGGAGAGTCGGCCAGGAAATTCTGGTCTCGGTTCCTAACTAAAAAAAACCAAATCGTCGACTGTCTGGATGCCGAAGCCCTAGCGGCCTTTAAGCATAATATCCGCGATGAATGGCTTGCCCGACACCTCGGCCAAGAGAAGCCGAAGTCCATGGCAGCCCTCACGACACTCATGACTCGCTTTTGTGCGGGCGAAGATAGCCGGTTGGCTCGTAACAACAACACAGCAAGCAACCCTATCACATCAAAGGCCAAAGACAACATCGGCAAACCTCGACGCAACAAACATAAGCGTCACAAGAACAATGATGACGCCCAAGATACGGCAGTCAATGCCAGATTCCGTGGCTCTCAGTCCGGTCAGCGGAAAAGGACACTTCAAAAGAACAGTTTGGATCCATCCGGCCTGGACCGCATACTTGACCGCCCATGTCAAATTCATGGCACCCCAGGAACGGCAACCAATCATACCAAGAGAGAATGTTGTGTCTTCCAACAAGCCAGCAGGTCAGGCGCCGAAAACAAGGAGAAGGGATCTCAAAGTGAGGAAGACGACGAGGAGCCCAGATCATCAAACAATAGAGGGCAAAAGAAATTTCTTCCGCAAACCAAAACGGTGAACATGATAAACACCATCCACATCCCCAAATGGGAATGGACGTGCACTCTTCAGGACGTCGACTCAACAAAGCGAGACGCCCCATAGTATAAAAATACGGCTGATCATCTTCGATCCTATAGACCGTCCGACCAATATCAACCAGGGCAATTTAGTCGCACTTATCCTTGACCCAATAGTTTGCGGGTTCCACCTCACACGAGCCCCTATGGGCGAAGGCAGCAGTCCAAACTTGCTGCACCAGGACACAGTGCGCCAGATAGGTATTGATCGCTCGAGGATCAAACCCACTATGTCAGAGTAATGGGTCACGCGTAGGATCACCTAAGGCCCAAGATTTATCAAGACTATTGGGCCAGCTCCGCCTAGCAGAGCCCCAAGCCGAAACTCCGCTCTTTGAGGCCGGCTGGCTCGGCGGCCGGCTGCCAGAGGGCGGGTGACCCAGGTCTACGACGCTCCGAGTGGCCGGCTCCTGGCGGCCCCCTCCAGAGAGGGCGGCTATAGGCAGGCGACTACTTCACGACTATGGGGCGGCCGAGCTCCCATCAGGAGTACAAGACGAAGTATGGCTACAGTGAAGCACGTCGCCTCCCACACTCGAGACGGGCGTGGCTACAGTGCTCCGTACAGACGGAGATCTCCGCACGACGGAGCACTGTGCCGTACTATCCTGACGTTGCTCCTAGCAGGCAGAGTCCTATTCCCCACGACGACATGTCGGTACGGCCCGCCAGAGGCGGGCCCAATCGGACAGTGACCCCAAGGAAGACGGTAGATGTTCGACCAGGCGGATCAGAGAGGGGCCGGCCTCCAGCAGGTGGCCGTCCCTTGCCCCGAGGCGAGCGAGCCATTAAGCTGACAAGACCAGGTGTGGCTACAGTGTCCTCCCACCAGGCGGTGGGACTGTAGCCATGCTAAATATGACCAAGCCCCCGTCACTGGGGATACGGCTACAGTGAACAACCACTAACTAGTCGGCAGGGCCCACCAGGCGGAGGGCCCCAGCGGTCGGCGGAGAAGCCGGAGGCCGGAGACACTGACGGCCGGGCCCGGCAGCCGGCCAAATTACCATTGTACCCCTGGGGGGTAGGCCTAAATAAACCCCCCCAGACCACCCATGCAAAGGGTTCCCACTCCGATAGAACTAGCCAGAAACCTAGGGCTGGGGAGAGCTAGCCTTGCCTTCTCCTTCCCCTAGACACAGCTCAAGGAGCACTTTGTATCACTAGTGCCTTAGTGATCATGCGGAGACCCCGCAGAGCAGGAGTAGGGGTATTATCTCCACGGAGAGCCCCCAACCTGGGTAAAGTTTGTCGGCGTACGTGTCTACGCCTCATCCCGCTTCCAGGCACCGACGATGTTCTACTCGCTCCCACCATAATAAGCCATCCATTGGCATATGTCGCACCCAACCCCCGACATTTGGCGCCCACCGTGGGGAGAGGTGCACCATCTCCCGGAGATCTGCTCTGGACGGGAACCCTGTTCCTTCCTGGCGAGCAAAGCCAACCCAGCACGCCCGACGGCGTCAGCCACGACACGCTGCACGGCGCGGAGATCGCCTGCGTGGCAAGCTACCTCGCTGACCTCGTCGGCGAGATCGACCTCTCTGACGAGCTGGCCTCTGACGCGGGCACAAGCTGCCCTGAGAGCCGCCTCATCAGCCTCCTCGACCAGCTCCATGTCGCCAGCGAGCCAGCTGCGGACCTGGAGTCCGTCGGCTCGACCGATCCGAGGATCGTCGACTCCGACATGGTGTCGCTCAACGCGTTCCCCACCAACGTGGTGGTCTACGATGAGCCGCCTCCTCGCGAGTCCAGCGGCGGGAGCACCATCACGGAGGTGCTCGTCATCAACAGCGAGGGGCGCTCAGACGGGCGTACTCAAGATCCCCTCGACGCCGCTCTGCGCGACCTCACGGCGCCTGTCGTGGTTTTGTCACGGCAGATGTCCTTAGTGTGAGGACTTAGTTGCAAGGCCAACGCATTTATGTGGTAGCTTGAGAGGGGTTGAGCGGAATCGAGAGACGCAACACAAGACAGGGATTTAGACAGCTTCCGGCCCCGGGAAACATCATCCGGTAAAAACCCTACATGCTGTTTGAGGCTATGTCTCATTATCATCACGAGGGAGTCGCCGTAAACCGGCTCTCCTCTTTGTGTCTAGCCCTAAGATTCTTTCTTCTTGCTTGTCCCTCTTTGGGGAGCCCTACCCCTCCTTATATATGTTGAAGGGGCGGGTTACATGTGGAGTCCTATTAGGATTAGGACTAGTCTATCTCTAATACAAACCGGATATAAGTCCAGGTCTTAACTCCTTGTAAGACAAATATTCTTTATGTCTTTCCTCTTAAACCGGCCCACCATAGAATGAACCGGCCTTCATGAACCGCCAGTTGGGAAACCGGGTCTTGTCGCTCCTCCGACCCGCCCGCCGGGTCACCAGTGAGTCATAATGAACAGGTGGGTTGCTTGTGAACCTCCAGGTCAGGGCGGGTCACCAGTGAATCACCAAGTGCCAGCCGGATCTCAGTAAAGCACCAAGTCGAGCCGGGTTATACTTCCGGCCGGTTTACGCCGCGGGGTATATCCCCGACATTAGCCCCCAGTTTAATTTGGATTTGTCCATGTTAAACTGATCTGCAACATAAACACAAGAACAAATTTGGCGGGTTGTGCTCCGGGTTAAGAATTCTTGTTGACCGACACCTGATCATCCTTAAATCCTTGTCATTTCCTCCTTCTAGAAAATCCAAGTCAATAGACCAGCTTCATAATCAATTTTCTCGTAGAAAAAATATTGTAAATAAAGAATCCATTTGAATTGGCCTTCAATGCTCTGACTTGACAAAAATATTAGTCTCTGAAATATTCAACTGATATCCAGCCGGCTTGAAGATGTAAAACTTGCTGGTTTATGATTACCACAATTGTCGGGTTATAAAACTGAGAATTCCGAGTCATGATTATTGCAGACACCGGTTCATGATTGCTGCCAACGTTGGTTCATGATTATTAATGATGCCGGGTTGTAGCCATAGGGTCATAATGATTGGTGATGTCGGGTCAACCTAGTTTGCTCAATCAGAGAATTTGAAAATATTTCTTCAATAATAATATAATACCTGTAGCCCCCAAGTCTTTGAGCAGAACAAAGTGGTGGCTTAAGACTTTGCTTCGGTATAAGTACTGCCACTTTCAAATAAATCCATGTTGTTCATCCCAGTGACTAGTAAAAACTGAATACTCCATACTATGTAGCCCCCAAGTGCCGGGTTGTCATGCTTGCAGCAACTTGGGACTTGTAATTGTCTTATACTCATAAAAACTTCACCCAGTGTAGCCCCCAAGGGCCGGGTCATTATGCAATAATGAGCAGGGACTTTGTAGGTATAATCATGTAGATTTGAGCAATGATGTGTATCCCCCAAGGGCCGGCTCAGTAAGATAATATTGAGCTGGGACTTAATATATACTTCAATGAAAATAACATCATATGATGTAACCCTCATCATGGGACTTGAATCCACGTCCACAGGGTTAAGAGCCTTGTGCTTTACCAACTGAGCAGTGGACTCTTCAATATAATGAATAAAAAGCTTTGTACCTTCAATTGTTGATAGGAGCAATTGGTAGCCCCCAAGGGCCGACTCATTATAATGTGATGAGTCGGGTCTTCAATAATATGAGCAAAAAATTAATTTGCATTAGCCCCCAAGTGTCATGGTGCATGCTTGCAGCGACATGAGACTTGCACATTTGATGTAATCTCAATTTAAATAATGTAGCCCCCAAGTGCCGGGTCGTAAGCCTACAGCAACTCGGGACTCTTCCCTGCATTGTAGAATAAATCATACCCATTGATGAAATAATAGCCATTGCGCTGAAGCGACTTTGAAAACCTCAATCATAATATTGGTTATTGATAACCATAATAAAGATCTAGCCATGTTGGCTTATTCAAGATAATATAATCTAGTATGAAAAACCTTATTCATTCAATATCATAATGAAAATTCAGCCAAGTTTGGCTATTTGAATAATATAACCCAATGATTTATAAGCACATGATTCCAATGGCGCAATCCAAATATGTACTGGCGACTTATAGTCCAAAGCCAGGCCGGGTTAACAAACACCGGATAATTTCTCATCATATACTGGTGACTTATCATCTTAAAGCCAGGCCGGTTTAATAAACACCGGATAATTTATCATCATGCTTTATTCAACCTGTCTCTGCATACAACAAGTTTAAAGTGTCCTGGCGGTTTACCGCCGGACGGGTCATAATGCCCAACATATAACCCAGGTTATAACCAAGGCTGCACTTAAGAATAATCACTGAAATATATCATACCTGTGACATTGAATCACATCATTGGTTTACCAACTTTTGTAGTAAGGGTGATAACCCCAATCTTGAGTAATGATAACTCCTTTCATACTGTGTCGGTTTATGATAAACCGTACCGGGTTGTGATAAACACCGGTTTAACCATATATAATACTGGCGACTCGTAGTCAAACCAGACCGGGCGGATAGTCTCCGGATTATGATTTGATCATGTATTGACAATTTGTAATTGAAAGTCAAGCCGGGTTAATGAACACCGGTTTACTCCATAATAAGATGGTAACATAAAATCAAACCGGGCAGATAGTCTCCGGATTAGGATTTGACCGTGTTCCCCAATTTGTAATTGACAGTTTGAAACGGATTAACAATGTCGGTTTAAAAACGCAACAAAAATCAAATAACAGTTATGAAAAAAATATGGAAGCAAAGGCAATGATAAGACCGTTTGCAAAAAGAGGCTTTACTGAGCCGATCAGATGGTGTTACCATGGTCGGACACGACCAAGCTCCCAATAAGGTGTAGCTATGGTTCAAGTCAGCCAGGTCCCCAACTGAAACCGTGGCATTATGCCGATCAAGTGGCGTGGCAATGGTTCGGGTTCGACCAAGCCCCCAAGTGACTCTATGGCCTTAGGCCGATCAAGAGGCGTGACTGGTTCAGACTTGACCATGTCCCCAAGTGATCTGGTGGCTTTCGCCTATCAAAAGGTGTTGCATTGGTTCGGACACGACCAAGCCCCCAAGTGATATTGTGGCACTAGGCCGATCAAGAGGCGTGGCTATGGTTCGGATACGACCAAGCCCCCAAGTGACCAATAATATGATAAGCCAATAAGGCATGATACCCATGTTTGGACCGCGCATCATGGCAGCAGTCCTCTTTGGCACCCTTTAACTTTTTGCAAGAGATAAATCCTTCTTGAACCGGGATTTTGAACCGGATATTGAGAGCTTCAAAGATTTGTGGGAGACATCTTTCCCTTGAACCGGATTGTAAACCGGAATCTTCATTTTCAGCCGGAAATGTTCTGATGGCCTTTCAACTCAAACTTGCGAGAAGTTAATTCCTTTTTGAACCGGACATTTTTAAACCGGATTTGAGCGCTTGAGAGCTTTGTGGGAGAATATATTTCCCTTGAACCGGATTGTAAACTGGATACTTGAGAGCTTCAGTGAGACTGACTTCTCTTGAGCCGGATTTTAAACCGGAATCCTTTCTGATGATCCGGAACTTCTTCATTGAGCCGGGATTTTGTAACTGTCATATACTTACTAAGCCGGAAATTTTCTGACGGCCTTCGAATAATAGTAGCCTCCGGGACCGGGTTATCTTTCCCTCCATCGTCCTGGGGTTCTTAAATTTGCTGGCAAGATTTGCTTAGTCATGTCATCGTAGCCCCCGAGTCTCAAGGTGACTCGAGGAGTTAGCTTGAAACTCTCCATATTTGACCGTGATATAAACCGGCATAACTTGTATATCATTGGTGTTGATAACATGATGTGAATCCACAGAAGGTTGTGATGACTGCGGCGGGTTATAAATGATCCCGTATGAGCCGTGCCAGCAACTCGGCCAATAGTTCCTTCCAACTAGCGATTTGAAGTTAACCAAACTGTAGTGGCGGCGACTTGTGCGCCTGCCCATTGAGCCATCCAGTGTAGACGGGGTTGATAAGAATATGATAATTTGCCTCCATTTTGAAAGAAAAACCGGGCTACCCAAGCTGTGACTTGCTCATGCAGACAGGTGCAGCCTGGTATGTTGATGTAGACCAGGCCGCAATAAATGGACGGTAGAGACGTCCACAGTATTAGAGGTGGCTTGGGCAGATGAACCGGCCACGGTGTTGTAAACCGGTTCGGACGGGCGAGTCAAACGCAGGCACGGTCCCGGCAAGCTGATGTAAACCGGGCCGTAAGGGCGGCGTCTTGCACGCGTCCATTCACCGTGTAATGTGGCACGGACGAACACCGGGCAGGACGTTGCCAGCGCGTGCCTCGTACCCATGGTATAAACCACGTTTATAATGAATAATTGTCCTGCATACAATATTGCAGACCAAGGCAAAGATAAACTGTTCTTTGACAAAAATAATATGCACTAATAAAATATATTTTAGATGGATATCACCTGATGTGTTAGGCCAGAAATTATCCGCCATGGAGTTGATGATCACCACAGTGATGCTAAAATTAATCACGGCCGAGTCGGCCAGACGAGCAGACGGATGGTCCGGTCGCGGTGTTGTAAACCGGACTACGGGGCGGCGGTTTGTGTTCCGATTTATCAGTGTAATATACGCAGATGCTGGTGTAGAACAGCTAGCGCGCGCCGTCCACAGTAGGGCATCACTTTTATAGTGAGCACTTGTCCTGTATAAAAAGATATAGGCCAGAGTAATTGTTCTTTGATAAAAACAATATGTTAAGAAAAATAGATGGATATCACCTGGTTCGTCTGGATGACAGATGGAGTCTTACAAACACCGAGTTAATCGCTCGCCCAAGGCAACGACGGAAACGGTGCACCACAGCAGTGAAAACGGCCCGAGGTGAAACCGTGGATGATGAAGTAGAGGCAGCCCACAACGGACGCACAGCGACTCGGAAGAACATTGCTGCGGCGGCTTGTGGAGGCAGGTCCGCGGGCCGTGGTTACAACAACGATAAAAAACGCACCGACGGCTTGGAACGGCGCGGCGGCCCCGCGAAGAGGTGAAGCGGCGGGTGGACGGCCAAGGCCAACTGGGCGGGTCGAGGCGCTGCAATGGCCGCAGCGGCAGTGAAACGAATCCACGCCCACGGCCCCATCCACTCCGGATCGTGGTTGTTTTGAATTTTTTTACCTTACCGTGAGGATGATCCTGTAGTAGCACTTGCCTTCTTCCGATTCGGATGGATGTAGTCATTAAAGACAGAACACGTCTTGATCTAGTACTAGTACTCAAGTAGTATTAGCCCTCTTCCCAAAAAGGAAATAATTGATGTTGGCTTTCACGTGACAAAGTACTAGAAGTACTATAGCGGTTTGACCGAGAGTCCCTGCCATGACCTGCCCGGATGCAGAGTCACTTTTTCCCTGATCTTCACGTGCTAACCCTGCGTAGCACCTTCTTCCAATCCGGCTTCAGGCAATCGTCTTGGCAACTCCCGCTTGCGACAGCAGCGACTCGGCAAATCAGAAGGAAATAACAGTATTTTGATGATCTTGATCCGTATTGATGAAACCTCCTTTGCACTTGGCTTTTTGCGGCGATGCAACGGAAAGTGATACGGCCACGATGGATCGCCTGGCCGCGTTTGACGGTGCACATAGACGCAATCCGGCTCTTCTCATCTGAAAATTATGAACTTCTCCATCCTTAGAAAGATCCCTCCAAGAACTCAACACCACCGTGCGCAAGCCCCACGGTGGGCGCCAACTGTCGTGGTTTTGTCACGGCAGATGTCCTTAGTGTGAGGACTTAGTCGCGAGGCCAATGCATTTATGTGGTAGCTTGAGAGGGTTTGAGCGGAATCGAGAGACACAACACAAGACAGGGATTTAGACAGCTTCGGGCCCCGGGAAACATCATCCGGTAAAAACCCTACATGCTGTTTGAGGCTATGTCTCATTATCATCACGAGGGAGTCGCGTAAACCGGCTCTCCTCTTTGTGTCTAGCCCTAAGATTCTTTCTTCTTGCTTGTCCCTCTTTGGGGAGCCCTGCCCCTCCTTATATATGTTGAAGGGGCGGGTTACATGTGGAGTCCTATTAGGATTAGGACTAGTCTATCTCTAATACAAACCGGATACAAGTCCAGGTCTTAACTCCTTGTAAGACAAATATTCTTTATGTCTTTCCTCTTAAACCGGCCCACCATAGTATGAACCGGCCTTCATGAACCGCCAGTTGGGAAACCGGGTCTTGTCGCTCCTCTGACCCGCCCGCCGGGTCACCAGTGAGTCATAATGACCAGGTGGGTTGCTTGTAAACCTCCAGGTCAGGGCGGGTCGCCAGTGAATCGCCAAGTGCCAGCCGGATCTCAGTAAACCGCCAAGTCCGGCCGGGTTATACTTCCGGCCGGTTTACACCGCGGGGTATATCCCCGACAGCGCCCATTCCCGAGGGCGCGGACGCTGAGGCGCTGGAGGCACGCCGCCTCCAGCTTCTCGAAAATGCTGGCTGCCTGGCCAGCATGCGTCGGCTTTCGGACGCCTATCGGCGTGAGATGGACCGGGCTGTAGGCGGCACGCCGGCTCCTGAGGGGCCTAGCCACCTCGGCACAGTTCTGCAGCATGGCGCGACCGTCGCCAGCATGTTTGGGGCAGAGCGCCCCATCTACGCCACGCCTGCGGAAAACATCCGGGCTGCCCAGGCGGTAACGGATGAGCTGGACAAATGCGACGGCGACGAGCGCCGCCTCATGACAGAGTGAGTCCAGCAGCTCCTAGACACGGCAGCCGCGCCGCACGAGGCCGCCTGCCGCGCCGAAGTCCCGTCCGGATGAAACAACGAGCCACCCCCACGCCGAGATCATGGGGTGACCTCCCGAACACCGACTGGTGGCGCCCGCAGAGGAAAGGGCAACGAGCCGGCTGCCAGCCGCAGTCGGACACGCCTCTCCATCGAGCGGGACGAAGACGGCCGCCCTCGCGTAGTAGAGCGGCGAGGCGACCTGCCGCCTCCCCCGCCTCGTGGAGTAAGATACCCCACCCCGCCTCCTGTCACGCATCCGACACTCGGCGACCTCCTTGGCCGTCGGGAGGGAGTCGGAGTGAATGATGCTCGCCATCGGATCGATCATCTCAACCGATCCCTGGCGCTCGAAGAAGAAGATGCGCTGGGCCCGCCCTGTTTCGGCCCCCGAATCCGAGATGAGCCCTTCCCTAAAGGGTTCACCCTCCCGCGAGTCACACCCAAGTACACCGGCTCCGTGAAGCCGGAGGACTGGCTGGTCGACTACTCCACGGCCGTCAGTATAGCGCACGGCAACAAGCGCGTTGCCGTGAAGTACGTCCCGCTCATGCTTCAGGGCACTGCCCGGACGTGGCTCAACAGCCTGAGGCCCCGCAGCATCAACAGTTGGGTTGATTTCCCTAAGGTCTTCATCCGCAACTTCACCAGCACCTACAAGCAGGCTCCCAAGCCCCGACAGCTCTCCTTGTGTGTTCAGGGACCCACGGAGCGACTCGCGACTACCTCACGTGCTGGACCGAGCTGCGCAATTCCTGCGAAGGCGTGCACGAGGTGCAGGCGATCGAGTACTTCACCGCCGGGTACCGAGAGGGCACCCTCCTCAAGCACCGACTCCTCTGCGACGAGCCCGGGACCCTCGATGAGCTGCTGGTCATTGCCGACAAGCATGCCGCGGCCGACTCCTCCATGAAGGCGGAAATCCTGGTTGATGCGTCCGACAAGGTGGCCCCTCAGGCGCCTCGGACTCCGGTTGGTGACACCAGTCGGCGACAGCAACCAGGAGATCACAAGCGGAAGGCCACCCAGCCGGCTTCCACCAGCCGGCAGGTGGCGACGGTCGAGGATCAGCAGCCAGAAGGGCAGCCGACCCCCAAGCGGCAGAAGGGCGGCAAGACCAGTTGGTTGCCTGCTTTATCTTACGAGCAAACCTTGGATGCACCTGCAAGTTCCATAGTGGCGCGAAGCCCTCCAACCACACCACTCGTAAGTGTCACTAGCTCACCAGAATTGCCAAGGGAGATGGACTCCTGCCTCCTCCGCCTGCCGGCACGCCGCCTCCTCAACCCCGGCAGCCGGCGGCTCGGCCAGTTGGTGCCATACAAGACAAGTACCTGGAGGAGCAAGGAGCCTAAGTTGTGTTTACCAGTGTGGCCGATGACAGGCGCAGCAGACGGCAACAACAACAAGAAGTGCAAGCAGTGGCCTCCAGTACTCCAGAGTTCATGCATTGGTCCGAGAAGCCTATCAGTTGGAGCAGGGCCGACCACCCGTAAGTGATGCCTTCGCCTGGTTCATATGCCCTGGTCCTGGAAGCAACCCTTGCAACGGAGAGGCGGGCCGCCCGTTTCTCCAGAATCCTGATAGATGGCGGCAGCAGCATCAATATCCTGTACCGTGACACAATGGAGAAGTTGGGAATCAAGCAGAAGCAGCTCACCCCCAGTCGGACTGTTTTCCATGGCATAGTCCCTGGCCTTTCCTGCTCACCAATCGGCAAGACCCAAATTGATGTCCTCTTTGGAGACAAGAATCACTTCCGGCGAGAGTCAGTTTGGTTTGAAGTGGTGGACCTTGAGAGCCCCTACCATGCCCTGCTTGGCCGGCCTGCTCTTGCCAAGTTCATGGCGGTCCCCCACTACGCTTACCTCAAGATGAAGATGCCAAGTACCAAGGGAATCCTGACAGTAGTCGGAGACTACAAGAGATCGATCGCATGCGCTGCAGATAGCAACAGGCTGGCCGAGTCCCTCATGATCGCTGCCGAGAAGCGGCTCCTTGAACGGGTGGTGGCGTTGGCAGGCAAGAAGCCGGAAATGTCACCCATCCCCCAGGAGTCGGAGGCTGAGGGCTTGTTCAAGCCGGCCAAGCAAAGAAAGAAAATACCCTTCGACCCGGAGCACCTGGAGAGGCACGCTGTTGTAGGCACAGGCCTTGATAGCAAATAGGAAAGCGAGCTCGTCGATTTCCTCCGTGAGAATCGGGATATCTTTGCATGGTCTCCCAAAGACATGTTGAGTGTCCCGACGGATTTTGCCGAGCACAAGCTACATGTCCGACCTGACATCAAGCCGGTCAGGCAGCCCTTGCGCCGCCTGTCGGAAGAGAAGAGAAGAGTTGTCGGAGAAGAGATAGCCCGGCTCCTAGCAACTGGATTCATTATGGACGTATTCTTTCCAGAGTGGTTGGCCAACCCAGTCCTAGTGTTGAAAAAGAACAAGCAGTGGCGCATGTGCATTTACTACACCAGTCTCAACAAAGCCTGCCCTAAAGATCCTTTCGCTCTGCCAAGGATTGATCAAGTAATAGACTCCACAGCCGGATGCGAGCTATTGAGTTTCTTGGATGCATACTCCGGGTATCACCAGATAAAACTGAACCCGGCCGACAGACTAAAGACCGCCTTCATCACGCCATTTGGAGCCTTCTGCTACCTGACCATGACGTTCGGCTTGAGAAATGCCGGCGCCACGTTCCAGCGTTGCATGCAGAAGTGCCTTCTCAAGCAACTCGGCAGAAATGCCCACGTATATGTGGATGATATGGTGGTGAAGACGGAGAAGTGTGGCACACTGCTGGAGGACCTCAAGGAGACCTTTGAGAACCTGCGCCGATTCCAGATCAAGCTCAACCTGAAGAAATGTGTCTTTGGAGTACCAGTCGGCCAGCTCCTCGGTTTCCTGGTCTCGGAGCGCGACATAGAGTGCAATCCCGTGAAGATCAATGCAATTGAGATGATGAAAGTGCCCACCCGACTGCTGGACGTGCAGAAATTCACCGGCTGCTTGGCGTCAGTCAGCCGTTTCATTAGTCGGCTGGGCGAGAAGGCCCTTCCCCTGTACCAACTCATGAAGACGACCACTTTTTTTGAGTGGAACGATAAGGCAGACGAAGCATTTCTCCAACTCAAGAAAATGTTGGCAACACCACCTATCTTGGCAGCTCCGACTGAGAAGGAGCCCATGCTCCTCTACATTGCAGCCACCAGTTGGGTTGTCAGCATAGTCATGGTGGTAGAGCGCAAGGAGAAGGACAAAGCATTGCCGGTCCAGAGACCAGTGTATTACTTGAGCGAAGTGTTGTCCGCCTCCAAACAAAACTACCCCCACTACCAGAAGATGTGTTACGGTGTGCACTTCACTGCCAAGAAGCTGAATCCCTACTTCCAAGAGCACCCAAAAACTGTTGTTTGCACAGCTCCACTCGCTGAGATCATTGGGAGCCGAGACGCCTTTGGCCGAGTGGCCAAGTGGGCCATTGATCTAGCCCCTTATGCCATCTACTACCAGCCTCGCACCACCATCAAATCACAAGTGTTGGCTGACTTCCTCATTGATTGGGCCGAGACCCAATACTTGCGGCCTGCTCCAGACTCCACTCATTGGCGGATGCATTTCGATGGCTCGAAAATGCGCACCGGCCTGGGAGCCGGTGTCCTCCTCACCTCTCCCAAAGGCAACAAGCTCAAATACGTGTTGCAAGTCCACTTCGCCGCCTCCAACAACGTAGCAGAATATAAGGCACTCATACATGGGCTCCGGCTTGCCAAGGAACTTGGCATCCGGCGGATCCTGTGCTATGGTGACTCCGACTTGGTGGTCCAGCAGTCGTCAGGCGACTGGGACGCCAAGGACGCAAACATGGCAAGCTACCGCTTCCTCGTGCAGCAACTCAGTGGATACTTTGATGGGTGTGAGTTCCTTCACGTGCCAAGGAATGACAACGAGCCAGCAGATGCTCTGGCACGGACTGGCTCCACCCGACAGGCAATACCAGCCGGTGTCGCCCTACGCCGCCTTCTGAAGCCATCTGTCAAGCCGTCTCCTGATTCAGACTCCATATTTGTGTCGGCCCTTCCTGAAGCAGTCAGATCCGACTCAAGGGGCCCAGAGGCCGACACAGGGACCTCGACAGGTGGCCCGAGGAATGCTACAGCCGCGCCCGGCCCGGGGACTTTAGAGCCCGACCCTGGGATTTCAGCAGTCGGCCCAGGGACTTCCCCAACACAGCAGGCGGAAGCAGCTGCCAACCCGCCGCCTCCCCTCCCAGCCGCCCTCATTCAAGTTGCAGTAGTCGCAGTCGAAGAAATTGCGGCGCCCTCATGGGCCCAGCCAATCCTCAAGTTCTTGGTCAATAAAGAGCTGCCAACCGATGAAGTCTCAGCCCGACAGGTGCAGAGGCGAGCTGCAGCTTACACCATAGTCAATAGAGAGCTAGTGCAAAAAAGTGTAACAGGGGTTTATCAGCGGTGTGTGGAGTCGGACCAAGGCCAAGCAATATTCAAGGATATCCATCAGGGCGAATGTGGCCACCACGCGGCTTCAAGAGCCCTGGTGGCCAAAGCTTTCCGCCATGGGTTCTTCTGGCCCACGGCCCTGGAAGAGGCCAAGGAGCTAGTTCAGAAGTGTTAGGGGTGCCAGAGGTTCCGCTCCAAGCCACACCTGCCAGCCTCTGCACTCAAGACCATTCCCATAGCCTGGCCGTTTGCCGTGTGGGGATTGGATATGGTGGGACCATTCAAGACGGCCCGCGGTGGCTTGACTCACTTGCTGGTTGCGGTGGACAAATTTACCAAGTGGATAGAGGCAAAACCAATCAAGAAGCTGAATGGGCCGACTGCCGTGACCTTCATCGCCGACATCACCATGCGGTATGGCATCCCGCACAGTATCATCACCGACAACGGCACCAACTTTGCCAAGGGAGCCTTGGCCTGTTTTTGTGCAACACATGGCATCCGCCTGGACTTAGCATTCGTTGCCCACCCCCAGTCAAACGGCCAGGTGGAACGCGCAAACGGTCTCATTTTGTCCGGCCTCAAGCCCCGACTGGTCGAGCCTCTGGAGCGTTCGGCCGGCTGCTGGCTCAACAAGCTGCCGACCGTTCTCTGGAGCTTGCGCACAACTCCAAACAAATCAACAGGCTTCAGGTCTTTCTTCCTCGTCTACGGTGCCGAAGCCGTCATCCCGACGGATATCGAATTTGACTCCCCAAGGGTCACCATGTACACCAAGGCAGACGCCAAGGAGGCACGAGAAGACGGCGTCGACTTGCTGGAAGAGGGTCGGCTGTTGGCACTCAGCAGGTCAGCCATCTACCAGCAGAGCCTGCGCCGATACTACAACCACAAGGTAAAGCCAAGGTCCTTCCTAGAGGGAGACCTTGTGCTTCGGCTGATCCAGCGAACAGCCGGACAGCACAAGCTCTCGGCACCTTGGGAAGGCCCTTTTATCATCAGTAAGGTATTCGGCAACGATGCCTACTATCTGATCGATGCCCAGAAGCCCAGAGAATGCAAGAGAGATGATTCAGGCAAAGAAACAGAGAGGCCGTGGAACGCAAACCTCCTCCGAAGGTTTTACAGTTGAGAGCAGTATGTATCACGCTACCTTTTGTACTATGTATAAAGACTCCGGGTCCCCCGAGAAGAGCTCGGGGACTGCCCTCTTTTATCTATATGATAAGTATCATGCCTATGAGAATGTATAGTCTTTTTCTTCCGCCTGGCACCGGGTTCGACCAGTCTGAAGGGGAACGTAGCAGAAATTCAAAATTTTCTACGCATCACCAAGATCAATCTATGGAGTAATTTAGCAACGAGGGGAAGGAGAGTGCATCTACATACCCTTGTAGATCGCTAAGCGGAAGCGTTCAAGAGAACAGGGTTGAAGGAGTCGTACTCGTCGTGATCCAAATCACCGGAGATCCTAGTGCCGAACGGACGGCACCTCCGCGTTCAACACACGTGCAGCCAGGTGACATCTCCCCCACCTTGATCCAGCAAGGAGAGAGGGAGAGGTTGGGGAAGACTCCGTCTAGCAGCAGCACAACGGCGTGGTGGTGGTGGAGGAGCGTGTCACTCCAGCAGGGCTTCTCCAAGCACCACAAGAGACGAGGAGGGAGAGGGGTAGGGCTGCGCCAAGAGGGAGAGGATCTCATGTGTATGGCAGCCCCAAAACCCCCACTATATATAGGGGAAAGGGAGAGGGGGAGGCGTCCTAGGGTTTCCCCTAGGGTGGCGGCGGCCAGGGCAGATGGGATCTCCCCTTTGGGTGACTTGGCCCCCAAGCCAGGAGGTGGGAACCCTAGATGGGGCACCCCAAACCCCCTGGTCACGTGGGAATAGGTGAGGGGGGCGCACAGCCCCTTGGTGGGCTGGTTTGCCCCCTCCCCTTGGCCCATGAAGCCCCCCCAACACTTGCCGGGGCTCCCGAAACACCTTTCGGTCATGCTGGTCATCACCCGGTACCTCCAGAACACTTCCGGACTCCAAAACCCTTCGTCCAATATATCAATATTCACCTTCGACCATTCCGGGACTCCTCGTGACGTCCGGGATCTCATCCGGGACTCCGAACAACATTCGGTAACCACGTATATCTATTCCCTATAACCCTAGCGTCATCGAACCTTAAGTGTGTAGACCCTACGGGTTCGGGAACCATGCAGACATGACCGAGACGACTCTCCAGTCAATAACCAACAGCGGGATCTGGATAACCATGTTGGCTCCCACATGTTCCATGATGATCTCATCAAATGAACCATGATGTCGAGGATTCAATCAATCCCGTATACAATTCCCTTTGTCTAGCGGTATTGTACTTGCCCGAGATTCGATCGTCGGTATGCGGATACCTTGTTCAATCTCGTTACCGGCAAGTCTCTTTACTCGTTCCGTAACACATCATCCCGTGATCAACCCCTTGGTCACATTGTGCACATTATGATGATGTCCTACCGAGTGGGCCCAGAGATACCTCTCCGTCAACCGGAGTGACAAATCCTAGTCTCGATTCGTGCCAACCCAACAGACACTTTCGGAGATACCTGTAGTGCACCTTTATAGCCACCCAGTTACGTTGTGACGTTTGGTACACCCAAAGCATTCCTACAGTATCCGGGAGTTGCACAATCTCATGGTCTAAGGAAATGATACTTGACATTAGAAAAGCTTTAGCATACGAACTACACGATCTTTGTGCTAGGCTTAGGATTGGGTCTTGTCCATCACATCATTCTCCTAATGATGTGATCCCGTTATCAACGACATCCAATGTCCATGGTCAGGAAACCGTAACCATGTGTTGATCAATGAGCTAGTCAACTAGAGGCTTACTAGGGACAGGTGTTGTCTATGTACCCACACATGTATCTGAGTTTCCTATCAATACAATTATAGCATGGATAATAAACGATTATCATGAACAAGGAAATATAGTAATAATAACCAATTTATTATTGCCTCTAGGGCATATTTCCAACAGTCTCCCACTTGCACTAGAGTCAATAATCTAGTTCACATCGCCACACTGATAGGTCACATTGCCATATGACCAACATCCAAAGAGTTCACTAGTGTCTAAACTAGTTCACATCACCATGTGATTAAGTCTCAATGAGTTCTGGTGTTTAATCATGTTTTGCTTGTGAGAGAGGTTTTAGTCAACGGGTCTGCAACATTCAGATCTGTATGTACTTCACAAATCTCTAGGTCATATTGTAAATACTACTTCCACGCTCCACTTGGAGCTATTCTAAATGGTTGCTCCACTATACGTATCTGGTTTGCTACTCAGAGTCACTCGGATAGGTGTTAAATCTTTCATCGACGTAACCCTTTACGCCGAACTCTTTATCACCTCCATAATCGAGAAACATGTCCTTATTTACTCCAAGGACAATTTTTTTTGACCGCTGTCTAATGATCCATTCCTGGATCATTCTTGTACCCCTTGACTGACTCATGGCAAGGCACACTTCTGGTGCGGTACACATCATAGCATACTATAGACCCTACGTCTGAAGCATAGGGGACGACCTTCGTCCTTTCTCTCTCTTCTACTGTGGTCGAGCTTTAACTCTTAACTTCATACCTTACAACTCAGGCAAGAACTCCTTCTTTGACTGATCCATCTTGAACACCTTCAAGATCATGTCAAGGTATATGCTCATTTGAAAGTACCATTCAGCGTTTTTTGATCTATCCTCATAGATCTTGATGCTCAATGTTCAAGTAGCTTAATCCAGGTTTTCCATTTGAAAACACTTTTCAAATAACCCTATATGCTTTCCAGAAATTCTACATCATTTCTGATCAACAATATGTCAACAACATATATTCATCAGAAATTCTATAGCGCTCCCACTCACTTCTTTGGAAATACAAGTTTCTCATAAACTTTGTATAAACCCAAAATCTTTGATCATCTCATCAAAGCGTACATTCGAACTCCGAGATGCTTACTCCAGTCCTTAGAAGGATTGCTGGAGCTTTGCATACTTATTAGCATCTTTCAGGATTGACAAAACCTTCTGGTTGTATCACATACAACCTTTACTCAAGGATATCATCGAGGAAACAATGTTTTGACATTCTATCTGCAAGATTTCATAAATCATGCAGTAATTGCTAATTCAATTCCAACAGACTCTTAGCATTGCTACGTGTGAGAAAGTCTCATCATAGTCAACTCCTTGAACTTGTCGGAAAACGTTTTAACGACAAGTCGAGCTTTCTTAATGGTGATACTTACCATCATTGTCTGTCTTTCTTTTAAAATCCATCTATACCCAATGGCCTTACGACCATCAAGTATTTCTTCCAAAGTCATGGATCCTCTCTCGGATTTTATGGCCTCGAGCCATTCGTCGGAATCCGGGCCCACCATTGCTTCTCCATAGCTCGTAGGTTCATTGTTGTCTAGCAACATGACCTCTAAGACAGGATTGCGTACCACTCTAAAGTAGTACGCGTCCTTGTCGACCTACGAGGTTCGGTAGTGACTTGATCCAAAGTTTCATGATCACTATCATAAGCTTCTACTTCAATTGGTGCAGGTGCCACAGGAACAACTTCATGTTCCCTGCTACACACTAGTTGAAGTGATGGTTCAATAACCTCATCAAGTCTCCACCATCCTCCCACTCAATTCTTTCGAGAGAAACTTTTGCTCGAGAAAGGGCCCGTTTCTAGAAACAATTACTCTTGCTTCTGGATCTGAGATACGAGGTATACCCAACCATTTTGGGTATCCTATGAAGATGTATTTATCCGGTTTTGGGTTTGAGCTTATCACGATGAGTTTTTTTCACATAAGCGTCGCAGCCCCAAACTTTCAAGAAACGACAACTTAGGTTTCCCCAAACCATAGTTCAAACGGTGTCGTCTCAACAGAATTACGTGGTGCCCTATTAAAGTGAGTGCGGTTGTCTCTAATGCCTAACCCATGAACGATAGTGGTAATTCGATAAGAGACATCATGGTACGCACCATATCCAATAGGGTGCAACTATGATGTTCGGACACACCATCACACTATGGCGTTCCAGGCGGTATTAATTGTGAAACAATTTCCACAGTGTCTTAATTGCGTGCCAAAGCTTGTAACTCAGATACTCATCTCTATGATCATACCATAGACATTTTATCCTCTTGTCACGATGATCTTCAACTTCACTCTGAAATTACTTGAACCATTCAATAATTCAGACTAGTGTTTCATCAAGTAAATATACAGTATCTACTTAAATCATCCGTGAAGTAAGAACATAACGATATTCACTGCATGCCTCAACACTCATTGGACTGCACACACCAAAAATGTGTTACTTCCAACAAGTTGCTATCTTGTTCCATTTTACTAAAAATGAGGCTTTTCAGTCATCTTGCCCATGTGGTATGATTTGCATTTCTCAAGCGATTCAAAATCAAGTGAGTCCAATCGATCCATCTGCATGGAGTTTCTTCATGCGTATACACCAATAGACATGGCTCGCATGTCTCAAACTTTTCAAAAACGAGTGAGTCCAAAGATCCATCAACATGGAGCTTCTTCATGCGTTTTATACCAATATGACTTACATGGCAGTGCCACAAGTAAGTGGTACTATCATTACTATCTTATATCTTTTGGCATGAAAATGTGTATCACTACGATCGAGATTCAATGAACCATTCTTTTAGGTGCAAGACCATTGAAGGTATTATTCAAATAAATAGACTAACCATTATTCTCCTTACATGAATAACCGTATTGCGATAGACATAATCCAATCATGTCTATGCTCAACGCAAACACCAAATAACAATTTTTAGGTTTAACACCAATCTCGATGGTAGACGGAGCAGGCGATGCTTGATCACATCAACCTTGGAAACACTTCCAACACACATCGTCATCTCACCTTTAGCTAGTCTCTATTTATTCTGTAGCTCTTTTATTTCGAGTTACTAACACTTAGCAACCGAACCGGTATCTAATACCCTGGTGCTACTAGGCGCACTAGTGAAGTACACATTAACATAATGTATATCCAATATACTTCTATCGACCTCGCCAGCCTTCTCATCTACCAAGTATCTAGGGTAATTGTGCTCCAGTGGTTGTTCCCCTTATTACAGAAGCACTTAGTCTCGGGTTTGGGTTCAACCT
The DNA here is from genome assembly GCF_018294505.1 of Triticum aestivum. Classification (NCBI taxonomy): domain Eukaryota; kingdom Viridiplantae; phylum Streptophyta; class Magnoliopsida; order Poales; family Poaceae; genus Triticum; species Triticum aestivum. The sequence continues at coordinate 397,536,223 of NC_057807.1, forward strand.
TGGGTTTCTTCACTAGAGCAACAACTGATTTGCCGTTTCATGAAGTACCCCTTCTTGCCCTTTCCCTTCTTAAAACTAGTGGTTTCACTAACCATCAACAGTTGATGCTCCTTCTTGATTTCTACATTCGCGGTGTCGAACATTGCGAATAGATCAAGGATCATTATATCTATCCCTGTTATGTTATAGTTCATCATGAAGCTCTAGTAGCTTGGTGGCAATGTCTTTGGAGAAACATCACTATCTCATTTGGAAGATTAACTCCCACTCGATTCAAGTGATTGTTGTACCCAAACAATCTGAGTACAAGCTCAATGATTGAGATCTTGTCCCTTAGTTTGTAGGCTAGAAAACTCGTCGGAGGTCTCATACCTCTTGACGTGGGCACGAGCCTGAAATCCCAATTTCAACTCTTGGAACATCTCATATGTTCTGTGACATTTCAAAAATGTCTTTGGTGCCTCAATTCTAAACCATTTAACATTACCGAACTATCATGTAGTCATCAAAACGTGTATGTCAGATGTTTGCAACATCCACAGACCATGTTCGAGGTCCAGCACACCGAGCGGTGCATTAATGACATAAGCCTTCTATTGTCCGCATAATTGCTACTCTCAACTTTCAACTGTATTTTTCTCTAGGAACATATCTAAAACGGTAGAACTAAAGCGCGAGCTATGACATAATTTGCAAAGGGTTTTTGACTATGTTCAGGATAATTAAGTTCATTTAATGAACTCCCACTCATATAGACATCCCTCTAGTCATCTAAGTGATTACATGATCCGAGTCAACTAGGCCGTGTCCGATCATCACGTGAGACGGACTAGTCATCATCGGTGAACATCTTCATGTTGATCGTATCCACCATACGACTCATGCTCGACCTTTCGGTCTCTTGTGTTCCGAGGCCATGTCTGTACATGCTAGGCTCGTCGAGTTAACCTAAGTGTTTCGCGTGTGTAAATCTGGCTTACACCCGTTGTATGTGAACGTAAGAATCTATCACACCCGATCATCACGTGGTGCTTCAAAACGACAAACTTTTGCAACTGTGCACAGTTAGGGGGGACACTTTCTTGAAATTTTAATGAGGGATCATCTTATTTACTACCGTCGTTCTAAGAAATAAGATGCATAAACATGATAAACATCACATGCAATCAAATAGTGACATGATATGGCCAATATCATTTTGCTCCTTTTGATCTCCATCTTCGGGGCTCCATGATCATCGTCGTCACCGGCATGACACCATGATCTCCATCATCATGATCTCCATCATCGTGTCTTCATGAAGTTGTCTCGCCCACTATTACTTCTACTACTATGGCTACCGGTTAGCAATAAAGTAAAGTAATTACATGGCGTTGTTTGATGACACGCGGGTCATACAATAAATTAAGACAACTCCTATGGCTCCTGCCGGTTGTCATACTCATCGACATGCAAGTCCTGATTCCTATTACAAGAACATGATCAATCTCATAAATCACATATCATTCATCACATTCTTCTTGGCCATATCACATCACATAGCATACCCTGCAAAAACAAGTTAGACGTCCTCTAATTGTTGTTTGCATGTTTTACGTGGCTGCTATGGGTTTCTAGCAAGAACGTTTCTTACCTACGCAAAACCACAACATGATATGCCAATTGCTATTTACCCTTCATAAGGACCCTTTTCATCGAATCCGTTCTGACTAAAGTGGGAGAGACTGGCACCCGCTAGCCACCTTATGCACCAAGTGCATGTCAGTCGGTGGAACCTGTCTCACGTAAGTGTACGTGTAAGGTCGGTCCGGGCCGCTTCATCCCACAATACCGTTGAAACAAGATTGGACTAGTAACGGTAAGCATATTGAACAAAATCAGCGCCCACAACTACTTTGTGTTCTACTCGTGCAAAGAATCTACGCAATAGACCTAGGTCATGATGCCACTGAAGGGGAACGTAGCAGAAATTCAAAATTTTCTACACATCACCAAGATCAATCTATGGAGTAATCTAGCAACGAGGGGAAGGAGAGTGCATCTACATACCCTTGTAGATCACTAAGCGGAAGCGTTCAAGAGAACGGGGTGGAAGGAGTCGTACTCATCCTGATCCAAATCACCGGAGATCGTAGTGCCGAACGGACGGCACCTCCGCGTTCAACACACGTGCAGCCAGGTGACGTCTCCCACGCCTTGATCCAGCAAGCAGAGAGGGAGAGGTTGGGGAAGACTTCGTCCAGCAGCAGCACAACGGCGTGGTGGTGGTGGAGGAGCGTGTTACTCCAGCAGGGCTTCGCCAAGCACCGCAAGAGACGAGGAGGGAGAGGGGTAGGGCTGCGCCAAGAGGGAGAGGATCTCATGTGTATGGCAGCCCCAAAAAACCCACTATATATAGGGGAAAGGGAGAGGGGGAGGCGCCCTAGGGTTTCCCCTAGGGGGGCGGCGGCCAGGGCAGATGGGATCTCCCCTTTGGGTGACTTGGCACACAAGCCAGGAGGTGGGAACCCTAGATGGGGCGCCCCAAACCCCCTGGTCATGTGGGAATAGGTGAGGGGGACGCACAGCCCCTTGGTGGGCTGGTTTGCCCCCTCCCCTTGGACCATGAAGCCCCCCCCCCAACACTTGCCGGGGCTCCTGAAACACCTTTCGGTCATGTTGGTCATCACCCGGTACCTCCAGAACACTTCCGGACTCAAAAACCCTTCGTCCAATATATCAATCTTCACCTCCGGACCATTCCGGGACTCCTCGTGACGTCCGGGATCTCATCCGGGACTCCGAACAACATTCGGTAACCACGTATATCTATTCCCTATAACGCTAGCATCATCGAACCTTAAGTGTGTAGACCCTACGGGTTCGGGAATCATGCAGACATGACCGAGACGACTCTCCAGTCAATAACCAACAACGGGATCTGGATACCCATGTTGGCTCCCACATGTTCCACGATGATCTCATCAAATGAACCATGATGTCGAGGATTCAATCAATCCCGTATACAATTCCCTTTGTCTAGCGGTATTGTACTTGCCCGAGATTCGATCGTCGGTATGCTGATACCTTGTTCAATCTCGTTACCGGCAAGTCTCTTTACTCGTTCCGTAACACATCATCCCGTGATCAACCCCTTGGTCACATTGTGCACATTATGATGATGTCCTACCAAGTGGGCCCAAAGATACCTCTCCGTCAACCGGAGTGACAAATCCCAGTCTTGATTCATGCCAACCCAACAGACACTTTCGGAGATACCTGTAGTGCACCTTTATAGCCACCCAGTTATGTTGTGACGTTTGGTACACCCAAAGCATTCCTACAGTATCCGGGAGTTGCACAATCTCATGGTCTAAGGAAATGATACTTGACATTAGAAAAGCTTTAGCATACGAACTACACGATCTTTGTGCTAGGCTTAGGATTGGGTCTTGTCCATCACATCATTCTCCTAATGATGTGATCCCGTTATCAACGACATCCAATGTCCATGGTCAGGAAACCGTAACCATCTGTTGATCAACGAGCTAGTCAACTAGAGGCTTACTAGGGACATGGTGTTGTCTATGTACCCACACATGTATCTGAGTTTCCTATCAATACAATTATAGCATGGATAATAAACGATTATCATGAACAAGGAAATATAATAATAATAGCCAATTTATTATTGCCTCTAGGGCATATTTCCAACACAGTCGGCCCAGAGCCTCACCGCCTTCTACAAAATGTCGCCCCTGCAGTTGGACAAGTAGTGTGCCGGCACCAAAGCTTCCTTTGTCAGAAGCCACAGCTCGCAGAGCGACTGCATGGCAGGCAAAGGTCGCAAAGAGGTGCCCCACACGAAAAAAATGACTAAGAAGGGAAGTGCATATAGTAGCGCGCGGCATCGCGCCTAGCCGTCTGGCTGCTTGGCGGCCAGACGGCCGTCCTCCACCTTACTACCCAAAGCTCTGAATGGTTACAACCTAGCCCCCCTCACAAATGTCTAGAACACTCAAACCAGCCACGGTCCACAGAGCGGTCGCCTGGCTGCTAAAAGCAAAGCCAAAAGGGTCGGCGGCAAAGGAAAAAAACCAAGGAGAAAAAAGGAAAGAAGAGTGGAGGTCGGCACAGTAAGCATAAGCGATGATAAAATATTTTTACATGGATAAAGGCCTCTGGCCAACATTCAAATACAGTTTGATATACACCCCGCGGGTGGAATTGTGTGAATTTAACCAAAGTGTTCAAAGTAGCAAGCAGAAAACAGAAAAAATCCTAAGGCGCAGCAGAGGACTCCGGCTGGGCGGTGCCGGTTGGCGCGGCAGAAGGCTCCGACTGGCCGGTGCCGGATGGCGTGGCCAAGGGCTCCGATTGAACGTTGGAGTCGGCCACGCCACCTGGCGTGGCAGGCGGCTCCGTCTGAGCAGAGGGTTCACTGGCAGCAGGCGGAGTGTTGGAGTGCTGGAGGACGGAGTCGGTAGCATCTGTCGGAGGAACAGGCGGCAGGTCCGCCCCCACTTGAACGCCTCCAGTAGCGGGCGGCACCTCGGTGCATGGCTCGTTGCTTGAGGCCCGGTCAGGTTGGGGCTGACTGTTCGCCCTGACCTCCGGCATGTCGATGTCGCTCTCGTCTTCCTCCTCCTCCTCCTCCTCCTCTTCCTCCTCCCAGTCCTCCCCCTCGTCGCTGGAGGCGATGACTTCAGCGGAGTCTTCGCTGTCTTCTGGGTTTAGTCCAAGCCTTTCATGCGGAGCTTCACCGCCTTCCTCGACCACCTCTGGGACGAAGACGCTGGTGTCGGTGAAGTCGGCGATCGTCGCTGCCCTACTGACAAGCTCAGTTTCCACCGCCACCAGCTCCTCCTGCGCCTCCAGTCGGAACGTGGCTAACTGGGCTAGACCTAGCCTTGGGTACCACGCCTTGACGAATTCCAAGGCCCGGCGTGCTCCCGCCCGAGCTGCTGAGCCCTTCCAGGCCTCCAGGCGGCTCGCCGCCACCTCCAGCCAGTCGGCAGTCCGACTTGGGGTGCATGGGGCCGGCAAGCCTGGCCAGAGGGCGGAGACCACCTGGGCTACGATGCGCTGCATGTGACGCAGCAAGCGGTGAGCGGGCCGAAGCCGGGCCTGAATGCTGAGGACCTGTTCAGCAAGGGTCCGGGGGGGCATCAGCGGCGATCTGCGCACCCTCTGCCCTTTGCTCCTCGCGCTGGGCCTCGATCATCTGGGTGGCGGCTACAGAATGGCCCGAGAAGAAGTCTGTCTAGGCAGAGGAAGAAAAAGGCCAAGGTTATAAGCAAGGACTGATAACTCAAGACAAGAAACTAAGAGAATAGGGCTTACCATCGACCAAGTCCTCAATGCTGCTGAAGCAGGCCGTCACCTGGGCCTCCTTGTCGGCCCAGGCAGAGCGCTCGAGCTCAAACTCGGCAAGGAAGCTGGTCTCCGCCGTCTCCACCTTCAGTTGGGCTGCCTTGAGGTTTTCCGCCTGTTGGGCAAGTTGGGCGGCCAGGCGGTCCCGCTCCTCCGCCAGCTTGCTGCACTCCGCCTCCGTGCCACGAAGGGCGGTCTTGGCTTCGCCCAGCTGCTGCTGCTGCAGGTCGGCATTAGCCTCTGAAGAAAGAAAGAAAAGAAGAAGGCATCAGTCAAGCGGACAAGTAAAAAAGAAAAAGAATAACCGAGGAGATTCGGCCTGACTGCTCAGCAATCAGCCCGAACCTCGGGGACTACAGCCCGCGAGCGCGCCAGCGCGCCCCCGCGGAAATGAAGTAGCCAACAAGGAAAAAAGAACAACTGAGGAGATTCGGCCCGACTGCTCAGCAGTCGGCCCGAACCTCGGGGACTACAGCCCGCGGGTGCGCCAGCGCGCCCCCGCGAAGAAAGAAGAGAAGAGACTTACGCTGGCTTTTGGCGAGATGGGCCGTCTACGCCTCCAGCTCCTAAACCTTGGAGTTGTAGGCGGTCGCGCGGAGGTTATGATAATCCTGCAGAAGAAACAACAAAACAAAAATCAGCAATCGGCGACTACAAGTTAAAGTTCCGACCCGCCTGCTCAGCAGCCGGCCCGGAACTTGGCGACTACACCCAGTGGGTGCGCTTGCGCGCCCCCACGAAAGAAGCAAAGAAGAACATTCGGAGAGAAAACCAAAAGACGGCTTACTCGGATGGCGGTGCGCGACTCCAAGTAGGCCTCGTTGCACCGCTTGAGTGCTGCCGCCTCTGCCCGGAGCTTGGCCTGGACGTCAAGGGACGCCTCGTTCAAGGCGCCAGTTCCGCCCCCGCGTACCCAGCCCGCGGGCGCGGCACTGGTCGCCTCGGTGTCAAGGGCTGACAAGCTCGAGGTGCCGATCTCCTGCGGCCGCGGTGCCGAGGCCGCCTTCTCCAGATAGCGGCGCGTGGGAATGCGGACCGCGGGAACCAGGACCGTTGCGACCACGGTCTCGGCCGGTGGCACCGGGACGCCACTGGCTGTTCGTCCCCCGGCTCACTGGATGGCAGAGGCGGCGGTGGGGGCGGCAGCACGAAGATGTCCGGCATGGCTACGTCCCCGCCCCCCGCTCTTGGATCGGGAAGTCGCCGCCGGCTCCTCCGGCTGCCGCCTCGAAGTCAGTCGTAGGCGGCGCAGTGTTCAGAGGGGTCACAAATGGTGGCTCTCGGTGGCGGCCGGCCTCCGCGAGCCGTTCCTTCTCCGCGGCCTGAGCTTCCGCCTGCACCAGCGCCCTCGCGGCAGACGCAGCAGACAGGTCCGCCTGCTCCTTGGCCAGGCGGTCGGCTTCCGTCTCGTCGCGTGCCTCCTGCACATTCCGCTCTGTCGCCTCCCGGAGGTCGGCGGTCGGGTTGATGTGCCGGCTGGTCGAGGAGGTCGCTGCCGACCTGAGGACCGAGCCGGCACCCAACTTCTCAAGGGTCAGCGGGGCCCTGAAATAAGAGGACAAGTCAAATGATTTTCACGACAGATTAATGAAAAAACAAGGAGTAAGGAAATGATGCTTACGCCGACACCATAACTGGCACCTTCAGTTGCCTTGGATATTGGGTTGCCCTGGCCGCGGTCTCTTTCCGCCTGGTCGCCGCGGCCGGATTCTTGGGTTTCTTTGAGGCACTGCCGAACAGGGTCGAGCCCTGTTTCCGCTTGCGCTTGCCGCCTGGGGCAGGCGGCCTAGAAGTGGGGCCGGCGCTGGTGGTGGCGGAGTTCCGGGCAGGGTGCGGCTCGTCTTCATCTTCGTCGTCGTCAGGCCAGGTCTCCATGCCGCCGCCTCCCTTGGAGCCGCCCGCTCCGCCACCGCCGTCTGCTCTACCGCCGTCGCTTGTCGCATCTTCGACCAGGGTGGCCGCCCCCAAGTCGGGGGTCGTCCAGGTCACTCTCTGCCCTGTCCGCCTAGAGGTTATCACCCGGCCCCAGGAGGGCGGCCGTTGCCTCGGACATGTAAATATGCAACCAAGAAGGAATCAAGTCTCGAAGAAGCGGCGTCATAAAGAAAAACAAAGCAAAAGAAACTTACAGCAGGAGGCGGGTTGTGGCGAGAGTACGGCCGCTTTCCGAACCGCCACTCCTTCTCCGACATCTTGAGGTCGGAGATCTCGTTCACCATCCACGAGACTTCGGCAGGCGGCATTCCTTTCGTGCACAACCGGCACGGGTCGCGGTGTCCGCCCATCCGGAAGATCGGATGAGGGCGGCTCTGGAGCGGGAGAACCCGGCGCTCCACGAAGGCAACAAGAAGGTCGGAGGCCACGAGGCCCTCCGACTCTTGGAGCACTCAGAGTCGGCCGATGGCGGCCGCCGCGTCCCCCGACACCGGCTTCGGCTTGTACTTCAGACGCGAGCTCCGGTGGGGGGCCGGCCTCGTAGGCCGGCAAGTTGAGGAGGTCGGCAGCAGAGTCCATGTTCTCAATGTAGAAATAGGATTGCTGCCACATCTTCACTGACTGCGCCAGCTTGATGACGGGCAAGGCGTTCCGTTTCGCCGGCCGGCGCACGGGGACGAAGCCCCCGCACCCGGCCGTCGTCTCCTTGGCGGAGGTGCCGAGCTTTCCATAGAAGAACGCTCCCCACAGCTCGATGGTGGGGAGGATGCCGAGGTAGCCCTCACACGCCGTGACAAAGGCGGAGAGCAAGGTCACGACGTTGGGCGTGAGGTGATGGGGCTGAAGGTTGTAGAAGTTGAGGAAGGCGCGGAAGAAATTGCTCGCAGGAAGGCCAAAGCCCTGTAGGAAATGCGAGCGGAAGACGACCCGCTCGCCTTCCTGCGGCACCAGCGAGATCTCCGTCTCCAGCGGCACCCGCGCCTTGATAAAGGCCGCGCTGGGCATCCGGCGTGTGTCGCGGAGGAAAGCAATGTGATCCTCGATCACGGTCGATCCATCCCAGTCGCCCATGGCTCCGGCTGGCGGCGCAGAGAGGAAAGACACGTCGGCGTCGAGCAACGGTGGCGGCGCTACGGCAGCAGCGGCAGCGAAGGCCAAGAGAAGAAGAAGAAGAGTGGGAGGGGGCGCAGGAACTTTGCCGCACCTCTCCCCCCTCCCTACTTATAGCGCCCGGGCTATGTAGCCGAGGGGGCGGGACGTGGGGTCATGGGATTTACTGCGCCCACGTCCCCACGACCCCCCATCTCTCGCGCGCATTTACCTCGTTGTGAATAGTCATGGGGATGGCAACCGCCCCCTCCGGCGCAGTAAATCTGCCCAGTTGCCGAGGCGTAGTAATGGCGGGCCCGGCCCGGGTCATGTCCCGTCAAGAGCGTGGGATGGCAGGCTTGTCAGGCAGGCGTGCACCGCATGGCGCGTCCGCGGCGGGCGGCAGCTTGGGGAAGCTTAACAGGCACGCCACCTGTTTCCCGCCTTGGAGTTCAAAATCGACCATTTAGCTCCGCCTGGGAGAGGCTGGCTCGAGCGGCCGACTGGCCGCCAGGCGGTCAATGTTCTCCCCGAGCATGGGAAGGGGAGAAGCCACTGAGACCTCGCGGCCCCTCGACCACGACGCGTCACCGGCTTCAGGGACTACTATCGGAGTAATGGGCTACGGGTAGGCTCACCCGAGTCCCAAGATTTATCAAGACTATTGGGCTAGCTCCGCCTACCTGAGCCCCAAGCCGAAACTCCGCCCTCTGAGGCCGGCTGGCTCGGCGGCCGTCTGCTATAGGGCAGGTGACCCAGGTCTACGATGCTCCGAGTGGCCGGCTCCTGGCGGCCGCCCTCCAGAGAGGGCGGCTACAGGCAGGCGGCTACTTCACGACTACGGGGCGGCCGAGCTCCCATCAGGAGTACAAGACGAAGTATGGCTACAGTGAAGCACGTCGCCTCCCACGCTCGAGACGGGCGTGGAGACAATGCTCCGTACAGACGGAGATCTCCGCACGACGGAGCACTGTGCCGTATCTATCCTGACATTGCTCCTAGCAGGTGGAGTCCTGTTCCCCACGACGGCCTGTCGGTACGGCCCTCCAGAGGCACGCCCTATCGGACAGTGACCCCAAGGAAGACGGCCGAAGTTTGACCAGGTGGATCAGAGAGGGGCCGGCCTCCAGCAGGCGGCCGTCCCTTGCCCCGAGGCGAGCGAGCCATTAAGCTAACAAGACCAGGTGTGGCTACAGTGTCCTCCCACCAGGCGGCGGGACTGTAGCCATGCTAAAGATGACCAAGCCCCCATCACTGGGGATACGGCTACAGTGAACAGCCACCAACCAGTCGGCAGGGCCCACCAGGCGGAGGGCCCCAGTGGTCGGCGGAGAAGCCGGAGGCCGGAGACACTGATGGTCGGGCCCGGCAGCCGGCCAGATTACCATTGTACCCCTGGGGGTAGGCCTATATAAACCCCCCAGACCACCCATGCAAAGGGTTCCCACTCTGATAGAACTAGCCAGAAACCTAGGGCCGGGGAGAGCTAGCCTTGCCTCTCCTTCCCCTAGACACAGCTCAAGGAGCACTTTGTATCACTAGTGCCTTAGTGATCATGCGGAGACCCCGCAGAGCAGGAGTAGGGGTATTATCTCCACGGAGAGCCCCCAACCTGGGTAAAGTTCGTCGACGTACGTGTCTACGCCTCATCCTGCTTCCAAGCATCGGCGACATTCTACTCGCTCCCACCATGATAAGCCATCCATTGGCATATGTCGCACCCAAGCCCCGACACACTAAAAACATCCTTTCAAGGTGTCATACCAGGTGTGAAGGTCAGTTGTATAGGCTGCATCACTCTGGAGGTAGTCTTCGGATCACCAAACAATCACCACACCGAAGAGTTAGTCTTCGACATTGTCCCTCTATGAAGTAACTATTACGCATTGCCGGGGCAAACCGCGTTGGCTCGATTCAACGCGGTATCACACTATGCCTATGGCAAGGTTAAAATACCAGGCCCACGTGACGTGATCACAATTATGGGCAAGGCCGAACTCCACCTCGGCGCCGAAGAGTATACCGCCACTTTAACGATAGAAGCAGCGAGTTGCGCCTTTTAATCGAACCTTGATTCGACAGCCAAACTCCCGGACAACGACAAAGGAGTCCGAACTACTTCACGGCATGATAGCTCGGCTCGACCAGGGCTCAATCAAACACTCTGGCATAAGTTGGGAAGGGCCACACGCCGTGGTTCAACCGCTCCGTGGCACACAAATGTCTCTAGCATCTGCTTTGCAGGTTCGCTTTTTCGCAGAACAAGACTAGCGACATGGCGTCAGCTCGGACGCGCAATGAGGGAATCTTTAGACATTCCCCCGAAGACAATCCGGATATACTTTGGATTCGCACACAACTCCCTCATGCCCGGTCTAAGAAGGTTACACCGTCATGTCTCTTTCTTTATAACACAAACCGTACTCATGCGCATAGACATATTACTAGAATACAACATCTAGAGTTATATGATGCTTATCTGCTATCATTTCTCATTGACACCTTTCATCATAACGGCATCCATACATCGTGTCATGCCTTAAATCGCCAGGGGCTTCATTGTACCCACACTATGGCAACAAATTCCGACCACCTTCCCGGTCGCTCGACACCCCGAACTTATAGCATTATATGCATCAACTCCTAATCATGTCTTGGGTCAATAGTTGGGTTTGCCTGCTCCCATGTTTTGGTACCTTATGTTCCGCTATATCGGCTAAGGTAGCACTGGGAGAACTACTGCGATTGTGTCCCGGTTCTTCCGGACGAGCACCTTAGTAGAGAAAGCCGAAAACTGACTGTCATGATACGGCGAGAGCTGGTCAACTGTTCGAGAGGTTGTAAAATCTTGAAGGATTTATTCCGCATAATGCCATAACCAATGCAGCGTGCGACGGATCGGTCTTCCGATCAGGTGCTGATAGAGCCCCTCGTGCGTTCTTCCGAACACCAGGGGCTGCGCCTACCTTACTTAAACTCCTATGGCTAAGTGAGAGTGATAAAGCCCTATAGTCTGATTGCCTGGTTCGTTGTGCTGAACACCTCCTTCAAGGACCCAACAATGGGATAAAGAGTGTTCAGGTTTATCCCAAACACCCCCGTACTTTCTGCGTGGGGGCAGAAGCCGACGACTGGCCAACTCTCAGGATTAATGTATATAAAATGAACGCATAGGAGGAAAAACTTTCACATAACAGGCAACACATAATAAAAGTGTCAGCATTCCGCCTTACAAAGGACATCATGACTGTCTTCATGGAAATACAATGTCTTTGGTACATTGCTCCACCACAAGGAGGGCTCCTTTCAGGACACCATCATAATATAATTCGGGCTTGCGGTGCTCCTTACCCTCCGGCGGTCCCTCAGTCATCAGCTTTTCAGCATCAAGCTTCCTCCAGTGCACTTTCTCGTGGGCAAATGCCATTCGTGCACCTTCTATACAGACCGACGGCTTAATGACTTCGAGCCGAGGGCAAGCACTCACAACCCGCTTCATGCGCTCGAAGTAACTTCTTGGAATTGGCTCGGAGGGCCATAGTCGTACAACTAAGTCCTTCATGGCTAGTTCGACCGCCTTGTGCAGTTCGATCAGCTGCTTCAGCTGATCGACAAATGGCACCGGATAATTCGGCGCCAAATACTGCGACCAGAAGAGCTTTTCCGCAGTCTTCTTCGTCTCAGCTCGGTAGAATTGAGCAGCATCAGATATGCTGCATGGCAGCTCCGCAAACACCCCTGGAGAAATAAGAATTCAATTTGTCACCTTGAATTTCTCGTGTTTCTACATAAAAATCGCTTTGAATAAGAAAAAGCCTTACCAGCCGCAATCCTCCCCGCCTCCTGAATGTCCTTCAGAGCACCTTGGGCTTCCTCCCGAGCATCATTTGCAGCTTGGAGAGCATGGGCAAGTTCGGATTCTTTCCCTGATAGACTCTGCTCCAAAGTCTCGCTTTTCTTCATAGCCTCCTGGAGCTCTCATTCAGCTTCAATGACCCTGGCCTCGTGCTTCTCGCAAAGAGCCTGCTCCATGGTTGCCTTATTTTCAGCTTCGGCCACCGCCTTCTTAAGTGCCTCAATTTCGGCATTTGCCCCTAGAGCGCACAATACAAATAATTTCATCAGGCACACCTACTCATTTGTGCTAAACTTAACAAGGTTTCGACATACCTTGATTGTCCTCCAACTGCTTCTTCACTCGGCCAAGTTCTTCTTCGGCCCGCTCCAGACTCTGCTTCAGTCCGGATACTTCCGCAGTATGAGAGGCGGTAGTCGCTACAGATGCCTGTTTATAAAGGAAGAGATATATGCCATCAACTGAGTCTCCTGCGAAATGGAAATTTGATCCTCTGTCTGGTTCTCTCTTTCACTGGACAGTGTATCAGGGGCTACTATCCATACTATGACAATCTTCAAAAGCTCCTAAAACATACCTCAAAGCCTTTTATAAGGCTGATGCAGGATTCATTCAGTCCACTCTCAGTGGACTGAATCTTTTCAATCACCGCACCCATAAGGGCGCGATGTTCATCAATGATGGAAGCACTCTTTAGCGCCGTTGATAAGCTGCCCTGCACCTCTGGTTGGACAAAGGTTGCCGGCGAAGCAGGCTTGCCCCCTCCAGTCAAGGGGGGCTGCAAGCCTGCTCCTGGAGCCTCAAAGGTCTCCGGGAATGTGTCTGGCTGCCGGCCAAATCCAAGATTGCCCCCGCCGTCGACACTCATGGGAGTCGTCTCTCCCGTATATCCAGCCCCTGAGGTGTGCCCGCCCTGGTCTGGGTCCTTCCGGGATGACACCTCAGTGTCATGCCCAGGCTTCGGGGAAGGGGCCTTCGGAGGTGTCTCGCTCTCTAGGGCATCTGAGCTCAAGAATCCTCCGATGAGGACTGGTCGGTGCGAGACCTCACCGGGCTGCAAAAAGTGTGGTGCAAGTTAAAATATTACACCTTAGTAATCCTGGACGCATAGGCATGTTCGGATTTCGTGTACTCATGAGTTTACCAGGGGCTGGGCCCTGGGGTCCCACTTCGGGCTGCTATCGGTAAACCGTGGTGGACGCCTCTGGAAGGGGGGTTTCCCCTCTTGGGCGATTCGGCCTCCGAGGATGAGGAGGCCATCCTTTTCTTTCCTCCCCCCATGGGGAACTCGTCTTCTTCCTCCTCCTCGTCCTCTTCGGAGGAAGGATGGGCATTGGAGTCTTCGGATTTTGTGTCCGAAGCACTGCGGCGACAGAGGCCGCTTCTTATCTCCTTGGCCTCTTTGTAGGCCTCTTTCTTCACTGCCTTGTAAGGCGCTAGGACCAGCATCTTCGTTAGAAGTGGTCTGGCCGGTTCTTCCGGTAGAGGGGTCGGACAGTGTATCCACCCCGCCTTCTTTGTCCATCCCTAGGATAATTGCGGAAAGCACATTAAAGCGTCTTCCTCACGATATGCCAACGAAACACATGGATGGACAAAGCATATTGATGACTTACCAGACTTGCAGGGCAGGATAGTTGGTACCCACGGTCCTCGGCGGAGTCCGGCCATGGTTTGCCGGACTTGAAGAGCACCTTCCAGATATCCTCGTGCGAGGAGCCATAGTGCTCCCGTAGGGTCTGGTGCTCGGCCGGGTCGTACTCCCACAAATTGCAGGCCCGGTGCTGACAAGGAAGAACTAGGCGAACTAACATCACCTGACTACATTGACAAGCTTGATGTCCTTGTCTACCATACCCTTGACGCGCGCCTGGAGCACCAACAGTTTGTCAGACGAGGACCAGTTCAGGCCCTTCTTGGGCCAGGACGTAAGCCGCAGGGGGGCTCCGGATTAGAATTCAGGAGCAGCGGCCCACTTTTTGCCGCGCGGCTCGATGATGTAGAACCACTGCTACTGCCACTCCTTGACGGAATCATTGAAGGTGCCTGTCGGCCATGTGACCTTGGGCATCTTGCTCACCATGGCGCCTCTGCACTCGGGGTGCTCGCCGTTCACCACCTTGGGCTTCACATTGAAGATCTTCAGCCATAAGATGAAGTGTGGCGAAATACGGAGAAAGGCCTCACACGCGACGATAAACGTCGAGATGTCAAGGAAAGAATTAGGGGATAGATCATGAAAATCAATCCCATAATAATACATGATGCCGCGAAAAAATGGGTGAAGGGGAAACCCGAGCCTGCGGACAAAATGAGGGAGGAACACAACCCTTTCATGGGGCTCCGGAGTAGGGACGATCTGTCCCGCCGTCGGAAGACGGTGGCCGATTTTCTTGGCAGGTACCCGGCCTCCCGAAGCTTTTTGATATCCTTCTCCTGGACGATAGAGGCCATCCATTTGCCTCCTGCTCTGAATCCAGACATTTTCGGAGAACCTCTTTTGGTGGAGAAGACGAACGCTTGGGCGCTAGGGCTCGAGCGAAAGGGAATGGACAAGCAGAAGGAGAAGAAGGCGTGGGTGAGGAAGAAGAGGCCTTATCTTTTTATAGAGGCAATAAAAACTTTGTGCCTCCCCGCTTGCCTAGTAGAACCTGCTCGTTCCCCACTCGTTGCGATTGGTGGTACGGTTGGGTTACCCACACCCGTATTTATGAGAGTCCCGTGATAAGGGGACATGATCTCTGCTTCGATAAGACGTGCCCAGAAAACCGCCTTGCAATATGCGCAGTAGCTGGTTGAGAAACGGTTCGGATAAGGACCGAGCCACAGTGTGATATCAAGTTATGAAAAGTTGTCAGCAGATTAGATTTGTGGGATATTGTTCTCTCTACGGTGGTATGTGGAATTTGTTTTACAGAGCCAGACATGATTCAAGTGTTCAAAATTTATTTTGGAGTATTCGGAGATGGTACCCGCCTTTCAATGCCGAAGAAAATCTGCGCACCAGACTCATCGTCATTGAAGCCTGGTTCCGGAGCTAATGAGGGAGTCCTATATTAGGGGGTATCCGGACAGCCGGACTATTGGACTATGAAGATACAAGATTGAAGACTTCGTCCCATGTCCGGATGGGACTCTCCTTTGCGTGGAAGGCAAGCTTGGCGATTCGGATGTTAGATCTCCTTCTCTGTAAACCGACTCTGTGTAACCCTATCCCCCTCCAATGTCTATATAAACTGGAGGCTTTAGTCCGTAGGACAACAACAATCATAATCATAGGCTAGCTTCTAGGGTTTAGCCTCTATGATCTCATGGTAGATCAACTCTTGTAATACTCATATCATCAAGATCAATCAAGTAGGAAGTAGGGTATTACCTCCATCGAGAGGGCCCAAACCTCGGTAAAACATCGTGTCCCCAGTCTCCTGTTACCATTAGCCTTAGACGCACAGTTCGGGACCTCCTACCCGAGATCCGCCGGTTTTGACACCGACAGATTGTGTGCGGCGTCAGTAGCTGCTCTATCGCAGCCACGAGGTGGTCGGACCGGCTGATCGGCCGTATTATTCTTCGGCGGGATGGGCTCTATGGCCTCGTCGTCGAATTCGGTCAGCAGCTTGTGCTTTGGGTAACTCTTTGTGTGGCGATCATCGCCATATTTTTCTTTGGTGTCTAGCACTTTGTTCCATCTGCGGTTGAGCGTATCCTGCATGGCTTAAGCCTTTGCTTCTGCTTCTTCAGGATCCTCGCGGTGGCCATAAGCCTTCTATGGAGGTTCTCTTGTTCCAAACATTTTTCCGGGACGATGAATGCATCGTCGTCCGGACTGTCCTCTTCTCCGGAGGCAGGTTGATGATTTTTACCCTCGGGATCACTGTGATCGGGCGTCTGCTCCGGGCTATGTTCGGCGTGCCCTGGCTCATCCTGCTCCATCGCTGGGTCCATGGGGTCGTCGTTTCCTTTGGAGCCGACCGGGGTATCAATTTTTCTTGCGCTGTTATCGCTATTTTTATTGTGGCTGGACTTAGAGCGGCGCCTGCGCCGTCGCTTTGGTTTTTGCCCGGGGGGATTATCCTCTGTTGCATCATTTTTGTCGTCGTTGTCCTCCTTGGGTGTGTCCACCATGTATATATCATATGATGAGGTGGCTGTCTAGCGCCCTGTGGGCGGTGGTTCTATATCATCTCTGCATCGACGTCCATGCCGTCGATGTCTTCGGAGTCGAAGTCAAGCATGTCGGTTAAGTCGTCGACAGTGGCTATTAAGTGGGTGGTGGGTGGGTAGTGAATTTCATCGTCGTATGTATCCCACTCAAGCCGGACATAGTTCGGCCAAGAGTCTCCTGATAAAGAGAGAGACATTAATGAATTTAGCATGGCACCCAAGGGTGAGTGTTGAAAGATATCCGCGGAGGTAAACTCCATGATCGGTGCCCAATCTGATTCGATAGGCACGGACGCACGCGGTCCAGATCCTAAGACCGGAGATGAGTCCGGGGGTCCAGTGACACAGATTTCCTGTGAGGTGGAGCCTGTGTTTGGCTTCGACGCTGATGAGTGTGCGGTCTCCGTGGTGGGGTCCATCCACCCATCCTCGGATGGCGCGATCTACTCCGGATTAAAGGACGAGGCAGCTGCATGTGCGATACTCCGAGTACCGTCCGAGGGCAGATCTATGTCGTGCACGTCGTGACTGTTCGGTGCTCCTGACACAGGCTCGAATCCGTCGAAGATCAAGTCTCCGCGAATATCAGTCATGTAGTTCAAGTTTCCAAATCTGACCTGATGGCCAGGGGCGTAGCTGTCGATGTACTCCAGATGGCCAAGCGAGTTGGCCCGCAGTGCGAAGCCACCGAATACGAAGATCTGTCCAGGGAGAAAAGTCTCACCCTAGATCGCATCGTTGCTGATGATTGAAGGAGCCATCAAACCTTGCAGCGACGACATAGAGGGACTCCCAATGAAAGCACCAATGTCAGTGTCAAAACTGGCAGATCTCGGGTAGGGGGTCCTGAACTGTGCGTCTAAGGCTAATAGTAATAGGAGGCTGGGGACACGATGTTTACCTAGGTTTGGTCCCTCTCGATGGAGGTAATACCCTAGTTCCTGCTTGATTGATCTTTATGATATGAGTATTACAAGAGTTGATCTACCACGAGATCGTAGAAGCTAAACCCTAGAAGCTAGCCTATGATTATGATTGTTCTTGTCCTATGGACTAAACCCTCCGGTTTATATAGACACCAGAGAGGGCTAGGGTTACACAGAGTCGGTTACAGAGAAGGGGATGTATACATCCGAATCGCCAAGCTTGCCTTCCACGCAAAGGAGAGTCCCATCCGGACACGGGACGAAGTCTTCAATCTTGTATCTTCATAGTCCAACAGGCCGGCCAAAGGATATAGTCCGGCTGTTCGGATACCCCCTAATCCAGGACTCCCTCACCCCTCCCTCCCAATATCTTCCCATGGATATCAGTAATGCCTCTCTTCTCTTTTCTAGGGTTCTTTCCTTGAATCCTTTTCCTTTAGGCATTGCTTGATATCCCGCGTTTGTTGACCAAACTATTGGGTGGAAGAGATCTATATGTGCTCCTACTATTGTTTGTGAGTCCTTAGAACACAGAATATTGCTAGTTTGATTCAAATCCCGTAGGCACTAGTTCCCCCATGGGTGGTACTATTTGCTTCTAGCAGTTCTACCACCCCTTATGGGTGGAACAAACGCTTGGGCGGTTCCACGGGTTGGAGAACTGGTACAACAGGGATTCCTGAACCAAGTGGCACTATTTTACTTTCTCCGACTTCCAAGCAATATATTCTTTTGATCTTGTGTGCAATCTTCTCATCGTTGTTGGGTTTCTTGTGTGTTTTCCATGTGTGTGTAGGTGGCTCTAGTTCTTGCTCCGCTCCTTGTTCCAAGACCAAGAAGCGAGCCTGTAGAAGCAAGCGCTCGACCGAGTCTGATGGAGAGGATGAGGTTGTGGTTCCCACCAAGCCAACCCACTGTGAGAAGTCTGACGCTGCCAAGCAACGTGTGGTCATGCCTCGGCACAAGTGGAAAGCTGATGTCTACTACACAACCTTCTTCTTGTAGACGTTGTTGGGCCTGCAAGTGCACAGGTTTGTAGGACAGTAGCAAATTTCCCTCAAGTGGATGACCTAAGGTTTATCAATCCGTGGGAGGCGTAGGATGAAGATGGTCTCTCTCAAACAACCTTGCAACCAAATAGCAAAGAGTCTCTTGTGTCCCCAACACACCCAATACAATGGAAAATTGTATAGGTGCACTAGTTCGGCAAAGAGATAGTGATACAAGTGCAATATGGATAGTAGATAAAGGTATTTGTAATCTGAAATTATAAAAACAGCAAGGTAACTAATGATAAAAGTGAGCGTAAACGGTATTGCAATGGTAGGAAACAAGGCCTAAGGTTCATACTTTCACTAGTGCAAGTTCTCTCAACAATAATAACATAGATAGATCATATAACAATCCCTCAACATACAACAAAGAGTCACTCCAAAGCCACTAATAGCGGAGAACAAACGAAGAGATTATGGTAGGGTACGAAACCACCTCAAAGTTATTCTTTTGGATCAATCTATTCAAGAGTTTGTACTAGAATAACACCTTAAGACAAAAATCAACCAAAACCCTAATGTCACCTAGATACTCCATTGTCACCTCAAGTATCCGTGGGCATGATTATACGATATGCATCA
The DNA here is from genome assembly GCF_018294505.1 of Triticum aestivum. NCBI lineage: Eukaryota > Viridiplantae > Streptophyta > Magnoliopsida > Poales > Poaceae > Triticum > Triticum aestivum. Next base: position 397,555,179 of record NC_057807.1, read on the forward strand.
CACAATCTCAGATTCAACTATTCAACCAACACAAAGTACTTCAGAGAGTGCCCCAAAGTTTCTACCGGAGAGTCAAGACGAAAATGTGTGCCAACCCTTATGCATAGGTTCATGGGCGAAACCCGCAAGTTAGTCACCAAAACATACATCAAGTGGCACATGATATCCCATTGTCACCACAGATAAGCACGTCAAGACATACATCAAGTGTTCTCAAATCATTAAAGACTCAATCCGATAAGATAACTTCAAGAGGAAAATGCAATTCATCACAAGAGAGTGGAGGGGGAGAAACATCATAAGATCCAACTATAATAGCAAAGCTCGCGATACATCAAGATCGTGCCATAGAGGGAACACGAGAGAGAGAACACGAGAGAGAGAGAGAGAGAGAGAGAGAGAGAGAGATCAAACACATAGCTACTGGTACATACCCTCAGCCCCGAGGGTGAACTATTACCTTCTCGTCATGGAGCATGTCGGGATGATGAAGATGGCCACCAGTGATGGGATCCCCCTCCGGCAGGGTGCCGGAACGAGCTCCTGAGAGGTTTTTGGTGGCTACAGAGGCTTGCGGCAGTGGAACTCCCGATCTATCTTCGTTTTTGATGTTTTTAGGGTACGTGGACTTATATAGGCGAAAGAAGTCGGTTGGGGGGTGCTCGAGGGGCCCACGAGACAGGAGGGCGCGCCCAGGGGGTGGGCGTGCCCTCTTGTCTCTTGGCCTCCTCGAGGATATTCTGACGTGAACTCCAAGTCTCCCGGATCATATTCTTCCCAAAAATCATGCTCCCAAAGGTTTCATTCCGTTTGGACTCCATTTGATATTCCTTTTCTTCAAAATACTGAAATAGGCAGCAATATGGGCTGGGCCTCCGGTTAATATGTGAGTCCCAAAAGTAATATAAAAGTGTATAATAAAGCCCGTAATCATTCAAAATAGATAATAAAATAGCATGAATCCTTCATAAATTATAGATACGTTGGAGACGTATCAGCATCCCCAAGCTTAATTCCTGCTCGTCCTCGAGTAGGTAAATGATAAAAGAAAGAATTTATGAAGAGTGAATGCTAGAAGGTGCACAAGTATGATCAACGATAATTTCAATCACCTTTTCTAGCATAATTATATGTCATAATAGTAGTTCAAAACTTCTCACGATCAAGTAACAAGCAATTCACATGTTAAAGCATAGACAATAAACTTTCTTGAAAACTAGCAAACTTCATTCTTAGTCATCAAACAATTGCAATTCATCTTATTTTCAGGAAGGGTCTATGTCAGAGCTTTGCTTTAGCAAACTCCACATACCCAACTATCATATAGTCTTCTACAATTGCTAACACTCATGCAATACTTGTGGTTATGGAGTTTTAATCAGACACGGAGAAAGATATGGGCTTATAATGTTGCCTCCAAACGTATTCACCTTTGGGTGATGTCAACAATAATAGTTCATGCTAACCTACATTCAATTGGATATATATATCAGGATCACCCCACCACAAAGTGCTTGCCAAAGGATAAAATGAAAAAGGGAAAGGTGAAGATCACTGTCGGTGTCAAAACCGGCGGATCTCGGGTAGGGGGTCCCGAACTATGCGTCTAGGCGGATGGTAACAGGAGACGAGGGACACGATGTTTTACCTAGGTTCAGGCCCTCTTGATGGAGGTAAAACCCTACGTCCTGCTTGATTAATATTGATGATGTGGGTTACAAGAGTAGATCTACCACGAGATCAAGGAGGCTAAACCCTAGAAGCTAGCCTATGGTATGATTGTTGTTCGTCCTATGGACTAAGGCCATCCGGTTTATATAGACACCGGAGAGGGCTAGGGTTACACAGAGTCGGTTACAAAGGTAGGAGATCTACATATCCGTATCGCCAAGCTTGCCTTCCACACCAAGGAAAGTCCCATCCGGACACGGGACGAAGTCTTCAATCTTGTATCTTCATAGTCTTGGAGTCCGGCCGATGATGATAGTTCGGCTATCCGGACACCCCCTAGTCCGGCACTCCCTCAGTAGCCCCCGAACCAGGCTTCAATAACGACGAATCCGGTGCGTATGTTGTCTTCGGCGTTTCCAAGGCGGGTTCTTCTCCATGCTCCATGTGTTTGGCGGATAGTGTCCGGTTGCTTCATAAATGATGCGCTCCTTGGCTTCTGCGTCCAATAATGGACTTCTTCCATGCGTCGTACGAATGCGAAAAGCCAGGGTATTTTTATGTTTTACCCCCTAGCTGCATAAATAAGCTGCCTATAAGAGAGGCGAGGATCTAGATCCAAATCACACCATCCTCCTTCCGCAAGTACTCATCGAGGCGCATCTGACACCAAAACCATTCCATCATGGACAGTCGACGCGGCTCCTCTTCTCGCGCTCCCAGCCCTAAGCCAGGAGATTGGAGGAGATGCTCAGTCCCGCACAGCGAGTTAGTGATGCTCCAAGCAGAGGGATATCTTCCCCCGGCCTTCATGGTTCCGGTTCGAGCCGGACTGGCCACCTACAAGGGTGGGAAGCAGGCGGAGAGCGCCCCCAATCCCTCCAAAGGAGAGTGGGTGTGCTTCGTCCCCTACTTAATAAGGGGACTCGGATTTCATATACATCCATTTCTCCAAGGGCTCCTGGAGTTCTACGGACTCCAGCCTCATCATCTTACACCTGCCTCCATTTTGCACATCGCGGGCTTCGTAGCTCTGTGTGAGCTGTTCTTGGGCATTGAGCCCCATTTTGCGCTGTGGAAGAGGCTGTTTTGCCTCGTACCCCGCTCTCACGAGGGGTCGATATATCAAGTGGGCGGAGCCGAAATATGGCGCATCGCCGGGACCGGATACCTGTCTGGGACCCCGAAGAAGGCGTCCGAAGACTGGCCTTCGGAGTGGTTTTATATGGAGGACGCTCCGCTGCCGGATCCAGTCCGAATCGGCCTTCCAGAGTTTAGCAACGCTCCACTGAAGAAACGCCTGAGTTGGCGCCCACGGAGCCCTCAACGAGAAGATGATAGGAGCGTCCATTACTTGATGGGCCAGATACGGCTACTAGCCCATTCCGGATTAACCATCATCGGAGTCATGGCCACATGCATTATGCGCGGGGTCCAGCCGCTCCAATATAGGGGCTACCCCATGTGGGATTTCAATGGAGATGATGACGCCACCCGTCACGACCGCAAGGGACCTGGCTCGGCTGACGACCTGGTGAAGATCCTGTCCGGCTTGTACAAGGGGGAGAAGGAGGACTTCCTCCGCACGAATCCTCTGAACGGGTTTTCCATGAACAACCCTTGGAGCTGGGTAAGCGGTCGCATGTATATCTGATCCGTGCCTTTAAAGGCAATTGTCTTATTGTATGATTTTGACATAGGAACTGCGTCGGGATGTGGAGGGCATAAAAAGCCCAGCTCCACAACCCGAGGATCCAGAAAGGTCCCTTGATCCGGCCTCCGAGGAGGATCCGAACTTAGCGGTGGAACTGATTGACGGGGTGTTCCACCAGCTTAGCATAGACAATGCTTTAGTCGCCATTACGGCTGACTACCCCGGTTTGTTTCCGGCCTCCCAGGTGACTACGACCGAGGTCTTGACACCATTATCTAATCCGTGCTCAATTCTGACCATCCCATACTGATGGTGCATCGCAGGAGGTGCCTTTAAGGCGGGAAGCCAAACCCGCGGTGGCCGACCAACAAGGGTCAGTCCGGCCCAACAGGCGGAAGAGGAGTGCGACGCGAACTGACATGTCGCCGCAATGGTACGGAGCACCGCTATTTTTAAGGGAAGGATTCCCAAGAGGTATATTAATGCTCATAACTTTTCCAGAAAGAGCGCTCGCCGGACAGTGTCTGGAGAGGTTGCCAATCAAGCCTCCGCCAGCCATGCTCCAACGCATGGCCCGGGAGGGGAGGCGAATACAAGGCATGAGTCGGACGCTCCTCCGACGGAGGATGCCGACGGACTGTCCGCCACCCGGTCGGAGGTGGAGAGCGCCATGAATCACAGGCGTCGCCGGACAGTTCTTCGTGACGCGTGTTTCTCCCCGGAGGCGTTAAATGCCTTTGATGCGGGAATAACGCACCTCCGTGCCGCTCAAGATGGGTTAACCAGAGCCACGGAGCAGTATGTGAAAGACATGCGTGTAAGTGATTTTAATAGTTATATATACCAGTAGCCCCCGAGACTTAAAATAGTTAAAATAACTGATTTAAGGATCAATTTTTATGCAGGATCTTACGGAGAAGAATACCCATCTGTCCCAGCAGCTCCAAGAGTGCAAGGCCCAACTTGAGGCCGCACCGGCCGCCACAGGGGGAGCCACAAAGACCCCCGCTGGTAAGACGTACTTTGAAAAGATAATTAATTAACAAAGTGAGGCGTGAATCTGACAATAATATTGCAGAGGGCGCCGGACTAGATCCGGACAAGCAACAGCTACTGCGTCAGCTAAAGGTCGGCGAGAGGGTGCTTATGAAGGTGCGGCAGGAGAGAAACAAGCTCCAAGATGCCCACACCCAACTAGGAGAAGAGCTGAAGGTTGTTCGGGCCCAGCTGTCTGGCTCCGTGAAGGAGAATCAGCGGCTTCGTCGCGGCATTTATAGTAAGTGCTTGAGAAAATTCCTTTGAAAAGAAGAATTCGGCGAGGAAGTCGATTGACAGAAATATGTCTTTAGGTGTGCTCACAGGTCGCCCTGCGGAGGAAATGCCTGGGTCAACGGGTGACCAACTTCCCAAGCTGGTGCAGTTGTTTGAACGTGTTCGGCAGGCGATGAGTGGCATCGTTCAGGCTTTATGGCCATCCGTCTCCCTACCCGAGGGCCTTGGTGAGCTTGCTGAGAAGCTTCAGGGAGCACGGCGACGCCTCCGTTTGTGGAAGATATCGGCCTGCCGTCAGGGCGCCAGGGAGGCCTGGGCCATGGTGAAGACGCGATACCCGAAGGCTGACCCAAACCACATGGCCGAGGTCGGACCTGCGGGGCCTGATGGGAAGGAGATCCCTGTGAGCTTGATGTACGGCCAAGTAGAACTGGCCGCGAAATATTCCCAACAGGACTGTAAATTAGACAGCCTGTTAGATGGGATTGAGGAGGAGTACAATCAGTCGGTTTGACGATGTAATTTGAAATGACATGTAAGATGCCTTCTACCCGGATTGTAGATCATTTGTCTTTGCGGACCGTTTCGCTTCAACCTTGGGACTCAACAGTCTGGAGTGTGTCCGAATACCCTCACGGTTATAAAAGAACCGGGGCATGCATGGAGACAAGGTGCCGGGGTCATAATTTCTTTATCAGACAAGTGCCCAACTAGTTATGTTATATTACATGGTTAGTAAGAAACATCTTCCAGGGAGAATAGTTCCGTTAAGGGTTCCTTTCCCTGTGAGGCATGCCCTAAGGTGCAATGCCGGACTGCGAAAATAGCAGAAAAAGCATCTGGGGGCAGATAAATAAGTAAGTAATAAATCATCTTTTAGGTCACCGACCGAATATTCTCTTAAGAACGCTAGCTTTCGGCTTCACCCAGTCCGAGGTACACATCCGGCTGACCCGGAAGTAACAATCGCAGAGGTGCTCCCTTTACCTCCTAGACGAACAATCAGGAACGTAGGGGTAAGCACAGGAGCCAGGCAACCCAGCTTGGCCAAAACTTAAGTCATATCGATGCATATAATGGTGAATAAAAGGTACATGCGGAAGTATGACACATGTATTGGGCGTGAAGCCCATATGAATAAGCTTCTGGTAAAGAAGCCCCCAGGTATAATGAGTGCTAGGAGCACATCAAGTGTGTGCGAACAAAGCGCAAATCAGCCTATAAAAGGTATTGAAAAAAAAGGTGGGAAGAAGGAGGGGGACAAGAGACAGTAAAAAATATAAAAAGGTGGACGGGGGAGTGAGATGAACTCTGAGTCTGGTGTTTAGGCGTAGAATCTTCGGAGACGGGATGCGTTCCATGGGTTCGGCTCGAGTCGGTTGTCAGATGCTTTACGTAGACGGTATGCTCCGCCAGTCAGGACTTGGTCGATGATGAAGGGACCTTCCCACTTGGGCTTAAGTTTGTCCTTTTTCTTGTCCGACAGGCGTAGAACGAGTTCACCGACATTCTAAGTTTTGGCCCGTACTTCTCTCCTTTGATATCTTCGAGCCTGCTGCTGATAAAATGCGGAACGAGCCTTTGCCACGTCCCGCTCCTCCTCTAAGGCGTCCAAACTGTCCTGCCGATCCAACTCGGCTTCTCTTTCTTCGTACATGCGCACACGAGGTGAGTCATGAATTATATCGCAGGGCAGAACTGCCTCTGCGCCGTATACCATGAAAAATGGTGTGAATCCAGTAGTTCGGTTTGGCGTGGTCTGCAGTCCCCAGAGTACAGAGTCGAGCTCCTCTACCCAGTGCATGTTAGATTCCTTGAGGGACCGCACTAGTCTGGGTTTGATGCCGCTCATGATTAGACCATTTGCTCGCTCGACTTGACCGTTAGTTTGGGGGTGATAGACTGAAGCGTAATCGAGCTTGATGCCCATGTTTTTGCACCAGAGTTTAACCTCGTCGGCCGTGAAGTTCGTGCCGTTATCAGTGATGATGCTGTGGGGGACGCCAAAACGGTGTACTACCCCGGATACAAAGTCTATCACCGGTCCGTATTTTGCCGTTTTAACCGGCTTGGCCTCAATCCATTTGGTGAATTTGTCCACCATGACCAATAAGTATTTGTGCTTGTGGGTTCCCCCTTTAAGGGGTCCAACCATGTCAAGCCCCCAGACCGCGAACGGCCAGGTAATGGGTATAGTTTTGAGGGCGGTGGGTGGCATGTGGCTCTGATTAGCAAAGAGCTGGAAACCGATGCATCGTTGGACTAAGTCCTGAGCATCTGCCCGGGCTGTCGGCAAATAAAATCCTGTACGGAAGGCCTTGCCTACAAGGGCCCGGGCTACAGCGTGGTGCCCGCCGAGTCCGGCGTGAATTTCAGCCAGGAGATTCCACCCCTCCTCTTCGGAGATACACCTTTGGAGGACTCCGATTGTGCTTTTCTTATAAAGTTCTCCCTCATGGACCTTGTAGGCTTTAGATCGCCGAACTATGCAGCGGGACTCATTTTGGTCTTCGGGAAGTTCTTGCCAAATTAAGTAGGCTAGGAATGGTTCTGTCCACGGGGCAATTACTGCCATTATTTCGTGAGCTGAAGGTGTTATTTCAATGGCTGAGCCGCCGATTGTGTCAGAATGGTCTGAGTTAGGTGATGCAGCTGGCTCCGGATTGTTATTTCCGGACTCCTCTTCCCATAACACGGATGGCTTAAAGAGTCGTTCCAGGAAGATGTTTGGAGGGACGGCGTCTCGTTTTGCGCCGATGCGCGCTAACACGTCTGCTGCCTGGTTATTATCCCGGGCTACATGGTGGAATTTGAGTCCTTCAAACCGAGCTGACATTTTTACGACGGCGTTGCGGTAAGCTTCCATTTTTGGATCTTTGGCGTCAAAGTCTCCATTTACTTGGGATATTGCGAGGTTTGAATCCCTGCGCACCTCTAGGCGTTGAATGCCCATGGAGATTGTCATCCGGAGGCCATGTAGAAGGGCCTCGTATTCGGCTGCATTGTTGGAGTCCATGTACATTATTTGAAGTGCGTATTGGATTGTGTCTCCAGTTGGGGACGTCAGGACGACGCCAGCCCCCAAGCCAGCCAACATTTTGGATCCGTCGAAATGCATGATCCAATTGGAGTATGCGCCGTACTCTTTAGGGAGTTCGGCTTCGGTCCATTCGGCGATGAAGTCAGCCAGAACTTGCGACTTTATAGCTCGTCGTGGTTTATAGGTTATGTCAAATGGTAAGAGCTCAATAGCCCATTTTGCAATCCTGCCCATTGCATCGCGATTGTTTATAATATCGTTGAGAGGTACTTCGGAGGCCACCGTTATGGAACACTCTTGAAAGTAGTGTCGCGGCTTCCGGGATGCCATGAACACCGCATACACTATCTTTTGATAATGTGGGTACCGGGACTTGCATGGAGTTAGAACAGTGGATACGTAGTACACTGGTTTTTGAAGAGGGAATCTGTGCCCTTCTGTCTCTCGCTCGACGACGAGTACCACGCTGACAACTTGATGTGTTGCTGCGATATATAATAACATAGGTTCGCCTAGGTTGGGCGCGGCCAGGACCGGATTTGTTGCCAGTATGGCATTTATTTCTTCGAGTCCGGCTGTGGCAGCATCCGTCCATTCGAAATATTTGGTGCGCCGGAGGAGGCGGTAGAGGGGCAGAGCCTTTTCTCCCAAATGGGAGATGAAGCGACTTAAGGCCGCTATGCATCCGGTTAGTTTTTGTATTTGCTTGAGGTTCTTTGGAATATCCAATTGTGACAGAGCTCGGATTTTGGCCGGGTTTGCTTCAATTCCTCTACCGGATACGATGAAGCCCAAGAGCTTTCCAGCTGGTACGCCGAAGATGCATTTTTCCGGGTTGAGCTTAATGTCATATGCTCGGAGGTTGTCGAATGTTGCCCTCAAGTCTTCTACTAGAGTTTCGACGTGTTTGGTCTTGACGACCACATCGTCTACGTATGCCTCTACTATTTTGCCTATCTGGGTAGCCAGACATGTTTGAATCATGCGCTGATATGTTGCGTCGGCGTTTTTGAGTCCGAAGGGCATTGTGTTGAAGCAGAATGGGCCATATGGAGTAATGAATGCCATTGCGTCCTGGTCTTTCTCCACCATCTTGATTTGATGGTATCCGGAGTATGCGTCGAGGAATCACAAAGAATCGTGCCCTACGGTAGCATCGATGATTTGGTCGATGTGAGGGGGGGAAAGGGTCCTGTGGACAGGCCTTGTTAAGGTCTTTAAAATCGACGCAGAGGCGCCATGATTTGTCCTTTTTTGGTACCATTACTAGATTGGCTAGCCAGTCCGGATGTTTTATATCTCTAATGAATCCGGCTTCTAAGAGTTTGGCTAGCTCCTCTCCTATTGCCTGTCTTTTGGGTTCGGAAAATCGCTGAAGAGCTTGTTTGACCGGCTTGAATCCTTTTAGGATGTTTAGGCTGTGCTCTGCCAGCCTGCGTGGGATTCCTGGCATGTCTGAAGGGTGCCAGGCAAAAATGTCCCAATTTTCCCGAAGGAATTCTCGTAGTGCGGCTTCGACATCAGGACTTAATTGTGCCCCAATGGAGGCCGTCTTTGTGGGGTCCGTTGGATGGACCTGAAATTTGACTATTTCGTCGGCTGGTTTAAAGGAGGTGGACTTGGACCTCTTATCGAGTATCACATCGTCCCTATCCACCGTGGAGCGCAGCGTACTTAGTTCCTCTGCCGCTAGGGCTTCGGACAATGCCTCTAGGGCCAGTGCGGCTGTCTTATTTTCAGCGCGGAGTGCTGTATCTGGATCACTGGCAAGAGTGATTATCCCATTGGGTCCGGGCATTTTGAGCTTCATGTACCCGTAGTGGGGTATATCTTGAAAGATTGTGAATGCCTCTCGCCCTAACAAAGCGTGATATCCGCTGCCGAATGGGGCCACTTGGAACGTGACCTCCTCGGACCTGTAATTGTCCGGTGAGCCGAACACTACATCTAGTGTGATTTTTCCTGTGCAGGTTGTGCTGAAGGGATTATCCCTCTGAAGGTTGTGCTGCTTCGCTCGATGCAGCTCCAGTCGATATCCATTTTTTGAAGGGTTTCCTCATAGATGAGGTTTAATCCGCTGCCGCCATCCATGAGTACCTTGGTAAGGCGAAAGCCATCCACTATCGGACTGAGGACCAATGCGGCTAGTGCTCTAGTTGTTCGTAATTTGGGTTCGTCGCTGGCGTTGAAGGTGATAGCCGTGTCACTCCATGGATTTGATGTTGCTACTTGGTAGACTTCGGCGAGGCCGCGGATTGTTCGTTTTTGCATGTTATTTGATGCGAAAGTCTCGAAGACTGTTAATACCGTACCGGTACTGCTGGGCTGTTTCCCCGGGGCTAAAAAGCCTTCACCACTTTTGGCCACCTGCCGTAGTATCCAACATGCTCGAAGGATGTGTGTTGGAGTGGCTCCCTCCGTACTGTGGATTTTGCAGGGTCCGTTGAGCCAGCCCTCTAGTACAGTTCCATGCCCTTTAGGGGGGTTTTGCTTTTTGGTTTTTAACCCAGGTGCTTGAGTATGGCGCACCCTTTTACTTCGGACTAGGGTTGTAGTCAAGGCCGGACTGTCCCAAAACCTAGTTTTGGTGTTCCTGGCACTCTCCACCGCACAGTATTTTTGTACGATGGTCGCTAGGTCGACGAAGCGTGAAACTTCGCGACGACTTATGGCGTTCATGATTCCCTTGTCCGTGCAATTGTTGCAGAAAATTGAAATCGCGCTTTCTTCGCAGCAGTCCTTTATCCTGTTCATAACCAGGAGGAATCTGGCCCAGTAATGATGTACTGTTTTATCGGGCTCTTGCCATATTCGAGATATATCGCTTATGTTTGGGTGGGCAGGTGGAATCAAGTTCGGAACCCCGCCCGATTTGAGGCTCAAAGGCCAAGAAGTTTCCGGATTTGGAAGCTTGACTTGCTGGATGCTTTCCAACGAATCTAGTCCGATGCCTGACTCTAAGTTCAGTATTTGATTAGCGTCCGTCCCTCCGCGGGAATCCGGCTTGGAGGGATCGGGAATCCAGACATAGTTGGTTTTCAACGTAGAAGAAGGGTTGCCGCATTGTTCCTCTACCACGACAACGTGGTGGGCATCCTGAGGAGAGTTAATCTCTCTCAGATCGGTTTTAAGCCCAATCTGATTGTAGTCTGTAGCGACTCCCAGGGCGGCGATGCGATCCAAGAGCTCGTTTACAGAGGAGAGCTCGATCGGATCTAACTGCTCGGCGAATTCCAGGCTGACGTGAAGATCACTTTTGATGACCTGAGAGGTCATCGTTGGAGCGGTGGCCGAACAGGTGGTCATAAGAAAACCACCTAGCCGGACAGTTTGGCCGGCGGCCAAAGCTCCCTTGACGACGGTGCCGTCTTTAAAGACGGGAAAAGGCATCCTTCCTGATCGCGACGGCACAGAGGAACTCTCAATGGAAGCACCAATGTCGGTGTCAAAATCGGCAGATCTCGGGTAGGGGGTCCCGAACTGTGCGTCTAGGCGGATGGTAACAAGAGACGAGCGACACGATGTTTTACCCAGGTTCGGGCCCTCTTGATGGAAGTAAAACCCTACGTCCTGCTTGATTAATATTGATGATGTGGGTTACAAGAGTAGATCTACCACGAGATCAAGGAGGCTAAACCCTAGAAGCTAGCCTATGGTATGATTGTTGTTCGTCCTATGGACTAAGGCCATCCGGTTTATATAGACACCGAAGAGGGCTAGGGTTACACAGAGTCGGTTACAAAGGTAGGAGATCTACATATCCGTATCGCCAAGCTTGCCTTCCACGCCAAGGAAAGTCCCATCCGGACACGGGACGAAGTCTTCAATCGTGTATCTTCATAGTCTTGGAGTCCGGCCGATGATGATAGTTCGGCTATCCAGACACCCCCTAGTCCGGGACTCCCTCAATCACCTTGACTCTTGCATAAAGTAAAAGACATAAAGTAAAAGATATGCCCTTCGTAGAGGGAAGCAAAGGTTGCCATGCGCTTTTAGGGTTGGATACACAAAATCTTAATGCAAAAGAACATCACTTTATATTGACATTTGTATATGGACCTTTATTATGCAGTCCGTCGCTTTTATTGCTTCCATAACAAGATCGTACAAATCTTATTTTCTTCGCACTAATAAGTCATGCATATTTAGAGAGCAATTTTTATTGCTTGCACCGACGACAACTTACTTGAAGGATCTTACTCAATACATAGGTAGGTATGGTGGACTCTCATGGCAAAACTGGGTTTAAGGATATTTGGAAGCACAAGTAGTATCTCTACTTGGTGCAAGGAATTTTGGCTAGCATGAGGGGGAAAGGCAAGCTCAACATGTTTGAATGATCCATGACAATATACTTTAACTGAGATGTGAGAAAACATAACCCATTATGTTGTATTCCTTGTCCAACATCAACTCTTTAGCATGTCATACTTAATGAGTGCTCACAATTATAAAAGATGTCCAACATAGTACATTTATATGTGAAATCTCTCTTCCTTCAATATTCTTTCATGAATTGTTCAAATGACCAATACAATGCTTGCTAACCTCCAATAAATTTACAACCTCTACTTCTTATATGTGAAGTCATTACTACCCATGGGATAAGCAAATAAAACATATATAAATTCAGATTTATGACATTCAACTCATTCAACCATTTACTCATAGGATATAAGTGAAGCACACAAGTAAATGAAAAGCTACTCCAAAAAGATATAAGTGAAGATCAATGGGTAGTTAAATAATTATGTAACTATGTGAAGACTCTATCTCTCATTTACGAATTTCAGATCTTGGTATTTTATTCAAACAGCAAGCAAAACAAAATAAAATGACACTGCAAGGATAGCACAGCTCATGTGAAGAAGCAAAAACTTAGGCTCAACCGATACTAACCAATAGTTGTTGAAGAAGAAATGTGGAATGCCTACCGGGGTATCCCCAAGCTTAGATGCTTGAGACTTCTTGAAATATTATATTGGGGTGCCTTGGGCATCCCCAAGCTTGAACTTTTGTGTCTCCTTGATTCCTCTCATATCATGGTTTCTCTTTTTTTTTATCAAAAGCTTCATCCACACCAAACTCAACAAGAACTGGTGAGATAGGTTAGTATAAACCAATGCAAAACCTTATCATTCTCTACTGTAGCAAATCATTAGAATTATTATTCAACATTGAATACTAAATGTCTCTGCATATTTAACACTCCTATCCTCAAATAGAATCATTAAACAAGCAAACATATGCAAACAATGCAACCATAACAGCAATCTACCAAAACAGTATAGTCTGTAAAGAATGCAAGATTAATCATACTTGCCTAACTCCAAAAATTATAAGAAAAATAATATGCTGTATAAGATTTATCATATCTCGTTATTCAAAAATATTCAACATTATATCATTCTCTGAATTTTCTAGGGAATTTTTGCAACAGCGATAAACTTTCCGTTTTCAAACAGCAACATGTATACTAGCAAAATAAGCATGGTAAAGGCTATCCTTGACATTTTTATTGAAAATATAAATGCAAAACATTAATCTAAATAACAGAAAGCAAATACTAACAAAAGGAAATGACTCTCCAAGCAAAACACATATCATGTGGTGAATAAAAATATAGCTCCAAGTAAAGTTAATGATGAACGAAGACGAAAGAGGGGATGCCTTCCGGGGCATCCCCAAGCTTAGGCTCTTGGTTTTCCTTGAATATTACCTTGGGGTTCCTTGGGCATCCCCAAGCTTAGGCTCTTACCACTCCTTATTCCATAGTCCATCGAATCTTTACCCAAAACTTGAAAACGTCAACCACACAAAACTCAAAACAAAACTCGTAAGCTCCGTTAGTATAAGAAAATAAAACCACCACCTGGGTACTGTTGTGAACTCATTATAAATTCATATTGGTGTAAAACCTACTGTATTGCAACTTATCAATGGTTCATACCCTCCGATACTACTCATAGATTCATCAAAATAATCAAACAACACATAGAAAACAGAATCTGTCAAAAATAGAACAGTCTGTAGTAATATGTATCATTCGAATACTTCTGGAAATCAACAAATTCTGAAATAAATTGTTGGACCTGAGGAATTTGTATATTAATAATCTGCAAAAATAATCAACCTAAAATCACTCTCCAGTAAAAAATGGCAGCTATTCTCGTGAGCGCAAAAGTTTCTGTTTTTTACAGCAAGATCACAAAAACTTCACCCAAGTCTTCCCAAAGGTCCTACTTGGCACAAACACTAATTAAAACATGAAACCACATCTAACCAGAGTCTAGATGAATTATTTATTACTAAACAGGAACAAAAAGTAAGAAACAAAAATAAAATAGGGTTGCGTCCCAACAAGCGCTATCGTTTAACGCCCCTAGCTAGGCATGATGAAATGATGCTCACATAAAAGATAAGAATTGAAACATAAAGAGAGCATCATGAAGAATATGACTAGCACATTTAAGTCTAACCCACTTCCTATGCATAGGGATTTTGTCAGCAAACAACTTATGGGAACAATAATCAACTAGCATAGGAAGGTAAAACAAGCATAGCTTCAAAAAAATTCAACACATAGAGAGGAAACTTGAAATTATTGCAATTCCTACAAGCATATATTCCTCCCTCATAATAGTTTTCAGTAGCATCATGAATGAATTTAACAATATAACCAGCACCTAAAGCATTCTTTTCATGACCTACAAGCATAGAAAATTTACTACTCTCCACATAAGCAAAATTCTTCTCATTCCGAATGGTAGTGGGAGCAACCTCAACAAAATAATTATCATGTGAGGCATAATCCAATTGAAAACTAAAGTCATGATGACAAGTTTCATGGTTATCATTATTCTTAATAGCATACAAGTCATCACAATAATCATCATAGATAGCAACTTTGTTCTCATAATCAATTGGAACCTCTTCCGAAATAGTGGAATCATCACTAAATAAAGTTAACACTCTTCCAAATCCACTTTCATCAATATAATCATCATAAATAGGAGGCATGCTTTCATCATAATAAATTTTCTCATCAAAACTTGGGGGACAAAAAATATCATCTTCATCAAACATAGCATCCCCAAGCTTGTGGCTTTGCATATCATTAGCATCATGGATATTCAAGGAATTCATACTAACAACATTGCAATCATGCTCATCATTCAAAGATTTAGTGACAAACATTTTATAGACTTCTTCGTCTAGCACTTGAGCACAATTTTCCTTTCCATCATTCTCACGAAAGATATTAAAAAGATGAAGCTTATGAGACAAACTCAATTCCATTTATTTGTAGTTTTCTTTTATAGACTAAACTAGTGATAAAACAAGAAACAAAAAGATTCAATGGCAAGATCTAAAGATATACCTTCAAGCACTCACCTCCCCGGCAATAGCGCTAGAAAAGAGCTTGATGTCTACTACACAACCTTCTTCTTGTAGACTTTGTTGGGCCTGGAGGTGCACAAGTTTGTAGGACAGTAGCAAATTTCCCTCAAGTGGATGACCTAAGGTTTATCAATCCGTGGGAGGCGTAGGATGAAGATGGTCTCTCTCAAACAACCCTGCAACCAAATAGCAAAGAGTCTCTTGTGTCCCCAACACACCCAATACAATGGCAAATTGTATAGGTGCACTAGTTCAACGAAGAAATGGTGATACAAGTGCAATATGGATAGTAGATAAAGGTATTTGTAATCTGAAATTATAAAAACAGCAAGGTAACTAATGATAAAAGTGAGCGTAAACGGTATTGCAATGGTAGGAAACAAGGCCTAAGGTTCATACTTTCACTAGTGCAAGTTCTCTCAACAATAATAACATAGATAAATCATATAACAATCCCTCAACATGCAACAAAGAGTCACTACAAAGCCACTAATAGCGGAGAACAAACAAACAAATTATGGTAGGGTACGAAACCACCTCAAAGTTATTCTTTCGGATCAATCTATTCAAGAGTTTGTACTAGAATAACACCTTAAGACACAAATCAACCAAAACCCTAATGTCACCTAGATACTCCATTGTCACCTCAAGTATCCGTGGGCATGATTATATGATATGCATCACACAATCTCAGATTCATCTATTCAACCAACACAAAGTACTTCAAAGAGTGCCCCAAAGTTTCTACCGGAGAGTCAAGACAAAAACGTGTGCCAACCCTTATGCATAGGTTCATGGGCGGAACCCGCAAGTTAGTCACCAAAACATACATCAAGTGGCACATGATATCCCATTGTCACCACAGATAAGCACGTCAAGACATACATCAAGTGTTCTCAAATCATTAAAGACTAATACGATAAGATAACTTCAAGAGGAAAACTCAATTCATCACAAGAGAGTAGAGGGGGAGAAACATCATAAGATCCAACTATAATAGCAAAGCTCGCGATACATCAAGATCGTGCCATAGAGGGAACACGAGAGAGAGAACACGAGAGAGAGATCAAACACATAGCTACTGGTAGATACCCTCAGCCCCGAGGCTGAACTACTCCCTCCTCGTCATGGAGCGCGCCGGGATGATGAAGATGGCCACCGGTGATGGGATCCCCCTCCGGCAGGGTGCCGGAACGGGCTCCTGAGAGGTTTTTGGTGGCTACAAAGGCTTGCGGCGGAGGAACTCCCGATCTATCTTAGTTTCTGATGTTTTTAGGGTACATGGACTTATATAGGCGAAAGAAGTCGGTCGGGGGGGTGCTCGAGGGGCCCAGGAGACAGGGGGGCACGCCTAGGGGGCTGGGCGTGCCTCCTATCTCCTGGCCTCCTCGAGGATCTTCTGACGTGAACTCCAAGTCTCCCGGATCATATTCTTCCCAAAAATCATGCTCCCAAAGGTTTCATTCCGTTTGGACTCCGTTTGATATTCCTTTTCTTCAAAATACTGAAACAAGCAGCAATATGGGCTGGGCCTCCGGTTAATAGGTTAGTCCCAAAAGTAATATAAAAGTGTATAATAAAGCCCATAATCATTCAAAACAGATAATAAAATAGCATGAATGCTTCATAAATTATAGATATGTTGGAGACATATCAAAAGCCAAGGAGTGGGAAGCATTGCAGAAAAGGAATCCATACACAGTTCCCATTGAGCCTCGATGGACCACTGTTCAGTTCCAGAATGAGATGCAAGTGAGGATTGTTCATGAGCTTTTCGAGCATAATAAGAATCGACACACCAAGTAGTGGACCATTGACCTTGACCATTGGAGGAACAACATGGAGTACTTTGGAGAGGCCTTGGCTCTTTGTGAGGAGTTTGATTTGGTCAAACTCATGTCTGTCAAGTATGACTTTGATGTTCAACTTATTCATCAGTTTTATGCAACCATTCATTTTGGGGAATATGATGCTCGCACTCTCTCATTCATGTGCCGTGATGAGTTCTTTCAAGTGCCCTGGAGAGCTTTCTACATTGCTCTTGGCTATGAGGATACCGGTCTCAAAGGGAATGGTGGCATTCGTCCTCACGACCGTCCGCACTCTATGCCTAAGGAGAAACTTGCTCCTCTCTACATTCATGGGCGATGCATTATTGGTGAGTCCAAGGATCTTCAGAAGGTTTATGATATCATGCATCGTGTATTCCGCAATGTGCTTCTGCCCAAGGTGGGAAACCGGGATGAGATCTATGGGTATCTAGTTGTCTTGCTGGTTGCTATGAAGACTAAAGTGGGATCTGGTGTTAAGTTTGATGTGTCCAAGTGGCTTTGGGAGGAGATGTGCAACATGGTCATCTACAGAAAGGTTCCCATATATGCACCTTTTGTCATGTGCTTTCTGAACTTAGTTTGGGCTGTTCGCCGTCCTGGAGAGCTTCTCACTTCGCCAGATAACCTCACCATGCATGAGGTCAAGCAGCTTAAGAAGAAGAACCATGCCGAGCCCTGCTTTCCCACGAATGATCTCGAGGATGTTTATGCCACCTTAGATGATGAGGACTTTGAGATGGAGCCGGGTGCCAAGCCCTCCTGGGTGACCAAGCTCACTGCTAAAGTAAAGAAGACCTTTTGCCTTTAGTCACACATTCAGAAGAAGTTGTATGATGCTCATGTGAATGAGAAGCTTTCTCGACGCCGTTAGATTGCCATGATGAAGCACATCAACATGTCTATGAAGAGTGGATCCGAGAAGAGCATCAATCCAGAGGACAAGTGGATTTCTGAGCATAGCGCCTAACTGATGAGGAGGCACCTGGCCATCCTGCTACCTCCACTTTTGCTGTTGCTGATGATATCATGGAGGATGATTATGAGGAGTCTGAAGATGTTGATCCAGATGAGACCGAGGAATCAGGGGAGGACTACTGAGCTTTGGGGCGCTAGCATCGCTCTTTTCCTTTTTGGTGTCTTGATGCCAAAGGGGGAGAGAGTTCTATTAAGTCTCGGGATTTGCATGGGTTATGTTTCCTTGTTCGAGTTGAGAATTGAACTTGAGTTTTTATTTGCTTTTTCTTAGTATGTGGATCTTGTGATGTGAGACTTGCATGGTGTGAGACATGCATTCCCTACCTATCTATCTTATCGTTTTATCCTTAGTTCATTGCTCTCTACTTATATGCTTATTAGTTATCAATCTCAGTTAGTAGGATTGGTTGGTCTATAAAATCTAGGGGGAGCATTGATCCTAATGTGTGACTTTGCATTCCAAAAGCAAATCAAAATAGTGCACACATCTAGGGGGAGCCCGTCTATATTTTCTAGACTTGTAGTGCAAATATTGTTGTTGTCATCATCCACCAAAAAGGGGGAGATTGTTAGGGCATTTCCCGTCTTTGTGTTTTGGTGATGAAGACAACTCTCTTTGTGGTATAATCGTGTGCCAACTTCTTTAGGTACTCTATGTTTAAGTAAAAGTAAGTTAGGCATTCCCTCTGGATGGAAAAGATAGAAGACGGTGTTTTCTGCGTGTTTATTTCTTTGGTCGTAGGAAATCCGTAATATTAAGAGGGAATCCACATCGGAAGGTATTGGGTGAATCAATGCACGTACACATTTCTCTTGACCCACCGTTCCATTTTGGTTGAGTAGAGAGAGGTCCATTTATCCTTCTAACAAGTGTTTTACCTCCTAGTGGTACCACCTGCCCTGTTATTCCGGCTCAACCACCGCCCCAGGGGTGATACCCTGGGGTTGCACCTCCCAGGTACATGCCCAGTGGTAGTACCACTGCCCTCGGGCAGTGGTACTGCCTCTGCTCTGTGAAAACCCAGGAGGTGCTTCACGCGCGGTTGTACTGGGCAGGTACCGCCCAACCACCGGTCTTTGTTCTATGATGGAGCGGTCCTTGGGCGGTGGTGGCCTGGTTGTCCCGGTTGTTCTCTTCTAACTGGTACTACCGGTGTCCCGTGTGGTTGTACCACTCTGCACTTAGTCATCTCTTGTTCTAGGGTTAGGCGGTAGTTCCGGTGCAACTACCGCTCGACCACCGCCCATAGGGGTGACTCCCTTCTACTTCAGAGCGGTTGGTCCGACTACTCATTGTTAACCGGTACTACCGTTCGTGCCACCGGTTGTACCACTTGCTAGGGTTACTGCAGCCTTCTCGTGAATCCCGGTTGTACCGCGGTCTTGAGCGGTTGTATTGCTGCAGTGTAAAAATTGTTGTAACGGTTGGAAAAATGGGGTCCCTATATAAAAGGGGTTTCTTCTACCTACCTCCTAACCTCTTGAATCTCTCTCTCCTCCATTAATGCCCTTCAAGCTTTCTTTCCTGATCTCTCTCTCTAGCCACTCAAACTCGTTGATTTGCTAGGGATTGAAGGAGGAGACCTAGATTTACACTTCCACCAAAGGATATTTGATTCCCCCATACTTTCTTGTGTGGATTTTGTTACTCTTGGGTGTTTGAGCACTCTAGACGGTTGAGGTCACCTCGAAGCCACATTCCATCATGGTGAAGCTCCATGGTTTCGTTGGGAGCCT